>NC_059352.1:11660019-11975432 GCF_019703515.2 Myxocyprinus asiaticus
TCCCACCTGCAAAATCCCACAGGCAGAGGTTTAAGCAGATTTTTCAGTCCCGCTCCCGTAAGATCCTGTCCCGCTCAGTGTCATATAAGCTATTTTTTCCCAATTCCCACCCATATTTTTTTTGTTTGTTTTGTTTACACTCTAACATTGTCACATTTCTGTTTTACCTTTGGTTGGTTTCAAAGTTTTGTATGTACCTTTCTTTAATAAAGCATTAACATGTGTAGCATTAAGGGATCTGCCTTCATGCTCAGACATTTTGCCTCAGAGTGTTATCGCACACATCAGTGTCTTCCCGGCTGCTCCCGCACTCAGCAATCAAAACTTGTCCTGCACCGGGTCAGGTGCAGGTCTCTACTTTTTGGGTCCAGTGGCACAGTTACAGCATCTACCAGCAGGACGCTGCTTTCTGGACTATGCTAACTAACCAAACCTTGACCCCTTGCTTCCAACTTTGAAATCTGATAGGATGAGCCTAGATTGAACCTGTTGTAACATAGACAATATACAAATTCTGTGACCACGCATCAGTTGTCAAGTTGTCAAGTGCATTACTTCACATCATGCCTAACAACATTGCTTAACCGTGGTAAAATCACTGTAATGCATAACCTCTTGTTGCTTGTTGCTTTATTTGGCTATTTGTTATGGCCAAAGGCCAGAGTGTAGAGACTTCAACCACAGTGTTGGCTGGTAGTTCACTTGTTCTACACTGTCTTTGCTTCCTAATTGCCTCTATAGGGAGAAAAAACATCTGCGAGTTGGGGGAGTTAGACCATGACCTAGTTTTAGACCTGACCAAGAGAGGGCCTTTAGTGACCTAGTCTAACCTTTTCAACCATAATACCCAGCCTGGGGAAAGACATTCTGTCCACATTCAGATTAAAGCATCAGTGTAATTTGTAGGCCCACTTAAAATGATACTTTTACAACTATATCTCAGAGCTTTCTAAGAGCTTCTGATCACAATAGGCCATATGAGGATATATTATTTCAACACAGGTCACTTCTTTTAATTCTAACATTCTAACAGGGCATAAAGTGTCACGGTCCTGTCACTCTGTCAGTCTGGGTTTTGGTCTGACAGGACCGTGGCATTATCCACCCATGTCTGTCTTTGTGTGAGCGTGCGGCCTCCTCTCCTTCCTCTGTTTTATTCCCTGCCACGCGCTCCTCAGTCTGTTGTGTTTTATGTATGGAGTGTGGTGTCTGGGTCCTGACTTCCTGTCTAGTTCGGTTTCGGTTTTATTGACATGGGTGCACTGCACATGTGTCATCTTGGCTGCATGCACTCAATAATCTGTATCGATCTTTGTGTCTGTCTCTCATGACCGTGGACGTGCACTGTGCTCGCTTTGCGCCGCGCGCCCTGGTCGCGAGCTGTCTTCATGTTTGTACTGAGTTTCGGTCACTTCGGTAAAGATGTCGGTGTGTGTGTTGCCGAACTCTCACACAAGTGTCTTCTCTATCTTGTTTGTCCATTGGCATGAGTGTATATCGCCACATTGGTTTGGTGATGTGTGCTCATGCCATTCGGTCGTTTTGCCTTCTTGTGAGAATACGCAACTTTGTTATTGTTTCTGTATCGCCGCGTGCTTCTCTGTCACACACCGCCTCCTTGTTTGCTCATTACTGTTTCTCTCCCTATTTTAGTCTCCTCATGTGTGCTGTCCAGTGCCAGTTCGTCTTCTTATCTTGTCGGTCCTGTTTGTGTCTCCCAGTATTCTTGTTGGTCCTGATCACCTTCCTGGTTCCAGTTCGGTCCAGTTGGTCCTGTTTCACCTCTGCCCCAGCCTGGACTCCTTTTTCTCCTACGGGGTAGTTTTTGTTGTTTTCCCCCTCATGGGAGTTTGAGTTTGTAATAAAGTATTTTTTGTTTTTAACTCTGCGTTTGGGTCTTCATCTCTGCAACAAACCCTGACATTACGTATTCACAGTATTGTGTGTTTCACGCATTTTACTGTTATCACATGGTTAGCTGCATAGCACATGAAGCAAAAAATGGTCTGGCGTGCTCAATAAAAAGCTTGTGACTTTATCTATTTTTAAACAGTGGGTTCCAAGAGTCTGATAGAACATTCACAAACTGCCATTCAAAATCTAAACCTGGAAATTAACATTTTAGCATTCTGCATTTTTTCTAGGTCACTAATCAATTATATAAATTTGTGACATTGACCATGTTAATTCTTTGTTCAAACAGTCAGATTTCCTTGCTTCCACTGATGCACACTAGAAGCTCTTTGGAAAATCCTTGCTAGGATAGCATGGATCATCAGGTTTTGCCCAAACTTGTAGAGTTCATGCCAGCTCAAGTGCATGCTTTCATTAAAACAAAAGGGGGACACACCAAATACAAATTCTGAAATTCATGTGAAATTTTCAATTAAATTTTTCACTCAAATTGTAATGCTGATAGTTTAATCTGTAATTAAAAACATGTCCATTAAATTGCCAGGCTTTTTGACCCTCCTTTAAATAAATATATTGTCTATAATATTAATAAAGCCTATAAATGATATTGGTCAATGATTACCATACCACAAAATCAACCACTGTTTAGGTTCATTATAAATGGCAAGTAAAAAGCCTCTTATGATTAGCCTCTCACAAACTTGTGCTAAGGTGTAAATAGAGAGGGGCGAGTCCCTGCTCTTTTTCTGTTGTCTGTTAAATCAATCATTACACAAGGGGAGGTGAGAATTCTCCCTGTTGACTCAGGGGCGAGAACATCTAGGTGCAATCTTGTCCAGAAACAATGTGCGTTTTTCCACAAATATAACAGCATGTGCTCAGCACTGCTAATAGAAACATACATTTTTAAACTTATGTTTAAAAACATAAAAAAGATGACCTCATTTGTTGTAAGCTAATGGGTGAGGTTTACTGTAGGTAAGTGTTGGCATCACTGGCAAGTTGTTCTGAATGCAAAAATAAACCTTAATTAGCATAAACATACAATGCTTTGAAGCTGAAACTAATTTTGTAACAGTTATTCATGTTCAGCTGTCCATGAACTAAAACTCATACTCAGTTGCAATGTCAGATGCATTGTTTTGCAATGATTCATAATGATAATTATTTATAATGCACTAGCTTGAAATTAGGACTGTTTGATGTTTTTTTAACTAAAACAATAACTTAAAAGTGTAATTTTCTGTTAAAATACTTTCTCCTATCTCCCAGCTTAATGTGCAGAAACAACTGTAAGCCATCCATAGGTTGACTTTCAAAGACTGTAAACACTGTACAGTATAGCTCTTTGGCATGTAAGATTTGTCCTTTGCACTGAATTGTGCATCCGTTAAAGGTAAGGATTTGTACTTTTAAAAACATAAATGAAAAACATTAGCAACAGCAAATAATCAATGCCAAAATGTCAAATTAACCATGCAGAGAATTCATATAACAACAAAAGAAAGTGCTTGAAACCTGCTGTGGTGGCTAGTGGCAGCTCAAATTAGTCTCATTATTTTCGTTCCACTTTGCATACATGAAAGAGACAGAAACTGCCCCTAGTGTCAGTAGGACAACCACAGGATCTCCCCTAATATAGAGAACATGTCTAGGTTGCCCTACTTTTTGGAAAGCAATAAATGATGCACCACATTCTTGCAAAAATGTTGGTCTCTTTGGCTCGTTGTCCAGCTAACGTTAGCAAAGATGGATTTTGTGTGTTTGCGTGTGTGTGTACAGGTGAATCTAGTAAATCATATAAAAAACTGACTTGTGAGGACATTTGAAACTGTCCTCACTTTTTGACAGGCTCATAAATTTGTTTATGTTTTGCTTTAAATCTTCTGATATCAACA
Organism: Myxocyprinus asiaticus; assembly: GCF_019703515.2. Taxonomy (NCBI): domain Eukaryota; kingdom Metazoa; phylum Chordata; class Actinopteri; order Cypriniformes; family Catostomidae; genus Myxocyprinus; species Myxocyprinus asiaticus. The sequence continues at coordinate 11,663,832 of NC_059352.1, forward strand.
GGTTTCTGTGAGTGTTAGGTGTCCTAGAGGTCTCGGGCCAGGATCGGATTTCAAGTATAACTTCAGGTTGTGTCAGATTCAGGTTTTTAATTAGTGTAAAACAACATGCAAAAAGACGAGTTAGGTGCTGATCACACCTAACATGTTTTAAAAAACGAAGTAACTGCCACACAGTGCGGATATTTGCACTCCAATATTCTGGTGGAAAAACAGAAATTAAAAACAAACTGCACCCCTAAGAGTCACTGTAATTTTGTAATAACCATGTTTTTTGGTGGAATCCATAGTTTTAATGCAATTAACAATGATGTTACTGTAGTAATATGGTGCTAACAAAATAACCATGTTTCATTTTGTGGTTACTATGATTTTACTACAAAATACAATGGTGATACTTTGGTTACTGTAGCACAACCATGGTTAATTTTTGTAAGGTAAGGTTAGGATAAAGTTTAGTGGAAGGGTTAGATGTAGTGTGTTTGTAGGACTCTAAATAAACACAATAAACACACTGCAGTGATGCCCCGTATACTGTATTTTAGTATTTAATTAGGAGTACAAATAGCATTTAACACTATTAGCACTTAGTGCAAAGAAGATGCTTTTTGTTGCTATTTACACTTAGTGTAAACAGCATTTATCTCTATTTGCACTTAGTGCAAATGACCTCTGCCTTTTTTAGTCACAAAGATTCACTAGAGAGTGATAGATTTCGGGTACCAGTAGGGTCACACAGTACCCGAATTTGCCAGGTCTAGCCTTCAACTTCAGGCCCTTCCAGAACTCTACCGCGTCCTAACCATATGCGATATATGCGACAAGGTATCTCTTCCATGTTAATCAGAATTTTTGTCCCAACCAGCCGCGACCACGACAAGCGACAGGAGATTCTGTCGATCATTTGGTTTCTATTTCTGCAGCGTTGTGCTGGGTAGCCCTGCCCACTGTGAAATCTCATTAGTGAAACGCTTCTCTTAACTGATAATTATACATAAAATATGTTCTGATTGGTTGTGATTGTGCAGAGTCATGCAGTTTTATGTACAATTTGCCCTATAAGTAGACTCACTTCATAACTAAATCATATCCGTCTATGCATCTCACTTACTCAATGTTGCAGTGAGAAGATAAACTCCACTTCTAGGCCCATAATGATTTTGATTCCCCTGTTGGTAATGGGGCTTGAAGAGAGAATCTGGCTGTGAGTAATTAAGAGGGCTGTGCAGTGCCCCTAATCTGAATATGAAAAGATTGTTCCTGCATTTCAAACATGAACATGATTTGTTCCACTTTCGTTCATCATTTAATGGATTTCTAAGCTGTTTTGTGCCTTGCGGTAGCTGCTTTGTCACTCTATGCTGGATTAAATGTTTTTAAAGCTTACCTTCTGTTTATATGATTATGCGCATTGTCGGCATTCCCAGCATGGTTATCTTTTAGTGGACCATCCCTATTCACTACAAAAATAACCTCTTGTTTTGTCTGTGATCCATGAGCTATCGTACATAGATAAGAAAATGAGAGGAATATATTCCAATAAACGCCACCACAGCACTTTCCTAGACAACTGTTCATCCCTGTTTGCATGAAAATTTTACAACTTTGTCTCATTCAGTAGAATCACGTTGCTATACCTAAATCTTTGCAAAATGATTTTTACATGGATTTTTAAGTGACTTTCATTCCCTTTCACACAAATCACGATTAAAATGGCAGATTACTAGTTAATAGACTTTAAGCTCTGTTCATCACTCAATGCTATCTTCTGACATTTAAACACTTTTACCATAGCGCATGACTTGTTAGATGATACATTTTAATGTTTGCATTTCATAATTAACTATATTTTCAAGCATGTTTGCACTCAATCAAATTGAGCGTGTGCAAAAGACTGGGGTACAAGTCACACAGAGCAATTTGACATGGGAGCAGAGGTGGGTAGTAACGCGTTACATTTACTCCGTTACATTTACTTGAGTAACATTTTGGAAAAAAAATACTTTTAGAGTAGGTTTAAAAGTGGGTACTTTTTTCTCTTACTCAAGTAAATTTCTAATAAAAAAATGTACTTTTACTTCGTTACAATGGGCGGCATTCCTGTTGTTACATTACTGGGTTTCATTTTAATTAATGCATAATTTATTGAGAGATTATTGAATGGGACTTTTATGACAGCGGAAGTTCACATAGCTGCGCGCGCTGTCACATACTGCACCCTCGCAGGGGTACTGGAAACTATTGCAGCTACTTTGGGCTGATTAACAGTATAAAACCACATAAACATCCACGTTAAATGTAAATGAATTTTGCTCTGCCGAATGTGTAATTGACAACTGGAGAGTGAACAGACAGCATTTCTGCGTGTGGTGCCCTACCCAGTCTGTGTACTCTGCGTTTAAGGAGTGGCAGTACTGTGTACAGAACTAATTATCTAAATTCTTTCGACACTGAAAACTGTAACTACTCCTAAAGCTATGAAATAGTGATGGGTTGTTCATGAACAATTAGTTCATTTTGAACTGCAGTTGCATGTAAGTGTTTATTTAATTGTTTTACTTTGTTGTAGAGTAGTATTCATTGCTAGACTTGTGCTGTTTGTTTACTGGCTTGAACTAGTGTGTTGGTGTATGTGCTATATTGTTTTGACTTGTCCCAGGGTATTCACTGCTAGATTTAGAGTTGTTTGTCCAGTGTGTGTAAAACCATCATTGTTTTTATTGTCTATAAACAGTGCTTCAATTGTTTTAGAGTATTATTTATTGCTAAAGTGTATCATAATTTAATTTATTTGCGGTGTACTGAAGTCACATTTGTTCTCGCACTGTTCACCTCACATGACCCGTAGTTTCAGTTGCCCGCGTGACTAGCTTTGTGCTAAGTAGCATTAAGGCGTGTCCTGCTTTTTTCACTGTATGACTCGTTAGCATCATGTATATATTTGACGTGAATGCTGACGTGGAAGCGGCAGCGGAAGTGGTAGCCCTTGTGTAAAGCCCTCCTCATGTGAAGACCTACTTGTGTAAAGACCATTGAGTCTACCTGTGTGAGTCACCGAGCAAGGACACCGACAAGGCACCACACACCATAGCACTTAAGTATCTTTTAATTTGATCTCTTCTCATATTTTCCTTGTACATACTAACATGTCAACTTCAAGAATAACATATGCCTTCCCTGTTATCTGTCACAGACCGTTTATACGATATAGATGCAAGACGAAATGCAACCCACACAACCTACGGCCACTTTGCACTTCAGCACCTGCTCCGCTCTCTTTCTCAGTGGGACTCTGGAACTGGCAGTCAGCTGTGAAAGATGACTTCATTCCAGCCTTTGCTACACAGTCCACCCTCAGCATCCTGGCACTGACAGAAATATGGATACGTCCAGAGGATACAGAAACACCTGCTGCTCTCTCCAACAACTTCTCCTTCTCTCACACCCCTCGACACACTGGTAGGGGTGGGAGAAAAAGTTTGCTCATTCATAATAACTGGACTTTTTCACCACACTCTTCTCTATGTAACAATACTACTTTTGAATTCAATGCTATGTGTATTAATACAATGCAACCCACAAAAATACATGTTGTTGTCATTTATCGCCCTCCAGGTCAGCTGGCAAACTTTCTCGAGGAGTTGGATGTCCTGCTGTCCTTCTTTCTGGAGGATGGTAAGCCACTTGTGGTTCTTGGTGATTTCAACATACACCAAGACAAGCCCCAGGCCACTGAACTTCATGCTCTAATGGCCTCATTTAACTTAGAAAGACAAAGCACCACAGCAACTCACATATCGGGCAACCAGCTGGACCTCATTTTTACATGTAACTGTACCAACTCAAATATTCTTGTTAAACCTTTACATGTCTCTGATCACTACTTTGTTCAGTTCAACATGACTCTCCCATCTACATTAAAACAGTCTCCACCTTTGGTCTCCTTTCGCCATAACTCCGTTCTCTTTCACCCTCTAGCCTTTCCAATGCTGTCTCTACCTCTCTTCCCACACAAAATTTATTTTCCACCCTTGATGTAAACACTACCACAGACAAACTAAGCTCTACTTTAACAACCTGTCTTGACAACATCTGTCCTCTCTCCTCAAGGCCAGCACGTACTACACCACCCAGCCCCTGGCTCTCTGACGTCCTTCGTGAACATCGGACAGACCTCAGGGCAGCTGAGAGGAGATGGCAGAAATCTAAAGATTCAGCAGATCTAGGTAAGTATCAGTCTCTGCTTGCAGCTTTTTCAGATAACATTAAATCTGCAAAAACTTCCTACTACCAGAACAAGATCAACAGCACCACAGACACTCGCAGCTTGTTTAGAACATTCAACACATTTCTCTGTCCTCCCCCTCCACCGCCTGACACATCACTGACAGCAGATGTATTCGCCACATTTTTTACTAATAAGTTTAAAACCATCAGCAATATATTCTCAGCACCTCACCCTGTCAAACACCTGTCTCCTGTATGCAACTCCTCTGTCTCTATGTTCTCTCCTCTGACTGACACTGAAGTCTCTAAACTACTCCTCTCCAACCACCCCACCACCTGTTCCCTTGACCCCATTCCTTCTCACCTTCTCCAGGCCATCTCTCCATCCATCTTACCTGCACTCACTCACATAATCAACACATCTCTACTTACAGACACTTTTCCCACTACATTTAAGCAGACTCGTGTAACCCTGCTGCTGAAGAAACCCGCACTTAACCCCACACAAATGGAACACTACAGACCAGTCTCTCTCATCCCATTCATGGCAAAAACACATGAAAGGGCAGTTTACAATCAAATCTCCACCTATCTCTCACAGAACAAGCTGCTGGATGACAATCAGTCAGGCTTCAAAAGTGGACACTCCACCGAAAATGCCCTGCTGTCTGTCACTGAGTCGCTGAGATGGGCGAAAGCTGAATCCAGATCATCCGTCCTGATTCTATTGGACCTTTCTGCAGCATTCGACACAGTCAACCATCAGATCTTACTCTCCAACCTCTCTTTGCTGGGCATCACAGGAACTGTGCTTGACTGGTTTAATTCCTATCTCTCAGGTAGGTCCTTCAAGGTAGCCTGGAGAGGTGAGGTGTCCAAGTCACATCAGCTAATTACTGGGGTACCTCAGGGCTCAGCGCTTGGGCCACTTCTCTTCTCTATATACACAACATCACTGGGACCCATCATTCAGGCACATGGTTTCTCTTACCACTGCTACGCTGATGACACGCAACTCTACTTGTCTTTCCAGCCCAACGACACCACAGTGACTGCTCTAATCTCTGCCTGCCTGGCAGACATCTCGGCCTGGATGAAGGAACACCACCTGCAACTTAACCCAGCTAAGACCGAACTCCTTGTCTTTCCAGCCAACCCTGCTGTTGAACACAACATCACCGTGCAGCTGGGTGCAACTACAGTAATGCCTTCCAAAAGGGTTATAAATCTAGGGCTAACCATCGATAACAAACTAAATTTCACAGACCACATCTTAAAGACCACAAGATCATGTAGATTTATGCTCTACAATTTCAGGAATATAAGACTCTTCCTCTCTGAACATGCCACACAACTTCTTGTTCAGTCACTTGTCATAACTAGACTGGACTACTGTAACGCTCTCATTGCAGGCCTCCCTGCATGTGCAATTAGACCCCTGAAAATTATCCAGAATGCAGCAGCACGTCTGGTTTTTAATCAACCAAAGAGAGCACATGTTACACCACTCCTTTTCTCTCTTCACTGGCTGCCAGTTGATGCACGTATCAAGTTCAAGTCTCTGATGCTGGTATACAAAACAGTCACTGGGTCAACACAAAGAGGCACCAAAACACTTTCCCGGACTTTTGGCTTCATCATACCTCGTTGGTGGAATGACCTTCCCAACTCCATCCGTGAAGCTGACTCACTTTCTGTCTTCAAAAAACGACTAAAAACACATCTTTTCCATGAGCATTTAACCAGTCACTCACACAGGAAACAGAAATTATTAGTTCACCTCTCGAGTCTTGTGGTCCGAGTCGTTCGTTCTTTTGTCACGTGACAGCCATATACGCTATGCATTGCTCACACAGGAAACAAAAATGATTAGTTCACCCCACGTGTCTTCTGATCCGAGTCATTCGTTCTTTTGTCATGTGACAGCTGTATTCGCTATGCACATACGGTTGTCATGTGACAAAAGAATGAACAACTCAGACAAGAAGATTCCAGAGGTGAACCAATAATTTTTGTTTCTCATAATTTGTCCTTGGTTGCATGATAAATTTTTCCTTATTGGGACTATAATCAAAGTTTGCGTAAGTAGACGTGTTGGGGGGGGGGGTGGGGGGGGGGTTTGGCTATTGAAAATGTAACATTTTAATTTAATTCTGCTCAAATGAACGAAATGACTTGAATAAAGATTCATTCATTTTGCTGAAAGAGACTCAAAGATTCAAGTCAGTAAAATGATCCGATCTTCTTATTACTACTATGAAATAGCGAAAGTAGGCATTAATAAAACATGATCTTGCTTTGGGTTATATTTCATTATACATAATGTACCTGTGGGACATTGTTCACATTTTCACCATAATAATTACTAGAAAGTTTTAAAACCTATCTTTTTATTGACAAATTCATCCAGATCTGACAAGAGCCCTTAAAGGGATAATTCACCCAAAAATGAAAATTCTCTCATCATTTACTCACCCTTATACCAGATGTGTATGACTTTCTTTCATCTGCTGAATGAAGATTTTTAGAAGAATTTCTTAGCTCCTTTGGTCCATACAATGCAAGTGAATGGGTGCCAACATTTTAAAGCTAAAAAAAAAGTCACATAAGTTAGCATAAAAGTAATCCATATGACTCCAGTGGTTAAATCAATATCTTCAGAAGTGATGTGATAGGTGTGGATAAGAAACAGATCACTTTCACTGACAGACTGACAGTCTCGGTCACCATTCACTTTCAATATATATATATATGATAAATGCAAGGAACCATGTATTATTATTTTGCAAAAATGTCACCACAGTCATGCAGTTTTCACGAGATCAGGCTGAAATTTTCCCAATCCATCAGGCTAATGCGTGCCAGGTTGATGTAGCCCCACTATACCCTAGTTAGCATAGTTCAGGGCAACAGTGCTGGCAAAAACACATTGTCAGCAGACAGCATGAGGTAACAAAAAAGAGCTGCTCCTCATTTAATCATGGAAGAGGACAAAACTCTGTTTCAGTTTCCATCCCTTCTTTATTACAGAGACAATTAAACTGGGCCACTCAGCATACTATTAGGACGATCTGCTCCTCATCCTCCCTGACCTTGCACAGGGTCTGTGCAAGTAGGCTGACTGGGGGAAGAGCGTATTTATGTTGTCCAGGGGGCCAGCTGTGTGCCAGCGCATCTATACCGAGGGGTGCCTCGGTCAGGGCGTATCAAAGCGGGCAGTGGGAGGACTCCCGGGAAGCAAACGGTCTACCTGTGCTCGACTGAATCGACTCCAAATCAGCTGGACCACCTGAGGGTGGAGTCTCCACTCTACCCTTAGGGTAACCTGACGTGACAGCGCGTCCGCTGCGGTGTTGAGGTCGCCCAGGATGTGAGTGGCTCGTAGCGACTTGAGGCGCTGCTGACTTCAGAGGAGGAGGCAGCGGGTGAGTTGTGACATGCAACGAGAGCATAGACCACCTTGACAGTTGATGTTTTCTACCATCGCTGTGTTGTCCGTCTGGACCAACACATGCTTGCCCTGGATCAACGGCCGGAACCTCCGCAGGGCGAGCAGTACTGCCAACAACTCTAGGCAGTTGATGTGCCAGTGCAGCCACGGGCCAGTCCAGGATCTGGCGGCTGTGTGCCCGTTGCATACGGTGCCCAAGCCCATCTTGGAGGCTTCTGTTGTAACCACGACGCACCTGGAGACCTGCTCATCTTGGGACTCAAGTCTGAAGCCAGTGCTGACCCGAGCAGTTTGGCTGCCGCTGAGGATGCCATATGCCCCAGGAGCCTCTGAAAAAGTTTCAGTGGAACCGCTGTCCTACGTCTGAACGCCTTCAGACAGTTCAGCACCGACTGCACGCGCTCGTTCGTGAGGCGCGCTGTAATAGAGACTGAGTCCAACTCCAAACCGAGAAAAGAGATGCTCTGAACCGGGGAGAGCTTACTCTTTTCTCAGCTGACCCAAAGCCCCAGTCGGCTGACGTGCCGGAGCACGAGGTCACTGTGTACGCACAGCAACTCTCGAGAATGAGCTAGGATTAGCCAGTCATCGAGATAGTTGAGGATGCGGATGCTCACTTCCCTTAGTGGGGCAAGGGCTGCCTCTGGGACCTTCGTAAAGACACGAGGGGACAAAGACAGGCCGAAGGGGAGGACCTTGTACTGGTACGTCTGGCCTTCAAAGGCAAACCGCAGGAAGGGTCTGTGTCGAGGTAAGACCGAGACGTGGAAGTACGCATCCTTCATGTCTACCGCCGCAAACCAATCTTGATGCCAGACACTCGCTAGAATGTGTTTTTGCATCAGTATCTTGAACGGGAGTCTGTGCAAAGCCCGGTTTAGTACTCGCAGGTCCAGGATTGGTCACAACCCACTGCATTTCTTCAGTACGATAAAGTAAGGGCTGTAGAACCCTTTCTTCATCTCGGCTGGAGGGACAGGCTCTATTGTGCCCTTGCGCCGAAGGGTATCGATCTCCGCCCGCAAGGTAGCGGCTTTCTCGCCCTTCACCAAGTTGAAGCGGATGCTGCTGAACCTGGGCAGGCGCCTGGCGAACTGAATCACGTAGCTGAGTCGGATGGTCCAGGTCAGCCATCGTGATGGGTTGGAAAACATGAGCCATGCGCCCAAACTCCGGGAAAGGGGGACCAAGGGAATGATCACGTCAGACATACCGGCGGGTGGGGTCTCATGGCGGGGTGGAGCTCGAGGTACCATATCGAGGGGACTCGAGCCCCATGGCCTTGCTGAGTCCAGGGACATCGAAGCACTTACCTGGCTCCTGCCGCCCACCATAAGATTGGCCGAGGAGGGGGGAGGAGGAATCTTGTCCCCGTAGTCCACCGGAACCAATCCCGTGTGGGCGTGTTTGTGCCACAGCTGGGCACACAGGGGCAGGGAGACTGCCGCTGGAGAGCCATACCTTAAAAAATGGGATGTTGGATGGTGGTCGTGACGACGGCCATGCGCACCGGAGATGTGACCCAGGAAACGATAAAACCACTCTTTTGTTGAACTTTTGGTTACCACAGCCTCTTGGGCATGCGGCAAAAAATTAAACAAAGGATTCTCCTCCCGGCCCTCCACCGGGGGATGGAGTGGTCTGCTCACCAGCTCCAGAGAAGCAGGTCTCCTCGCCCCTGGGTCACCCGTCTGCTTCGAAGCCTTCCTCGGGTTCTTAGCAGCCGGCTGTGAGATGGGCAGCGTCTGCTTCCTGCATTGTGCTCCACACCGGGGCCGGGCAACGGGGGCGGGCTGCGGCGGAGCCAGTGTTGTTGCTGCAGGAGGACACCCTTGGTGACGAGCAGACGAGGTGCGGGGTCTTGAGCCGCACTGGGGCAGGATGTGTTGTATGGCCTCCATCTGCTTCTTCACCGCCAAGAACTGCTGGGCAAAGTCCTCGACGGTGTCGCCGAACAGGCCAACCTGGGAGATGGGGGCATCAAGGAACCCTGCCTTATCAGCCTCTCACATTTCAACCAATTTGAGCCAAAGGTGGTGCTCCTGGACCACCAGGGTGGAGCGGAGAGCGAGGTCGGTTGCTGATCGCAGTTCCTGCATCAATCCTGGGTCAGAACTACCCTCATGCAGTACTTTTAGCGCCTTGGTTTGGTGTACTTGCAGGAGAGCCATGGCGTGCAGGGCGGAGGCGGCTTGTCTAGCGGCACCGTAGGCCCTAGCCGTCAGGGACAATGTAAACCTATAGGCCCTGGATGGGAGCTTCGGTGCCCACGCCAGCTGGTGGCTCTCTGCAGACACAAGTGCACTGCGAGTGCCTTATCGACCTGGGGATCACCGAATACCCCCTGGCTGCTCCACCATCGAGGGTAGTGAGAGCGGGGGAGCTGAAAGACCGGGATGGGCAGTAAAAGGTGCCTCCCACAATCTTGTCAGCTCCTCATGCACTTCCAGAAAGAGAGAGACAGGGGCGGGGCATGGCCGTGGGCGGCACCCTGCGTGCTCTGAACAAGAGGTCGAACTCGCCATGAGACGAGCCAGCGGGCACATCTGGAAGCCTGATCGGGGCAGAAGAGCGTGCTGGGGAATGGGAGGACCACGGGGGGATACCCGGCGGAGACGATCCCATTGGGGTCCCCAAATCACCTCCAGTGCTAGCTGTGTTGGCCTCAAACCCATAGGTAGAAGGACCAAAGCGGGGAGCCGCTGGGGTGGCTTGCGAAAGCAAGCCGCAATCACAACGTTGCCATGGTAATGTTCTTGCAGTGAGAACATGAACCATCCACGAACGCTGCCTCCGTGTGGGTTGCGCCCAGACACGAAAGACAGCGATCGTGACCATCTGAAGTTGAGAGGTAATGACCGCAACCAGGAATAACACACAATCGGAAAGGTATCTTTAAAAAGACATTCCGTGTGTGCCGCACGTTTAGAGAAATATACTCTTTCAGGAAAATATACTCTCTTTTTTCTGCCAAAGCGCCCAGGGGCATTCTCTGCAGTGCACCAGTGCAGAGGAGGGAGAAGCCACTGAAATGTGCTGTCAGATCCAGCAGAGGTGAATGAACAGCCGTGAGAAATCAGCTCAGTGAACATGACTGTTTGGCTCCGAAGAGAAAATCTGAATGAGTGGTTGCATACCAGCTCCTTTTATACCCGTATGTCCAGAGGAGTGGCATGCAAATACCACTCGCCAATTTTCACTGGCCTTTTATCAAAGACCAGAGGTGTTTCAGGCTCCCAAGAGTGACCCTAGTGTCACTACATCAACACAACGTCGAGTGAGTGACAGATAGGAATCACTTTTATTGTCACACAACCATATACACAAGTGCAATAGTGTGTGAAATTCTTGGGTGCAGTTCCGAGCAACACAGCAGTCGTGACAGTGATGAGACATATACCAATCTACAATAAACATTAAATTTACACAACACAATTTAAAATCTAATATACACATAATTACACACAATATAGAATACACATTATACAATAAAAAAATAGTATATATAGTATATATAAAATGTACAGTAGGTTGTATTATACTATATTGACATTCAGGCTGTCGGTTTATAGTCAGTTGCCAGTGTGTTGTTAAGAGAATATAATTTATGACAGTCCAGTGTGAGATAATAAGATTAAAAGTGATAATAAAGTGCAGTGCTGATGTATATTGATCGTGAGAGATCAAGAGTTCAAAAGTCTGAATGCTTGGGGAAAGAAGCTGTCATGAATTAGGCTGGTGCTGCGATACCGCCTGCCTGATGGTAGCAGTGAGAGCAGCCCATGGCTCGGGTGGCTGGAGTCTCTGATGATCCTCCGAACTTTTTTCACACACCGCCTGGTGTATATGTCCTCAAGGGAGGGAATCTCACCTCCAATGATGTGTCTGGCAGTTCGCACCACCCTTTGCAGGGCTTTGCAGTTGTGGGCGGTGCTATTGCCGTACCAGGCGGAGATGCAGCCAGTCAGGATGCTCTCTACAGTGCTGGTGTAGAACCGTGTAAGGATGTGGTGGTTCATTCCAAACTTCCTCAGCCGTTTCAGGAAGAAGAGGTGCTGATGAGCCTTCTTCACAATGGCCTCAGTGTGGACGGACCATGTGAGTTCCTCAGTGATGTGGACACCCAGGAACTTGAAGCTGCTGACTCTCTCCACTGGTGCTCCATTGATGGTGATGGGGCTGTGTTCTTTTTCTCTTCTCCTGAAGTCCACCACAAGCTCCTTTGTCTTACTGACGTTGAGGGAGAGGTTGTGCTCCTGACACCAGCGTGTCAGAGTGTGCACCTCCTCTCTGTAGGTTGTTTCATCATTGTCAGTGATCAGACCTACCACCGTCGTATCATCAGCAAACTTAATGATGGCATTGGAGCTATGTGTTGCCACACAGTCATGTGTGTACAGGGAATACAGGAGTGGGCTAAGAACACAGCCCTGCGGGGCTCCAGTGTTGAGGGTCAGTGATGAGGAAATGTTACTGCCCATTCTAACCACCTGGCATCTGCTTGACAGGAAGTCCAGGATCCAGCTGCACAGCGATCTGTTTAAACCCAGAGCCCGGAGTTTCTCATCAAGCTTGGAGGGCACTTTGGTGTTGAATGCTGAGCTGTAGTCTACAAACAGCATTCTCACATAAGTGTTCCTTTTTTCCAGGTGGGAGAGAGCAGTGTGTATTGTAGATGAAATGGCATCATCAGTGGAGCAGTTGTTGTGATAAGCAAACTGCAATTGGTCCAGTGATGGAGGCAGCACAGAGCAGATGTAATCTCTGATTAGTCTCTCAAAGCATTTGTTGATGATGGGGGTCACAGCAACAGGATGCCAGTCATTTAAGCAAGTGATTTTGGATTGCTTTGGTACAGGCACAATGGTGGACGTTTTAAAGCATGTGGGGACTACAGACAAGGAGAGGGAAGGTTGAATATGTCTGTAAAAACACCAGCCAGTTGGTTCACACACGCTTTGATGACATGGCCCGGAATGCCGTCTGGACCCATGGCTTTACGGATATTCACCTGTCGGAAGGATCGGGTTACATCCGCTACAGAGACGGAGAGTGAACTAACCTCTGTAGGTTCGGCCGCAGGAGCTCTCTCTGCGAGGGTGGTGTTATTTCCCTCGAAACGAGCATAACAAGTATTTAGCTCATCCGGGAGAGAGGCAGCAGTGTTCACAGTGGAGTTTTTATTCCCTTTAAAGTCCGTGATGATATTAATTTCCTGCCACATGCTTCTAGAGTTGGTGGTGTTAAACTGTCCTTCAATCTTGTTCCTGTACTGCCATTTTGCTGCTCTGATAGTTTTTTGGAGGGCATAACTGGCTTGTTTATGCTCCTCCGCATTCCCGGAATTAAAAGCTGAGGTCCGCACATTAAGTGCCGTGCGTACATCGCTATCAATCCAAGGTTTCTTGTTCGGGTAGATCCGTATTGTTTTGCTATGAGCGTAAAGTTTGATGTCATCATCAGAGGCGGACCGGAACATCTCCCAGTCTGCGTGATCAAAACAGTCTTGTAGCATAGAGTCTGATTGGTCTGACCAACACTGGATTGTTCTGAGGGTGGGTGCTTCCTGTTTCAGTTTCTGCCTGTAAGCGGGCAGAAGCAGAATGGAAGAGTGGTCCGATTTGCTGAATGGTGGGCAGGGGAGGGATTTGTAGCCATCCCGGAAGGCAAAACGCAGTCCCCTCGTGTGTTAAAACTGATGTGTTGGTGGTATTTTGGTGCAATTGATTTAAAATTGGCTTTGTTAAAGTCCCCAGTCACAATGAACGCTTGGCTTGATGTGTTAAGGCCTGCCGGCCCGTGACCTCGCAGTCGGACCGGGTGTTTCCGGTCCCACACGAGCAGCAACCATGAGCAGAAGGGAGAAAGTGAAGGGGGAAGAGAGAGAGAGGGGGAGGTCACTCCGACAGTGCCCTTTAACTCCTGAGGGAGGTAACTCCTCTCGAGTTTGGCTTGACCAATGAGAAAGGTTCAATTTTCCAATGGGAAAAGTTCCTTTGTTTGGAAACTGACTCATTTGCGGAGTAAGCTAACAGTTTGTGCCCCTTTATGCTTTGATAAATATTACAAGCATTCAATGTGGTGTGGTGGTATAGTGGGCTAAAGCACATAACTGGTAATCAGAAGGTTGCTGGTTCAATCCCCACATCCATCACCATTGTGTCCTTGAGCAAAGCACTTAACTCCAGGTTGCTCCAGGGGGACTGTCCCTGTAATAAGTGTTAGTCACTTTGGATAAAAGCATCTGCCAAATGCATAAATGTAAAATGTAAATCTATAAGGGGGTGCTATACTCCAATGTTTAGGGCATCACACAAGGATTAATTTGATAGGAAGCATGATACCGATAATTTTACATTATCTAGTGGTTCTGTCATAAAGCATGCACAAAACGGTATACAGTACAAAAAGACACTATACAAGACAGTAATAATCATATAAACAATATCCTAATGATATGCATGTTCATTTATAGAACATTTTGTCTATAAATTAATGAAGAAAAGTCTGTTTTATGGGCTTTATGTGTCTTTCCTATGGGGGAATGGAGTGACTTACTTCTTCCCACATTCCTTTGCTTTGCATGTGGCTACCTTCCCCCACCTGGAATGTCTCTGAGGTCCACTAGTTGCTGGACCAGTGTCAGCAAAGGGGGAGTAAGAGCTGATAATGTTTAGTGGGAGAGCAGACATCTCGGAGTCTGCTTGGGCCTACTTGGACCTTTGCTTGTTACGGTCTTGAGGTGTCTGTTGGATTATTCATTAAATAATGAATAATTGTGTGTCAGATTGGTCCAGATGCTACATTTTGATGCACCCTAAATATGCATTTTGGACCGTCATGGAGTACATTCACTTGCATTGTTTAAAGGAGGAGGCTTGAAATGAAATCCTAAAAGTCTTAAACTCTGTTTTGATGAAGAAAGAAACTCAGATACATCTTGGATGGCCTGAGAGTGAGTAAATTATCAGCAAAATTTCATTTTTTGGTGAACTATTCCTTTAAGTTTTTACAGAAAGCACCTTTAAATGAGGACTAACTATTTCCATTGCAAAACTGCCATTGTCTGAGTGCCTCGTTTGAATCTGTATCCTAAAGCACAGTTTGGGTTAGCGTATCTACTGCACAGTGAAAATGTGTCTTTGGGGGGCTAGACTCCCACTTTCCCTCTGTGATCCTGTGATGAAACAGTAAGAGAGAGAGAGAGAGAGAGAGAGAGACATATTATACACACACACACACTTCCAGCAATCGCAGCATGTGTGTGAGGGGAAGATGTGAGCTCATTAGCAGTGTTATCCTGGAATGAACCCAGCAGTGAGGCATGGGATTACAGCAGCTACCTCTGCTACCTCGAGCTCAACTCTACATAATGAGGAATCCTCGGTAGGCCACCAGCATTTGCGCTGTCTCATATCTGAACCTTGCGATCAGGTGACTTGTGAATGTATGTGATTATCTCAGTGCGTATGTAAGACTGCTGATCTAACTTGTTGAAATAAAGATGATGCATATTATTAGCACAGAGCTAATTCAAAATTCCAGTACACTACAGGAGCTTGAACATTATTCTACCACACAATTCAAATAAATCAAAATCAAATCTTTTTATTGTCACTCAACCATATACACAAGTGCAACAGTGGGTAAAAGTCTTGGGTGCAGTTCCAAGCAACATAGCAGTTTGACAATTACAATAAAAAATAAATTTACACACAACACAGTTTACAAATATTGTAACACAATATACAATATACACCTAATAATATACAATATACAGTATACACAAAATAAGAAGACTGTATACAATAAAATAATATAGAATATACAGTATACACAAAATAAGAAGACTGTATACAGTAAAAATACACTGTACCCCCCCATATATATATATATATATATATATATATATATATATATATATATATATATATATATATATAACACACACACATACACACACACACACCGTACATGCTACCACAGCAAAGTAACCATATAAACAAAGACATTGGTTAAAGTAAATCGGTTAAGAACGTCAATCAATGTCTATAATATCCTACATTTATTTCAATTTCAGTTGAAAAGCTCCCTTGTCTCCCCCATACTTACGCTCACACACATTCATACGCACGTGCATGCACACACACACACATTGAGACTCGTGTCTCGACCAACAAATAGAGCCGCACCCCCCATGACTTGATCAATACAACAGTTTCTATTATCCATAATAACTTTTAATATGTGAAACTTTTTATGTTTCAATGTATTTCACCCTAATCAGCCTCACATAGCTATAACTGAAAGCACCACGCTACCCCTCCCCCTCTCTCTGGCTCGCACACACGCACACACGCACACTTCCTTGTTACTCCAATGCCGAAAAGTAGCGCATCCTCCTTTGCTAGTTGTAAAGTGATGTTTTTGAACTAGCAACAAAGGCTTGAGCTGTATCAGAGTGTTGAGGGTCAGTGATGAGGAGATGTTGCTGCCCATTCTAACCACCTGGCATCTGCTTGACAGGAAGTCCAGGATCCAGCTGCACAGCGAGCTGTTTAAACCCAGAGCCCGGAGTTTCACATCAAGCTTGGAGGGCACTATGGTGTTAAATGCTCAGCAGTAGTCACATATGTGTTCCTTTTTTCTAGGTGGGAGAGAGCAGTGTGTAGTGTAGATGCAATGGCATTATCAGTGGAGCAATTGTTGCGGTAAACAAACTGCAATGAGTCCAGTGAGGCAGGCAGCACAGAGAAGATGTAATCTCTGATTAGCCTCTCAAAGCATTTGCTGATGATGGGGGTCACAGCAACAGGACACCAGTCATTTAAGCAAGTAATTTTGGATTGCTTTGGTACAGGCACAATGGTGGATGTTTTAAAGCATGTGGGGACCACAGACAAGGAGAGGGAAATATTGAAAATGTCTGTAAAAACACAAGCCAGTTGGTTCACGCATGCTCTGATGACGTAGCCTGGAATGCCGTCTGAACCTGCGGCTTTATGGATATTCACCCGTCAGAAGGATCGGGTTACGTCCGCTACAGAGACGGAGAGTGAACTAACCTCTGTAGCTTTGGCCGTGAGAGCTCTCTCCACAAGGGCGGTGTTGTTTCCCTCTAAATGAGCATAAAAAGTATTAAGCTCATCCGGGAGAGAGGCAACAGTGTTCATGGCGGTTTTTTTCCCTTTGAAGTTTGTGATGATATTAATTACCTGCCACATGCTTCTAGAGTAGGTGTTCAACTGTCCTTCAATCTTGCCCCTGTACTGGCATTTGGCTGCTCTGATAGTTTTGCGGAGGGCATAACTGGCTTGTTTATGCTCCTCCGCGTTCCCGGAATTAAAAGCAGAGGTCCACGCATTAAGTGCCGCACGAACATCGCTATTAATCCACGGTTTCTGGTTAGGGTAGATCCATATTGTTTTGGTCGGCATGACATCATCTATGCTCTTCCTGATGAAACACATTACAGTATCAGTGTAGACCTCGATGTTGTCATCAGAGGCTGACCGAAATATCTCCCAATCCACGTGATCGAAACGGTCCTGTAGCATAAAATCTGATTTGTCTGACCAGCACTGGATCGTTCTGAGGGCAGGTGCTTCCTGTTTCAGTTTCTGCCTGTAAGCGGGCAAAAGGAGAATGGAAGAGTGGTCCGATTTGCCAAATGGTGGGTGGGGGAGGGATTTGTAGCCATCCCAGAAGGGAAAGTAGCAATGGTCCAAAACCCGGTCCCCTTGTGTGTTGCAACTGATGTGTTGGTAGTATTTCAGTGCTACTGACTTGAAGTTGGCTTTGTTAAAGTCCCCAGTCACAATGAACGCAGCCTCAGGGTGTGCGGTTTCCTGCTTACTTATACTCCCATACAGTTCCTTGAGTGCCCGGTCTGTGTCGGCTTGTGGTGGGATGTGCACAGCTGTGATAATGAACGCTGTGAATTCCCTCAGTAGCCAGAATGGTCGACACAGAAGCTTGAGAAATTCCAGATCAGGAGAGCAGAAAGACTTCATAGAATGTATGTTCCTCTGATTCTCAACAACATCAATAATAGCTCAGCACTTCCTGTGGCCCCTAAGGTGGACTTCATCTAGCCACTTGGTTCTTGAAAAAAAAAAAGGTGAGTGGAAAAAGAGAATAGACATATTTTTGGTTTAAAATAACTGTGTATGTTTTAGTGGTGCTTTTATTGGTAAGCATAACTTAAAATTGCTCATACTTAAGGCCATTAGCCCTATGCTATAGTAATGAATGAAACTTCCGCACTCATCTGATTGAAAGGCAAAACAAGCTTCTCATTTCAGTTAATTTTGTGGTTATTTTTTTGTTATTTCAGCAGACAGCATGCTTCATACATTCGGATCAACAGCATTAAGTTAAAGAGAGTAATGTTTATCATTCAACTGAACTGTGCACAAGCATTTAGACACCAACATTAGCTGTGCTGTCCGTGTTCTGAATGAACGAATGTGCATCCTTGAATGAGTAGGGTTTTCCGTCAGTTTACTTGAACGGCTCACGCAATGGTATGAGCCATTTTAGGGGTGTCCTAGATTAGTCAAGAAAGACTAGCGTATTCTTGATTTATTATCGATTTATTATTGAACGCCAAATTCAGAAATCAGCTGGGTGGCAATAAAAAAATAATCATAATAAAAAAATTAATAAGTAAATAAATAAATAAAAACAAGCAGGGCAGCAGGCCAAATCAGTCACCAGGCCACCAGGATTCACCCCACTGCTCCCGATGGCCAGTCTGGTCCTGATTAAGGGGTAATGTGGCACTCAAGTTTAAACAATTTCAACTTTGACCTTGTTGCCATTGACCTTTTGAAGTGGCATCCAGTGATTACTGGGCAATTTGCATATATGCAATATAAATCTTTGTTGTTAAGGCATTATTAAGTAAATTGCCAAAGTATATTTGTAACTTGTTAACTTACAATCATCACAGCCATAACACAAGATCAGCAGAAAGATTACATTTATTAGTGCCGAGAGTACGTACAGAAATTGGAAAAACCTCGTTTGCTTATTTTGCCCCATAGATCTGGAATAAAATGCAGGATGTCCTTAGCTTAAAATCTCTACCTACTTAACTAATTTTAAAAAACTTTCATATTTCAATTTTAAAGAAACATGTACTTGTTTGTTGTAGTTTCTTTTCTTTTTTTGTGTTGTTGTTGTTGTTGTTGTTGTTGTGTGGAATGTGTTTTATTATTGTACTTTTATTGTAACTATGTATGTAAGCCGCTATCTTGACCAGGACTCCCTGGAAGAAAAGATCATGTATCTCAATGGGACCTTCCTGGTTAAATAAAGGATAAATAAAAAATAAAATAAAGTCTGCTTACTTGCTTGGCAGCTTATGAATTTATCCTTCCGTGTTGCTATCTGCAACACTTCTAATGGTAAGTTCAAAGCGACCCTTGATGCCGGCATTGAACGGTGTGTTTATACTCCTACAAAAGACATGTGGAAGCCCTATAGTAATAAAATTTGACGCATATCTCGTCTGGCACCATTTTTTTTTTTTTTACTGATACCTCAAACTGTGTGGCTTATTGACAAGAGAGTTGTGCTTTTTTCTTTATAAACTTTTGTCTGTCAGTTTTTTGTCTGGCAAATGATAAAACAGGTAAAACAAATCCTATACACTAAAATTAAAGAAAGGGACCGAGCCATATTTAGAGACTGAAATATCATAGAGACTTGGGAAATGAGCTCTTTTCATTTGGGCTATTAAGTCACCACATAGCAAACACCCAACAATGCCATAGCAACCACCCAGAATAACCTACCATCTACATAGCAACACACTAAAAACTGCACAGCAATGTAATAAAAACCACATAGAATACCTTAGTAACTGCATAGCAATGGCCTGGCAAACACCCACAAACCCCTAGTTAGCGAGTTTTGCATGGCAAATACCACTCACATATTCTTCAGAAAATATATATATAGTTAAAATACAATGTAGTTATAAGTAAATCCAGGAGTTTTAGATTGTAAAATGCATGGGTGGAGGTCATATTACCCTAAGCATTTTAGAAAATGGGTACCTCCAAAATCCTCATTGAGAAACAGGTGAAGGAAGATACTCAAAACAGGTCTGTCCATTTCCTGAGATGACAATCCTTTTCAAGAAAAAAAAAAAAAAAAAAGAAGAAATGGCCTGGAATGAAATATTGATGCGTAGCAGAAAATAGACCATGCCAGGCCACACGAGAGATTAGGAACTGATTGTGAGACAAGCATGAACACAAGTTAGGCCAACCTAATATACTCCAATCAATTACTTCCATGCTATCAGCACTGGGCCATGCAATTAGGGAGACGAGCTGTTGTGCTTGTTTAGGGATACATCCTCTGTAAAACTATGCTGGAGCGACACAGTGATTGATGGCCAAGGTTTTTCTCACTCTGTTTAAATCTCTCAGTCCCAAAAGACATTCCTCCATGCCTGCACTGTCTCAGATTGGGGAAAAATAAAGTAGAGAACATTGATTACAGATCAGTGAATGAGAATGCATGTCTGGTGAGATTACCGTAAATTTTAGGATTACCCAACTGAGCCTGTAGCAAACAAACATTTGATAAATGGAATAAACCATTAGTAATATACTTAAATATCGGCCAGGGCCTGTAACCATATTGAAAAGACTAACACTGCTGATCACCAGCCTATATTATGTTTTGGATGCTGGCGTGTTTGTGCTTACTTGGTAAACCAGCTTTATTTGCTAGTGAACAGCATGACTGTGATGGTCCACACTTTAGACCAGCACCAAACCATCAAGGAATGTCAACATGGTCTCACTGAATTACATTTTTGCAAAATGATTTTCAAGTGATTTTTTGTATTGCAGTTTTCTAGTGAAATAAACACTAGAGGCACAACATTTTATTCACTTTTACACAAATCACAAGTAAAACAGCAGATTATCAATTCAAAAACACTTCATTTTTGCTCTGTTCCTCACACAATAATATCTTATGACATCAAAACACTTTTACTATAGTGCATGGATTGTAAGCTGATACATTTAAATGTTTTTTTTTTTTTTTTTACATAGCACTAGAATAAGCTTGTTAATGTAGTTGGTTATCAAGTTGAACGGTAGCTCAACCAAAGTCTTTCTAGCAAGTCAGTCCACTGGCGGCCATCTTGTAACACTCTTGGGAAGCTATTTCCAGTCATGAATGTGCAGCTCCTATCTACTTGAAAGG
The DNA here is from genome assembly GCF_019703515.2 of Myxocyprinus asiaticus. Lineage (NCBI taxonomy): Eukaryota > Metazoa > Chordata > Actinopteri > Cypriniformes > Catostomidae > Myxocyprinus > Myxocyprinus asiaticus. Next base: position 11,684,740 of record NC_059352.1, read on the forward strand.
GGGAACACTGAAATCTCAAAAACGGTTGGTCAACACTACGATCAAAGAACATATTTCAAATCAGCAGTAAAATCTGACAACACCATATCATAATCATAAATTGTGGTTCTTTAACTCAGATTATGCTTAAAAAAAAAAAAAAAAAAAAAAAAATCCCGACTTATATAGCTAAAGCGCATGCACATTCTCGAGTTGATTGACAGGCGATGTCTGACTCTAAAAGGTTATTGGTAAGGCGTGACTTCTTTTCTACATTCGTTGGGCTTTCCAATTTCTCCAATTCATTTAAATAGAAGTGGCCCATCTCAGCTAAATTGTCTCTGGCTCAACTGATAGAGCATTGCACTTGCGATGCAAAAAACGAGTTACAAGGTTTACGAGTCCTGTAAAGCCAGTCTACACATAAGCCGTAAGTGTCATAGAAGCACTACAAAATGACATGGTTGCTTCAGCTTGTTACATTTGCTTTAGGTTTGGGGTAGGGATGTGGGTTTTTGTTGATTTAAAACTCGATAGCTTAAAAAAAACTTGACCTTAATAAACTTTTCATATCACATTTGCTTTTTATGACACTATCAGTTAGGTTGAAGGTTTAGGTAGGGAGGTAGGTTTTGTTGATTTAAAACTTGATAGAGCATTAACCTTAAAAACCTACAGTAATTTGTTTGGGAGAACATTTAACTCGCTATAAATTCTATTAGGCTAAATGACACATATATTTTGGCATTATATCGGCCGTCAGCCACCCCGCTCTCTAGTCATTGCTTTTGGTATCTGCGTCAGCCATTGCAAAATTTTGTTTGACCACTATTCAAGAATAGTTCATTTATTATCTGAACCACTCTTTTTGTTTCTTTTTGGGGGCAATGGCTGCATTATCTAGCTTCACAAACAGCACAGCACAAAAGCAATCATCTAAAGCTAAGATACATGCTTGTATGTGCATATTGCATTTGATAAGCAGGCACCCTGCCCAGATCTGTGATCGGAAGCAATTTGCTTCACAGATACAACCAATCAAGCGGTAACAGCAGGTGGCTGCATTCTAAACATCCTCTGGTGTCGTCCCACCGGTTATTTACACTGGAAGCACAACTTATTCATTTTTGAACACACCCTACAGGTCTGGGTGACAGACACAGCTGACATGCATAGTGGCGAAGAGCACCAGCTGTTAAATCTCCCCAACTTTCCAATATCACACAGGGTAATGGCTCGCAGCGAATTGTAATGCGATTAATAATTGATAGGATGGATAGTTACATATATGATGGAACACTAAATGGTCAGTGCATTGTCTGGCCTGTTGCTGCCTTCAGTACTGGAATGGAAGTACATGCTCATTACAGTGCATGTTTTAATAATCTGAGGAACCTTATTCATGTTGGGTCTGTAGAGTGATTGTGTACTGTGCACACTCTTTATTCTCAATAGAGGATTTGGGTGGTATACAAGTCAACTAATCTGATCTTTCTGAGGCCTTTTTCTGGCACATCTAGTTACAATGTAAACAGCAATTGACAATAGAGTTGACAACTTTTCACAATGCAATCAATTCCTAATGCATAAAAAAGTTCCGCCCAACATTTTTACTAATTGAATAGCTTGGTTCACTCAAATTACAATTACAAGTAAAGTGGATTGCGAATGCTTTTTCACGTTGTCTTCAAGTGCTAGAATGGACTTAGACTAACACATGGTGAGAATGATCCTACAGGACTTTGGGTCATTCTTGTTTTTCATGCTGACCATATGGCACAGGCCCTCAGAGAACCCCAGACAGCTGCGACCAATAGCCTGCCCTGCCACGGTCCCAATATACTGCCAGCAGAAAGAGACTAACAGATCATCAAATGAGCACAGACACCCGCTGTGAACATACCTTCATGGACTTGTCACATATGTACATTTGTGTGTGAGGGTGTGCGTGTGATTTCCTTCAGCAAAACAAAGAGATGTCTGCTTTGTTTCCCCCCTGTATTTTGAAGTCAACATTATTTGTGGGTCTAAAAGTGAAACCACACTGAAAATGGGATGCAAAATCTAAGTTCATCCTGGAAATAAAGTAAATAAAATTGGGTAACATTTTACAAGAAGTTTCCATTTGTTAACATGAATAACAGTACTTTTACAGCATTTGTTAATCTTGGTTAATGTTAATTTCAACATTTAATAATAAATGTTTTTTAATTAAAAGCTGTATGTTAACAATAGTTAATGCAATATGAACTATCATGAACTAACACTGAACAATTAATTTATTGTGTAATTAACATTAACCAAGATTAATAAATACTTTTTAACCTCGTGCAACCTGTAGAAGTTGTATTTTGTCATAATTTAAATGAATTTAAACTGACTGAATGCTGTTAACAAGATTCTAGACTGTCAATTAATGGTTAAACTTCTGGTGCACTAAGTCACGAGACACAACAGTATGGCGTCAATTTTCTTGAAGTGCTTCTACTGGTGCAGAGCCAACAAAAGTGCCTCTGGTAATAAACCTTTTTACGTTTTTTCATTGTATAATCTATTTGGGTGTAAAGAGTAGCGTCTCTAGGTTCATTTGATGTGCCGCTTTAAAAAATGCATAAACATGATGTCCACATACTTGGATTTTGGGATATTATTCCATCAAAAGTTTAAAAATAAAATTAGTTACACACCTGTGGGTCATTTAGCTTCATTATAATATAAATTGTGTTATATTTTTAGCTTCATTATAATATAAATTGTGTTATATTTTATTTTTTATCACTGAACAATACGGTTCTATTCATTAACACTGGTAAATGCATTCTTATATTCACTGTGTATTTTCACATTGAGAATCAATAGGTTCATCCAAAAGCTGAAAACATTTTGCTTTCAGAGGCTTTATATGGAGTTAGGATGAACATAAGATGCATTTTAAACTGTTCTGAGACCATTGCAGACTCACAGCATACTGGAGGTTAAGTCACTCACCTAAGTAGGAAGCAAGGAAGCAGGGATCTTATTTAAATGATTTAAAATGTAACAACTTAGTCCCACTGTCCACATATGTAGACAATCATTTTTTTTTTTTTTTTTTTTTTTTTTTTGCTTGTTTATTAGGTGCTACTAGTCACAGATTAAAAAGGGAAATGAAAAATGCACACAGCAGTCATGCTCGGGTCTCAGGAGGTTAAAAATAGCTCATGATACCTAATGCACTAACTAATGTTAACAAATTGCTCCTAATTGTTAAGCATTATTTAAAACTGTTATGAGTTAAAATGAATAAGACATTTTTTAAGATTCTGCACTATTTCTTGGTCACTAATAAAACAAGCAAATTTGTGACTTTTACCATGTATGAAAGGTCAGATTTCCTTGCTTCCATCAAGCACACAAGATGCTCTTCTGAACATTCATAAATCATGCTGAGATACCATGGATTATCAGGTTTTACACAAACTTGCAGAGTCCATGCCAGCTCAAGTGCATGCTTTCATTAAATCAAAGGGTAGACATACCAAATAAATAAGAAATTCTAAAATCTTTTTTCACGTCAATATTACCATGAAAATTGGGTTCCATAACAAGATGGATCAAGACCTGAATGCGAGTTGATTGTGAAGGACTTCTCCCTTCTTGAAACACCACTGCTACTATTTGTACATTTTTGCATTATTTGCTATTATTACCATCATCACCTTTATTAAAGTACATTAATGCTAACAAAAACAATTATTGCATTCACTTTTAGTCAAGGTTTTTGAAAGGCTGCAATAGTAGTCTAAAATATGCCTGAATAGGAAATAGAAATATGTCTAAAAATGTTTGCTATCTGATAAATTAATTCCGGCTTATACAGTTTACTGATAAAAATGATAACCTAAAAAATGGGCTTCATGTGCTCACATCTAATTTAAATGGTTTGCTTCAATTCAAAAAGCATTCTATCAACCTGAATACATTAGGTTACACATACTCATTTTAAGGTAATAGCCCCTTAAGTGATAGGCTGATGTCACTTGAAAAGTAAAATCATTTCAGAAAAAGAGCAAGTTATTAAATTTTGATGATTTTTTTTTTTTTTTTAATATATTGTAGATATTGTGTATTAAGAGTAAATAGGTTCGATTTTGATTAAATGTTGACTTTCGAGCAGTGCATGCTTGTCTGGGCATCACTCAATACTGAGGTACAGTCTTAAACGACCGTACCTGGTAATCTTGCTCTCTGGCCAGCGAGTTACAGCTTTGTAATTTCATTACTCATGCATGTCCCATTAATTTTCTTTCATGGTCAAGCAAGTCACTACTTCTGCCGTTGTTGCCTGGTTCCAGCACCCCTCCCCTTTCTCACTTTCACAGAGCTGATGAAAAAGCTAATGATAGCCCATTAAAAGACTGATCTCCCTGTAGAATCTGCAATGAGGCCTGACTGTGAGGGAGAGCAGATGAGGATAGTACCCCGGTGTAGGTCCCTTATCAAAAATTTCTGATTACCTTTTACAAAACTCACCAGTCAACATCTGCTGACCTGTTACAGTGAAATAATTAACTCCTCCACATTTTCGATATTTTGAATCAAATGTGCCATAATAATCAAACTTTACTTTGTATATTTAATTGAGAAAACATGTTTGCAGAGAAAAAATGATTTGAATCTTTTTGTAAAACACAAAACTTATAGATGTGAAGTCTCCAGAACTCTACTCTAGTCTGTTTCATAAAGAAAAAAATGGAAGAATATTGTATTGTGCTTGGCCAGCACAGGTCATGATACTATACTTTTGTACTCTTGTTTGCAAAACTATAATGAATTATAGCCTTGCTTATACTTGCTTTATGCCCTTGCCTTAGGGTTTAGCATAAAAACTGCATACTTTGTACTGTCTTTTTGCTTGGGTGGTGCTTGTTTGTCTTTACTGTTTTTTAATAACCAGAAATATTGGGTTGTCAAATTATATGTAATAAATTAGCAATTGTGCTATGCAATGCATGTAAATTTAGGTATTATAATTTCTTGAATTATCATATAAAACCATGTGTTGGCAGTCTCAGGTTGACCCTTTTACACAAACACATATACAGTATATAATATCAGAAAATAATTACCCATGCCATTAATCAATAATAAAATATCTTAACTAATTTAATTAAAAGCAAACACACCCCTTTTGATCTTTTGAACTATATCATGGCAAACAAAGTGATGCCACGCATTCCCACACTAAGCGAAGCCTGAGCGTAAATCGCAAGGCAAATGCCACACGATGCATGCAACAGGCGACAACAGGCAACAAAACAAGACAGGACACCTCTGCGAGAGTTTGGCCACACACAAAACCGACACCTCAGACCGAAGTGACCGAACCTCAGCACAACATGAAGACAGCTCATGACCACGCAAGCACAAAGTGAGCGCGAAGCGCGTCCGCGGTCGCGAGAGACAGACACAGATTTCTGACGTGAGTGCATTCTGCCAAGGTAACATAAGCACAATGCACTTATGCCAATACAAGACAAGACATGGAACATGAGTGTCTGGATCCCGACACCAAAACCGAAACCGAACCAGACAGGGAAGTCAGAATCCAGACACCATGCTCCGAAAATGAGACACGAGACCAAAACCGAAACCGTGCGCTCACACAAAGACAGACAGAATATGGAGCATGAGTGTCCAGATCTGGAAAAAGTCAGTTTTTAGATATGACACTGCAGACCAACATTTATTAAAACCAAGCAATGCCCACCATAGAGACTTTTAATATGAATGCATATTGCAGCTACCATCATTATTTAAGATGGAAATATTTGTATCTAATAAAAAAACTATTTATGATTCCAGACTAGTGCTCTAGTGGTATTACCTTACTGTATTACCATATTACTGTAAATCTTACATGTAGATGGCCCATTGTTACAAAAATGAACTGAAATAGAATAAAAACTGTAATACGTTTAAAGTTTTGTTCCCCTTCTGTCACTCACTCGACGTTGTGTCAATGTAGTGACACTAGGGGTCGATCTTGAGAGCCCGAGACACCTTCAGATCTTTGAGAAAAGGCCAATGAGAATTGGCGAGTAGAATTTGCATGCCACTCCCCCCGACATACGGGTATAAAAGGGAGGCTGGAATACGGATTCATTCAGATTTTTTCTTCGGAGCCGAGCGGTTGTATTTCAGCGACCTGAATACTACTACTGATCCATTCACCTCTTCAGAAGCGTGTGCTGTTGGATATATGGCGCATTCCAGCGGCTTTCTCTCCACTCTGCACTCCACTGCAGACTACGCCCCTGGGCGCTTCGACAGCACTTCAAAAGAGTTTATTTCCTCTAAAGAGTAGATTTCCTCTATTAGAGCAGGCACAGTGACGTTGAACATCTTTTTAAAGACGTGTCTTTTTAAAGATGCCCTTCCGTCTCTGTGCAGTTCCTGGATGCGGTCGTTACCTCTCCGCCTCTGACGGTCACGATCACTGCCTCACGTGCCTGGGCCAAAATCACGTTGAGGAAGCGTTCTTGGATGGTTCATGTTCTCATTACGAGAACATGACCATGGCAACATTGCAGTCGAGGCTTTCCTTCTTTCGAGGGAAAGCCACTTCAGCTGTCCCCCCCCACTGGTCCTTCTACGAGGCCGCCCTGGTTGACGCTGAAGGTGATTCGGGGGCTTCAATGGGTACGGTTCCACCGGGTAAACCCCCACGGACCGCCCACTCCCCGGTACGCTCGTTTGCGCCTGTCCAGTTCTGGGATGAGACAGGCAGCTCGCCTCAGTGCCGGCCTAATGTCTCTTTCGGAGCTCGTGAGCCAGATGAGATGTCGATCGCTGCATCGGAGAGCGCCTTGGTGATGTCGGGCGGGGCAGCTGGCTGGGTGTACTGCTTGTGTATAGCGCCTTTCCCCTCCACGAGGTGAAGCCATGCGCTCTTCTCTCCCATGCGTGTTCACAACCTGTAAACCCTCCATCAGGGAACGGAGGTTACGACAGTAACCGAGACGTTTTCCACTTTGGCTCCAAAATCAAACAGAGCCATCATCTGTCTTTCTTCACTGTTAGAAAATCAAGGGTATGTTATTAACAATTTTTTTTTTGTTTTTTTCATTTTATTTTACTTTTATTTTTCATACTTATAAAGCAATTCAGTTCATTTCTTACCTGAGTGGTTTAATGATTAAGTGTTCTGACCAATATCTAGAATAGTTTAGTCACTGCCATGGATGGATGGACGAATGGACAGACGGACAGAAGGACGGATCGATAGATGAAAGGAGGGACGGATGGACGGACGGATGGACGGACGGACAGACAGACAGACAGATAGATAGACAGACAGATATTTCATTCATTCCCCAGTGTTTGTGGGATCATTTTTGTGTATAATAAATGATCTACACTACCGGTCAAAAGTTTTGAAACACTTATTCTTTATTATATTTTTTTTTTCTTCACATTTTAGAATAATAGTAAAGTCATCAAAACTATGGAATAACTATGGGAATAATGTTGTGACTAAACAAAATCCAAAAGAAATAAAAACTGTGTTATATTTTAGAATCTTCAAAGTATTCACCCTTTGCCTAGAATTTGCAGACATGTACTCTTGACATTTTCTTAACCAGCATCTTGAGGTATCACCCTTGGATGCTTTTTAAACAGTATTGAAGCAGTTCCCATCTATGTTGGGCACTTATTGGCTGCTTTTCTTTATTATTTGGTCCAAGTCATCAATTTCAAAAACGTTTTTTCTTTTTATTCAATTTTAGTTTTGTAATTAAATAAATTAATATGGCGGAACAATTATATTTTTGTCTACAAAACTAATTTCAAACATTTAAGCATACCACTTCAGATCAAAAGATTTTTAAGATCATGAGAAACATTTCAGTCAAGTGTTTCAAAACTTTTGACCGGTAGTGTATCTCTAGATTCTTTTTTCAATTACTCACCATGCATTGCCTTACAGCACAACTGAACTTTGAGTGAACTTCAAAACTGCATTTGATAGTCTTGTTGATAAACTCAAAATGCCTAATTTCATGGCTCCCATTCTGTCAACTAGATGTTGAGAGAAACATGCTTCCTCTGCTTCTAAAGAGTGTATTGGTTTTGTATAGCATGGTTATAAATTTATTCCTGACATACTTTGATAGTGCTTCAAATTGAGACACTGGCTGTTTGGAATGGAATACTAGTGCATACGGCTGCACACAATTAATCTAAATAAAATCGAAATCGCAGTATGACCATGTGTGATTATTAAATCACAAAGGCTGTGATTTAATTAAATAAATAAATAGTCTGCTGGCTTCAAAGTTTACTTGCGTTGCTCTGTCCAGTCTATATTAAGTTAGAGCATTATTACAGTGTTTTCAGAATGGTTCTGTGCTCCACAACTCCATCTCATTTCATTAGAGTAACAAAAGTGCTCAGAGTTCGGTTCCATTTGCTTATGTGCACCAAGCATTTTATTTACACTAAACCGGTGCTTCCTGTGTGAAGCGGTTTTTATGATTATCCATGGTAGCAGCATCTCAGTCTCCTCCAGGCACAGGTATCATAATAATAACGAGGAATACAAGATGATATATTTCAAACATGTTTAGTAAATGATTGTTGAGAAAAGAGCATTAACAGTAGCACCTGTAGAGACCAGAAACATGCGCTCTTCCTCCATTCTCCTGCCATGTTCATCTTATGACAGAGCATGTCGCCCTTATTACACTCCCAGCGGCAGCAAGTGAAAGTGGAACTAATATTACCAACATCTAACAAAATGAAAAGGTAGGAATGTACATATAATAAATCTATATGAAATATTTAGATACTATAATATAATAAAATAAAATAATGAATAAAAATAATTAAATTAAATGGTGACAAACTAACCAAAAGTTTCACTTTAAGTTTAATTACACCAATGGGTTATCTGTTCAACTTCAGTTTGACATTAATACTGCCTTCGTGTGCTATCAGAATTATACTTCTGAAGTGGTAATTACGAGTACGTCACCCTGAAGTACTTTGTTGTCAGAAAAAAAAATGTTCATTCATATATACTTCCTGAGGAAATTTTATTTTGACACCATAAAAAATATTACTCAGCTTGAAGGTGATAATGGAATTTTGGTCAAATAGCTATTTTTACTTTGTAAAATGTACAACATGCATGTTGCTGATATACATAATATACTGTATGTATGGTTGCTGATATACATAAATGAATATGACCAAAACGGTAAGCGCTAACAATTAGCTGTATTTAGAAAAATGAATAAAACCTGTAATTTACTACATAATCTGTACTCTCCTCCACCATGTTGAAAAGTTTAGGACTCCTCCCATCCGGAAACTCGGGTATCAAAATTATCCCAGAGTTTCCCAGTCACAATTACGACTAGACGGGTCATTCATGTGCAACTTCTAAGTGGGAAATTCATATTTACGATAATTCCGATAGCATGTGAAGGCAGCATAAGCCTCGTTCTTTAGTACCACCACATATACAGTAGAGAATAGTTTGTATAAGCCTAATTGTTTTAAGGCCTAGAGTAAAAAGTAAAAGTTTTTTTAAAAAGTATTTTTGACAGCAAAAGCTAGGCAACTATGATATTACCAACAGGGAAATTCAGTTAACAATGACACTGAGCAGAAAGCTTACATATAACCAGTTTTGACAGAGCTTCTTGAAGACTAAAATTTAATGCTGCAGTATTATTACTTAGTAGTTTTATAAATCACTGTTAATTGTCATCAGTATTCATAATCATTTAGTAGCAGTATTGATCAAAAGGTCTCAGTTTGGTTCTTTTTAAGAGGACTCAAGTGTGAAAACCTCAGAAGCCTTTTGCCATTGAACATTACCTTTTTTTCATAATCGCTGTTCAAATAGCAATCGCATATTTTTTATTTATTATTTTTTTTTTTAATAATCACAATATGACTTCTTAAGATTAAATTACAAGCACATGTGACCAAAATGTGCGCTATGTGACTAAAATTATCCAGTGGCTAGTAAATATTCAGATTTCACTTGCCAGTGACTCAGCTGTGTGGTGTAGAAGAAAAAGTTTAGTCAAGTAATTTTTATTTGTATAGCACTTTTCACAACACACATTGTTTTAAAGCAGCTTTACAGGAAATCATGCATTAAAAAATAAATAAATAAATGAAACTGTAATATCTATGAAGTCTTAGAGTGATCATTGTGTAGTTTGATTAAATATGATTGTAAATTGTGTGTAAAATTAAATTATTAAATAATAATTGTATTTAGAACTGCAGTGAGCAAGCTGAAGGCGACTGTGGCAAGGAACACAAAATTCCCTAAGGTGTTGCTTAGTGGAGAAAAATAACCTTGGGAGAAACCAGACTCACTGTGGGGGCCAGTTCCCCTCTGGTTAAACAACATGAATATAATGACAATATTAGTTATTTGTATGCAGTGCAAGTCATGGTTTAAAATTTGTAAATTAAGTAAGCATAAAGGTCCAGTGTTTAAAAATAAATAAATAAATAAAAAAATGTTAACTAAGTAAAACTTTTTTGGTTAGATGAATGGCTAATGGCTAATGTCTTTGAAGTCCATCCTGGATTAACTGCAGAAGTTCACATAGATGCATTGTGCTTTGTTAGTTGGCTGATGAAGGCTTTTGTTGGCAAATAAATGATAGTCTTTGTATTCTATTTCAAGAGTGTAGTCCATCAATAGACAAAGGTGATGCAGGAAGAGATCAATGAGGTGCATCGCAGTTCAACCCTCAGGTCATTTCGGTGAGGTTCGGTGGGGACCATCCTAAGATTCAGGCAGTGGCATATGAAGTATCCAATGTCTTACAGTTGGAGTTGGCATCAGTTCATCCTCTGAAGTCAAAAGCCTGAAGTGATGTCTGGCTAGCACCGGCTGTAGTTTTTCGTCATCAATGAATCCCGAGGTTGAGACATGGAAACAAATAGAATAATATTAGCATAGATGCCATTCAATTTTATGCAGAGTTATAGATTATGATAGATGTTTCTGGTTCCAGCAGACCTTACTAAAGCAGCCTCATTGTGAGTTGATGGATAAATTAGGTGTATGCCTGGCTAAACAGATGATTCTTTAGTCTAGACTTAAACTGAGTGAGTGTGTCTGCATCCCGAACAGTGTTAGGGAGACTATTCCATAGTTTAGGAGTCAAATATGAAAAGGATCTACCTCCTTTTGTGGATTTTAATATTCTTGGAATTATTAACAAGCCAGACTTTTGTGATCGTAATACAAGTGATGGAATATAGCATGTCAGGAGGTCACTTATTTACAGTGGCGCTAGACCATTCAAAGCTTTGTATGTAGTTCACAGAATTTTAAAATTAATATGAAATTTATCAGGTAGCCAATGTAACGACAATAAAATTGGGCTAATATGATCGAATTTCTTGGTTGTAGTCAGCACTCTGGCAGCTGCATTTTGAACCAATTGAAGTTTATTTATTGAACTTGCTGGACATCCTCCCAGTAATGCATTACAATAATCTAGTCTTGAGGTCATGAACGCATGAATTAGTTTTTCGGCATCAGCAACAGAGAGCATGTGTCGTAACGTAGCAACATTTCTGAGGTGGAAGAATGCTGTTCTACAAACACTGGAAATGTAATTTTCAAAGAACAGATTGGATCAAATATAACACCTAAGTTCTTCGCTGTAGAAGACAATGTAACAGTACATCTATCGAGAGTCAAATGATATTTTAGCTGCTTATTTTTAGAGGTTTTTTGATCCAATAATTAGTACTTCTGTTTTGTTGGAATTGAGTAGAAGGAAATTGCTGGCCTTTCAATGTTTGATTTCATTTATACACTCTGCTAATTTGGAGAATTGTGAATTTTCGTTGGGTTTAGAAGAAATATAAAGTTGGGTATCGTCGGCATAACAGTGGAAACTTATTCCGTGATTCCTGATAATATCTCAGGGAAAGCATGTATAAGGAGAAAAGCAGAGGCCCTAAAACTGATCTCTGTGGCACTCCATACTTAACTTTTCTTTGATATAACAATTCCTCGTTTACACATACAAAGTGGTAGCGGTCTGATAAATAGGACCTAAACCATTCAACCTGCAAGTCCACTAATGCCAACATAATTCTCCAGCCTATTCAAGAGAATGTTGTGATCTAACATGTCAAAGGCAGCACTAAGATCTAATAGCACTAGAAGAGAAATGCAGCCACAATCAGATGATAAGAGCAAGTCATTTGTAACTCTGATAAGTGCAGTCTCTGTACTGTGATGGGGCCTAAATCCTGACTGAACTTGTTCATATATACAATTTCTCACATAGTTGGGAGGACACTACATTTTCTAGTATTTTCGACATAAATGGTAAATTTGAAATCGGTCTGTAATTAGCCAATTCTCCAGGATCAAGCTGTGGCTTCTTAATAAGTGGTTTGATAACTGCCAATTTAAAGTTTCTTGGGACAAGTCCTAAGGATAGCGATGAGTTAATAATATAAAGAAAAGGTTCTGAGATTACAGGGAATACCTCTTTTAAGAGCTTAGTTGGTATTGGATCTAACATTCATGTTGTGGCTTTTGATTTTTTATAAGTTTTGTTAGCTCTTCATGACCTGAGAAAAATTATGAGACACTGTTTTCTGAGGTGCTGTAACAGTTGATTGCATAGTTCCAATTTTATTTTTTAATTATTTCAATTTTATCAGTAAAGAAATTCATGAAGTCATTACTATTGTGCTGTGACAGAATATCTGGTTTAGTCTATGCTTTATTCCTAACCAATTTAGCCACAGTACTAAATAAACACCTAGGTGTGTTGTGGTTATTTTCTATGAGTTTGCTAAAATATGCTGACCTGGAAGCTTTTAGTGCCTGTCTGTAGCTACAGACACTATCCTTCCATGCACCACAAAATACCTCTAATTTTGTATTCTTCCACTTGCGCTCCATTTTCCGAGCTGCTCTCTTGAGAGCATGAGTGTGATCATTGTACTATGGTGCAGGCTTTTTTCTTCAATTTTTTTAATGGAAGGGGGGGACACTATCAAGAATGCTAGAGAAGACTGTATTTATATTTTCTGTTATTGCATGAAGTTCTTCTAGACTTTTTGGCGTACTGAGTATGTGAGACAATTCTGGAAGATTGTTAGTGAATCTATCTTTAGTGGTCGAAAGAATAGTTCTACCTAATTGAGAGCGTGGTGTAGACTGAGTGACATTAGCTGATCGCAGCAAACAAGAGATGAGGTAATGATCTGAGATTCCATCACTCTGCGGTAGAATTTCTATAGTATCAACATCAACTCCATATGACAGAATTAAATCTAGTGCATGATTATTGCGAGAGTTGGTCCTGTCACATTTTGTCTGACTCCAAGAAGTTGAGAATATCGATACATGCTAATCCCAATGTGTAATTTTCATTATCTATGTGAATGTTGAAGTCACTAACAATTAAAGCTTTATCTACGTTAACTACTAGATCTGGTAGAAAATTTGAAAATTCTCCAAGGAAACCAGAGTACAGTCCGGGTGATCTATATACTGTAGCAAGGGCAAAAGACGACAGAGATTTTGTTATTATATCTGATGGTGTCACATTAAGCATTATTAGTTCAAAAGACTTAAACTTATATCCTGTCCTCAGAGTAACACCAAAACCTTCACTGTAAATTGTAGCAACACCTCCTACTTGACCCTTCAGGTTCATGTTTATAACAATAACCTGGGGAGTAGATCCATTTAAACTAATATATTCATCCGGTTTAAGCCAGTCAAACAGAGCACATCCAAATTATGATCTGTAATAATTTAATTTACAGTTTGTGCTTTGGTAGAAATAGATCTAATGTTTAGTAGCCCTACCTTTATATAATATTTATCTTAAATTTTTTTTTTAGATTTTTCAAGTTTGACCTTAATCATTTTTTTTTCTAAATTATTTAGTGAGAGTTTTGTGTTTGGTAGTTCGGGGAACAGACACAGACTCTATATGATATCTAGGTGATACAGTCTCTGTGTGTTATAGTATATGTGACCTGTGTGACGTCTCAAGGCAGCTAGCAGATGTTCGGATTAACCAGTTTGTCTGTTTCCTGACCTGGGCCCCAGTTAGTCAAATACAATCACTATTTAAAAAATAGTTTTCTTCCCAATTTGGTGGAGCGGTTACTCACCTCAATCCGGGTGGCGGAGGACAAGTCTCAGTTGCCCCCACTTCTGAGACAGTCAATCCACGCATCTTATCACGTGGCTCGCTGTGCATGACACCGCGGAAACTCACAGCATGTGGAGGCTCATGCTATTCTATGCACAACTTACCATGCGCCCCATTGAGAGCGAGAACCACTAATCATGACCACGAGGAGGTTACCCCATGTGACTCTACCCTCCCTAGCAACCAGGCCAATTTGGTTGCTTAGGAGACCTGGCTGGAGTCGCGAGTTCGAATCCAGGGTGTGCTGAGTGACTCCAGCCAGGTCTCCTAAGAAACCAAATTGGCCCAGTGGTAGTCAGCGTCAATACTGGCTGAGCTACCCAGGCCCCCAAATACTATCACTATTAAGACTATGAGCCAAATTACTATAGAGGAGAGCTGCACCTTCCCTGGGGGGATGGAGTCCAAATCTCTTAAGCAGGTCAGGCCTATCCCAAAAACTCTTCTAAATGTCTATAAATCCTATGCTATTCTCTGGACACCACTCAGACATCCAGCCATTCAGTGACACTAATCTACTATAAACCTCATCACCACGATGAGCAGGGAGGGGGCCAGAGCATATTACAGTGTCTGACATCATTTTTGCAAGTTCACACACCTCTTCAACATTATCTTTAGTGATGTCCGACTGGTTAGTGCCGTTAGTGCCGACATGAATAACAATTTTAAAAAATCTACGTTTAGCATTAGCTAGCACTTGTAAATTTGATCTGATGTCAGACGCTCAAATGCATTTAACAATAGTGGCTGGAGCCTCTATTTCCATGTTCCTTACAATAGAATCACCAATTATAAAGGCTCTTTCAACATGATTCTCAGTGGGTGCATCACTGAATGGGGAGAATCGATTGGAAACCCTAACAGGGTTGCTGAGTGAGTATTGCACCGAGACATCACCCAAATGTCCTGCTATGGGGGCTCTTCAGGTGGAACCAAAGTGTGTGTGTTGCTCGCTGTACTACCTGCATCCGAAACAGTATCTACTGGCTTCTCTTTCTCACTGACCTCCACTAGCGTTCGGATGTGTGTCTCTAACTCATTAATCTTCTCTGTCAACCTGACTAATTCCTTAAATTTTTCACATGTGAATCCCTCACTGCTGACAGAAGACGCTATAGTAAACATGTGGCATGCAATGCAGGAAGAAATAACATGAGCGGATGCCATGACTTACCGCAATTTTTTGTTGTTTTTGTTGTTGTTGTGGCTGTTCTTGAGTGGTGAGGGTTTGAGATCGATGTGGTTCTTAATCAGCAGATGTTTGATTGATGCAATAATCCGTGTAAAACACAGTGGAGAAAACGAATGTACACAGTCGAGATGTGAGATGTAAACAAGCAGAAAAAAAAGAAAAGAAAAAAGAGAAATGGGTGCACGTGGTAAAATACATGCAGTTGAAACAGTAGAAAAGCGGAAAAACCCAAAGCACGTAGTAAAATGACAAAGGATAAAACGATGAGTGTGAATAAGCAAGAATAAGCAATGCTAAGCAGGCTAGCAAGCTACAAACACAGACTCGTGCAGCGTGCCGGCAGCAACCGGAACAGGAAGTCTTTAGCACTGAGATCCCTTCAACTGTGTTTTGTGTCTCATGAGCACACACTCTTAAGGATATTTACTTTATTTGCCTGCAGTGGGTCCTGAGTTATCGTCGATCGCGGTGTCTCAACCATCGCTTTGCTGTAGTTGAGCTGTCACATTTATATTGACGTCAACTTGCCAATAACTAATTTTGGTTAAACTTTTTTGTGAACTACTTTCACAACATTCTCCATTTTAAAGCATGGCTTCAGACCAGAGGAAGGTAAAAGTGTTGAAAAACTCAAAAGCATGTAGACTTGAATTTGAGGACTTGGACAATACACAAATCAATACACATTATACTCGTTCTGTATAATGTACTCTATGTCCAAAAATGAGATCCACTTGCTCCATTTTCACTTCATAATGTCTCTTTTTATATCGTGTTTTTACAGCCAGTTATTGATTAAAAAGCAAAAAGAATCATTAATTACACTATGTAACACAATTTTTGTTCCTGGGTAGTAAGTGTTATTTCCTAATAGCTTATGCCTCAAAAGTATAGAAAATGGCTATTATTCCCCACAAACTTTGCTTTTGTGACCAGGACAATGATATTTTGAAATGTACCTATTTCCAATGAGAAAACAGGCGAATTTGTGTCTTTTCGTTCACATAAAGTCATATGAATCCAAATTAACATGTATTTAAACTAAAGTAATACAAAAATGACTACAAAAGGTTTAGTAGTGAGTAGTTTGTCGAGATTTACGATTATACTGTAAATCACTTTCACGAATCAATCCCCAAATGTACTCATCATACTTCAAGGCATCCAGCAAGGTCTTGATGCTGTTGTAATCCTCTCTGAGGTGCACCGAGTGAGCCAAGGGAAGAGACGGGTACTTGTTACCATTATGGAGCAGCATGGCTTTGAGGCTCCTGGATGTGCTGTCAATGAAGAGACTGGTCACATTGTGGCAGAAGCAGAGCCCATCTTGATGGGTGAAGAAGCTGGAAAAAGGTTGGTGACGCTTCCTCTGATCTGCGACTTGCACACTTTCATCCAACAAGTTCCACTGCTTGAGCCTAGACATCAAAAGCTCGGCATTGGACTTGGTGAGACCAAGATCTCTAATCAAGTCGTTGAGGTCTTTTTGGTTGGGGTAGTATGGGTCTCTCTGCTCAGCTCCAACTTTGAAATTGTCATCTGGATCTATAACATCTTCCTCGCTCTCTGACTTGCTGCTCTCTTCTAAAGATGGCTGCTCTCTCTCTGGAGGAGTGGGTACGGGGAGCTCATGGCAGTGTGGCACCGGGGCGATGGATGAAGGAAGGTTATAGCAGGTGCATTCGTGCCAGTTCGACATTTGGAAGGGTCCACCATGCAGAAGTAGCAGTTGCTTGAGTGGTCAGTGGGTTCCCGCAAAATTCTTGGAATAGCGAACTTCATGGCTCTCTTTTCCCCTCTGTACCATCCTACAAAAATACATTTATTTCACCCATGACTAATGTGCAAGAGATTCTCGCAACATTTTTCATATATGATATATTTTTTCAATAACATTGAAAATTGTAAAACATTTTAAAATGAAAAAGCCATTTTTGCACATTGTTGCCTTTTTATTTTTCTCTTTTGTACAGTTTTTGTTTATACTTTGTTATTTTTTGTTGTTAATATTTTTGCACCTGAATAAACACATTTATGGTTCCACTTTACCACTAGTCTGGCACGTCATTTTTGCCTCTGACTGTTGGGCCGCTCTACATTGTCCATGAAAAAAGTTTATTCAACACATTTGTACCTTTTGTGACAAACTAATGAAGTTGTTCAACATGATCACACGGGAAGTTCCAGAGAGTTTCAGTACCCTAGGATCGGCCACAGTATGCCGATAGTGTCTGCAGTGTGGGAGACCCGGGGTTCGGATCCCGCGTTGAAACCAGGAAGTAATCGCAGACCCTTTATATTAGGTGGCCTTTGATACAATGTACTTATTATGTACATATATGTTGTTGCATTGTAATTACATTTAAAGTACTTGCATTTAATTACATTTGTAGTTACACTGTTAAATTTACCCCTAACCCAACTCTTACTCCAGAACCTTACTCTAACCTCTAATCCTGGGGGGTATGGTGTATACAATATGCATTCCTCTTCACTGTATTACAGCCTGTACAGCTGAAAACAACTTGCTTTTGGTGCCCCTCTGTGGACATTACACCCGAAAAATGGAGCTCACACGTGCCCATGCGCCTAACAACACGGGGGGCAGTATTCTGCATTTCGGTAAGCACAGACCAATTTTAGCTAAAGAAAAGTCAACCTACTGTTTCCAATTTCACTGTGAGATCGGTCACTGTGAAAACTCACTGTGAGTTTTCACAATGGGAACCTGCCATTTAATAGCTTTTTATCATCTTTCCATCAAAATGTACAATTACAGTACGAAACAAGATTCACAAAGCAGCAAAAATGTCAACCTGGTCTCAAAAAATTATGTTATTATACTTACATTTTTGTGAAATGAAAATTAAGCTTATTGTACACATTGCGTCAATTATAATAAAAAAGGCCAGGGTACAAGTCCGCAGAGCACACGAGTCAACACGTGAACCGAATATGTCATACTGTAAATGTACCACATAATGCAGTGGTTGCTTCAGCGACTGCATTTTTTGCAATTGCTTTTATGACACTATAAGTTTAGGTTTAAGGTTTAGGGTAGGAAGTTGTGTTTTGTTGATTAAATCTCGATAGAACATTAAACTTCAAAACTCATCTGTTCTTCATCTTAGGGCCTGTATTCACAAAAAAATCTTAAGGCTAATAGTGGCTTCACGATTTTCACAGGCGGCGAAATAGCTTATTTCCATTACAAAGCACTAATTATGACTAACAACAGTCAAAAATGGTGGAACAGTCTGTGTTTACTTAACGTAAATCCCTTTCTCACTAAAGGCTGTGTATGGACATACGGTTTCAACAGCAATCCCTGAATGAATAAGTACACAATCACACACATTTACATTGTAAAGTTACTCCACTGGGCTCTAGAGCTCTCTGCACACACCCTGTGTGTGTGTGTGTGTGTGTGTGTGTGTGTGTGTGTGTGTGTGTGTGTGTGTGTGTGTGTGTGTGTGAAACAGAGAGAGAGAGAGACAGACATAAAGCACGCAGAGAGAGAGAGAATTCACATATATTAAGGTGACCAGATTTCTGAAATGAAAAATGGGGACATTTCTAGTTCAGTCGTTAATATGTCATTGAAAAATCACATATTACGTATCTATGAATTAAAAAACAGGGATAATTTGGATGTTATGTATTTTGACCATAGTGAATGTAGTAATGTCATAGACTATAATATATCATACTCTGTTGAATTTGTCTCAATAAAATTCCGATACGGAGGTAAAGATGATTGTTTCTGTTACATAAGAGTTCATTCGTTTCTACACTGTAAACAGTAGATGACATTGTGGCATAAAAGTGAACTAAACAAACATATATAAACAATGATTGAATAAAGGAACTGTTACAGCTGACTCCACAGAACAGGGACACCTGCCCTTGGTCACACTCTTTGCATCACTCTTCTTACTCTCTTCTAAAATGCATTCTTTTCTCCTCTTTTCCTTCACCTTTACCTGGCACTTTCCTAAAGTACGACGGCAGGCTACTAACTTGCTACTAACCCACAAAGAGATTGAATATCATATAAAAATAATTATTATTTATTATTACACTATTTCACCTAACTGTTTCTATCAGTTCTCTCATATGGTATCTCCTATGGACCTTTATTCTTAATTATACATTTTATTTTGATCAACTCTTATGCATTATGATGCTTCTTTTCAGTCACTTCTTTCCCAGCAAAGCACAATGGAATCTATGCTGTAATGTGCTGATGTAGCAGATGCAGTACTGCACATAAGAAATTTCAGACCAGAGACAGCAGGATAGCTTCAAAACACCTCCATTTATTGACCCTGGAAACATATGGGACACTTGATCAGAGAAACATCCGTTGCGCTAACTTCATCCCACGTTAAACACAATAGTGACTGAAAGAAGAGAAGGGGAAAATGTGCGTCTTGCTTCGCCAGCATCTATTCGAGATTACATATGTTTAACATTATGTTATACACATTAAAGCAAATAATAAGACATCGCTGTTATATTAAAGGAAAAATAAAGAAATTAAATAAAATGGCTGGTTGTGTATTCTTCACTCTGACAATTACTATCTCCACATGTATTATTAACAATGAATGATGTGTGAAAATAATGTTCATAAGAACCAACATACAAACATTCCCTCAAAACAATCATACATATTCACATTATAATCTGTAGAACCGCAAAAAATAGCATACCATTTGGATATAAAGCAATTGAATGCATTACAGAGTAAGAGAAAGTAATAAAATAAAATAAAGATAGAATCTGTACAAAAGCACAATCCACATACATTGTCATCCGAATTACACAAATTAGATCACTTTATACTGTTGTGGTTAAAGAATTGAACATACCTGGAAACATATGGGGCACTTGATCAGAGAAACATCCGTTTGCGCTAACTTCTTCCCACGTTAAACACTGTGCACAAACCACTAGTTAGTTAGCTCCACGTGCGTCAGACAAAAGTCACATAAAACTCACATAAAGTAACCAATACACAAAAATATATTTGTATACTTGACTCAGAACACATTCCGTTTGATATTTAATGAACTTTAACTGAATTAATACTTTTAAACATACCAATAGTAACTGGAAGAAGAGAAGAGGAAAATGTGAGTCTTGCCTCGCCAGCGTCCTTGCCTCGCGGTCTGAGGCTAACGTAACTCACGCACTCGCATAGCGCACAACACCGATAAGCGTCCCACTTGAACAAAACACCTTAATTGATAGTTCCTACCAACATAAACATTGCATGACCCATATACTGTAGGTATTTAATAAATAATGAAACCAAATGTCTTTAACTAATAGCAAAATAGTTTTGGGAAGTTCATTACATAGAAATAAAATACAATTAATATTTCACTCTCCCCAACAGGCTACACTGACTTACATTTATTGTTGTTCTTTGCAGATACTTTATTATACATTTCATTTATTTTTCCATGTTATTAATGTTGTATTCTTATTTTAAACACATACATTTTATATAATACATAACAACATTTAGGAAATTTGGCAGTATAACTGTACACGGTATGGATTAAAGTGGCCATGTACCTCCATCATTATGTAGGGAATAGTATGTGTGTTAGGAATTAAATTAAACTGTCCACATGTCCACGTCATTATGTAAGGAATTTCATAATAGAATTAGTCGCGTTTGACAACCATCATAAGAAGGATAAATGACAAATAATTATGTTATTTGTCTGAATAAAATTCTATTATAAGGAATTAGCTTTAATAAGGGAATTATGATTAATTCATTTATTGGAGTAATATTATTCTTATGGCTTATAGAAAATAATATCACAAATATTTTAGGTATAGCTTCAGGGCAAGATCTTTGAAAAATCAAGTGACGAGATTATTTATCAAAATATACCATAGTCAGTTCAACTTTGAATAACAAAACTTTATTGCTAATCTAAACATAAAAACTAATCTAACACATACAAACATGAAACAGGTTGGTGAGTAAAGTGTAACAGAAGGTGAATGAAATGATCTGTACAGAGAAAATGAACTTTATGGAGTCTAGAGACAATGCGTTGAGAACCATTCAATACTTCTTTGAGTCTAACTTGATTTGCAATCAGGTTACCCAAAGCATTAAAATAATACTTGTCATTGTGTTTCCTTTCGTTGCTTTGGTTCTTTGGCTGTGTCAGTAGAAAGTTCTGTTGTTCCGTCGATGTTTTGGACCTCTTGTTAAGATCGTGGATAGTTTGTTGTGGTGATGATGGGGGGGGGGGGGCTTTGAAGTGAGGCCTTCCGCATGGGAGACTCAAGAATCCATCACGTGTGTGAATCGTAGAGCAGAGAGTGAGAAATGCTTTCTCAGAAATTCCTGTTCCGAGCTTTCTTGGACTCTACATGGTACGGATCTTGAGGGGCACCGGAGCGAGGCTGCAAGCCATGAGGGCCAGAGAGTGGGGATGAAGAGCTGCAAAGAGGCAAGAAGAGGAGCATGGAGGGAGCCAGAGAGGAGAAGAGTTCTTCCTTTGTATGAGAGATTTGAGTTGAGATTGGCCGCACCCCAAAGGTGTCCTGAGCCAATCAGAAGTGTCTTTTCGGAGGGCCTGTGGTCAAAGTGTCCTCCCTTCAAGATAATTAATTTATGGCCTTTGTCTAAAGATTCCTCTTAAAATTCCTGCTCGAAAAAGTACGTTTTAAACATAAATATTATATTTTGGATACAACTGAATATATAAAAAATTAATTAACATAAACATTCCTGAAATGCAGAAAGAATCTCAACAATAGTAAACATGAGAATAATAATAATAATTGCAATGGTAATAACATTCATGATAAGTGATTAATAAATACGAATAAATCATATGGTTAAAGCAAGGACAACACTGCATGAGGTAGTATGACCATCTCGATGGTAGATATACATATGAGAAAGACAAGAACAATGTTAGTTCCATGTATTTAAGAGGGTAAATGTTAGTAAATCCAGTCTTTGAATTTCAGAGCTTCAGATTTCACTCTCTTGAGTGTAACTTCGAGAAGAAGGGGGTGGGGCCTCCCTTCCTTTGTTCTTAAATTGAGAGCTCCAAATAGGATGCCAGATTAAAAGTTATAATGGTTACTACATTACCTTAGAGCATGATGATGCTTGATTGTCTGTTACTGCAGATGATAAAGTCGGGCTAAGCCTGGTTTATGAAAATAATTTTGTACGTTTGTCCAACATGCATAGAGAGTTCAAAAGTTCAGTGCCTGCATGGAAAGGTTCAGAGGGTCATTCTGAATCTGCCTTCTGTCACTGTCCTGTGGGATGTAGGGCCACATTGACCAATGGCCCTTTTGTTTTAAATCATGCTGTTTCACTGTTTTTAGCTGTCTCCTGATTGACCATTTGGCACTAATTAATTATCTCAAATCAACAACCTGAAAGGAGCTTCAATCTCTCAACAGTGCACTTCCCGAAGTTCTTTTGTTCAGTGAGAGGGTCACAGGATGTAGCTGGGAGACTTTCAGTACCGAATGTATAGGATTATAGTTTTTATGGCCTGTAAGATGCCCTAAGGTCATTCTTCCAGAAGGTTCGCTTATTGCTTTGTGTGTCCTTTGGAATGTTTCGCTGCCTGGTGCTCTTAAATCCTACAAATATAACTTCTTTATAACATAACTACTATGTGCCTCACCTCGAAACTGATGATGATGATTCTTTTCAATTGCGCTTGCTGTCTGGTTCAGTTCTTAATGGTAAAACTGACATGAACAAGTAATCAGTATGAATGACTTAAAGCTGCTATAGCGAGCAGCCCCGTCTGTTGGTCACAGCACACGATTAACCTTGTTGCCAGTAGGCTTCAATAGCGGCTTTCTTGCCATGTATTTTCACTTTGCGGACTGTTTTGAAAGCGCAGAAAAAACGGGGACATTTCCAGGGACAGCAACAGTCAGGGACTGTCCCTGGAAAACGGGGACGTCTGGTCACTCTAACATATATGATGCACTAGATTTCAGTGGGTTTCTTGTTGAACACTTCAATATGAAACCAGCCAAATCATGGACATTTAGGGAATCTAGAAATCCTTACCAGATGGTTTTTAAGGTTAAAAAAAGAGGTTTCTCTTTTTGTCCCCAAAAAGAGAAAACTGAAAACAGAAAACTGCTGAGAAAACGCTGTCACATACACTCACATACAAGAGGATGTATGGTCACCATAGGTTACATTTAAAAATCTTTTTTAGGGACGTACCTTTGCATTATTTCTGCATTAACAAGTGCTGTCTTCTCACACAGACTGCTGAGAAAATGCTGTCACATACACACACACACACACACACACACACACACACACTTACAACGCGACATGAGATACGAACCTCGTAAAGATGATTAAAATTAAATATGAGGACCTTGGTTTAAATGTTTTTCATCTTTGTTATCTGCCAAAATGACGGAGAGTATTTGGAATTATCCGTCAATGTTTAACAAAATATGCAAATGACGGAGAATTAGGTTAATGCAACCTCTGCTTAATACATCTGGTGCGATTTGAATGTTGTTACATTCATTTCCAGTAGTTTTTAAGCTACCTGTAGTTGTTATAACACCCTCTAACAGAACATATTCCTCTAGAGCCTCCACTGCTCGCCATCACCAGTAACATTTGACTAGCTGATAACAACAACTAAGCAGAAAGGTGGAGCATCCAAGAGGAAGTCTTTTGCCGTAATGGCACCACCAATGGAGGAGTCAGGAAAAAGGTGGATAACTCTTAAATTTAGGAACAACTCTTACAAATTAGGGGCATGTCACTCCTAATTTCAGGACTAAGAGTAAATCATGGAGCATTTCTAATGCTAAAAGTAGCTCCTAAACACACGACAACTTAGAAGTAGGACTGTCAGTTGATAATTGTTTTAATCGTGATTAACCGTATATTTTTGTAGTTAATCGCGATTAATAGCAGATTTTGAAAATGCTGAAATTTGACATCATATATACAGTACTTATTTTCCTGTCAAAATGCATTTATTTCCATCTTAGGAAAGAAAACAAAACAAAATGTAACAATATAAGGCTTTATTAGCATTTTCCAAACAAAGCCTTCCACAATATAAAGATGTCTAATTCAAGTAACATTATACATTTCCCAAAGTCTAATTGGGAGGTTGACTGATTGAATTAATTAATCCCTATAGGTTGAGTATTCATTCATATTTTCATTAATTTCATATTTCTATATTCATAATTTTACATTTAAAATATTCATCTTAAACTTTAAAATTAATCGCATACGATTAACATCACGGTTACTTGTGTAACCTCCGTTCCCTGATGGAGGGAATGAGACATTGTGTCGATGTAGTGACACTAGGGGTCACTCTTGGGAGCCCGAAACACCTCTGGTCTTTGATAAAAGGCCAATGAAAATTGGCGAGTGGTATTTGCATGCCACTCCCCTGGACATACAGGTATAAAAGGAGCTGGTATGCAACCACTCATTCAGGTTTTATGCTGAGGAGCCGAGACAAGGTCCAGCCATTTCAGCGGGTAGTTCAGCGTTGTGGCAGGAGGGACACAATGTCTCGTTCCTCTATCTGGGAATGGAGGTTACACATGCCATGACATACCCTATCTGTCACTCACTCGTCGTTGTGTCAATGTAGTGACACTAAGGGTCCCTATACAAAACGCCACAACTGGCTGAACTGTGTTACGTGAACTGGCAGTGTGTGACGGGCAGGCCACTGTGTGCATTGTAGCCAGCAAACCAGGTCGACACGTAACCTCACCCAACATAGTTATGAGTGTCGAACGGCCCTTTGGGGACAAGTCGACTACCCAAAAGATAGAGACAGGCTAACCCAGTCATGGCCTCTTTTCCCCTTCTTTTTTTCCACTCCCTAAAAAAGAAGAGGAATTATCCGACTGGGCCGCCAGGTCCCAAGGGGAGGACACCGTGGAGACCACACCTCGCCCAAAGAGGGGGGGGGGTATTTAAGTGGAAGATATATGTCACATGGTCTTGCCGACCATGTGGAAAGTCTCAAGGTAGATCCTACCCAACGGGGGAGGAGTTACTACAAACATGGAGACTGAGGCAGAGGGGCTCTGCCCAAGGAAGACGCAGTTTGCCAACAGGGAAACAAATTAGCAGAAGATATACATCGCATCAGGTTTACCTTACAGGGAACCGCCACATGTGGAGCACCTACCCTAGAACAGGGCACTTAGTTAGCATGTGTACTGGGCTGGCAGTGAGTCTCTCCAAAAACTCGACTGCCACAGGGCTCAGAGGAAGTCAACCAGGGAACATAGTTTGTGAACACTACTGGGAATTAAAGGCGTCTTCAGCTCAAAAGAGGTGGAAGGCGCTATGTGCAAGCGATACACCTGGCCGGCTATCCCAGGCTTATCCGCTTGTATTGTGTGCCACTACCTAGGATGAAACCGGTTCCACCCGGAGGTTATAGAACCTTGCAAGGGTGTTGCCCAGCCCGCTGCTCTGCAAATGTCTGTTAGAGAGGCACCCCTGGCCAGGGCCCAGGAGGCCACTACACCCCTGGTAGAATGGGCTCGTAGCCCTACCGGGGGCGGCATGTCCTGGGCGTGATATGCCATAGCTATGGTGTCAATGAGCCAGTGGGCGATCCTCTGCTTGGAGATGGCACTTCCTTTCCACTGTGCACCAAAGCAGACAAAGAGCTGCTCAGAGAAACTAAAGCTCTAAGTGCGATCCAAATAGATGCATAAAGCACACACCGGACACAGCAACAACAGGGCTGGGTCTGCCTCCTCCTGGGGCAGCGCTTGCAGGTTCACCACTTGGTCCCTAAAAGGTGTCGTGGGAACCTTGGGCACATAGTCTGGTTGGGGTCTCAAGATCACGTGAGAGTAGCCCGGACTGAACTCCAGGCACGTTTTGCTGACAGAGAACACTTGCAGGTCTCCTACCCTCTTGATGGAAGTGAGCACAGTCAGGAGGGCAGTCTTCAAGGAGAGTGCCTTAAGCTCAGCTGACTTCAAAGGCTCAAAGGGGGCTCTCTGTAGACCCTGAAGAACTACAGAGAGGTCCCATGAGGGAACGAGGTGCGGTTTGGAGGGGTTCAGCCTCCTGGTGCCTCTCAGGAACCTGATGATCAGGTCGTGCTTCCCTAAGAACTTACCGTCCACTGTGTCATGGTGTGCTGCTATAGCAGCAACGTACACCTTCAAGGTGGAAGGGGACAGCCGCCCTTCCAACCTCTCCTGCAGGAAGCAAAGCACCGATCTGACTGTGCATCTCTGGGGGTCTTCCCGTCGGGAAGAACACCACTTAGCGAACAGATGCCACTTAAAGGCATACAGGCACCTCGTAGAGGGGGCCCTAGCCTGAGTGATCGTGTCTACCAGCGGTGGCAGACCGCTTAGGTCTTCCGCATCCCGTCCAGGGGCCAGACATGGAGATTCCAGAGGTCTGGTCATGGGTGCCAGATGGTGCCCCGTTCCTGAGAAAGAAGATCCTTCCTCAGGGGAATTCGCCGGGGGGGGGGGGCTGTCACGAGGAGCGTGAGTTCCGAGAACCACGTCTGGGTGGGCCAGTAGGGTGCTACCAGGACAACCTGCTCCTTGTACTCCCTGACCTTGCACAAAGTCTGTGCAAGTAGGTTCATTGGGGGAAACGCATATTTGCGTAGGCCAGAAGGCCAGCTGTGTGCCAGCACGTCTATGCTGAGGGGTGCCTCGGTCAGGGCGTACCAGAGTGGGCAGTGGGAGGATTCTTGGGAGGCGAACAGGTCTACCTGTGCCTATCCGAATCGACTCCAAATCAGCTGGCCCACCTGAGGGTGGAGTCTCCACTCTCCCCTGAGGGTAACCTGCCATGACAGCGCGTCTGCTGTAGTGTTGAGGTCGCCCGGGATGTGAGTGGCTCGCAGAGACTTGAAGTGCTGCTGACTCCAGAGGAGATGGCGGGCGAGTTGTGACATACAGTGTGAGTGCAGACCCCCTTGGCGGTTGACATATGCTACCATTGCCATGTTGTCTGTCCGAACTAACACGTGCTTGCCCTGGATCAACGGCCGGAACCTCCGCAGGGTGAGCAGAATTGCCAACAACTCGAGGCAGTTGATGTGCCAATGCAATCGTGGGCCCGTCCATAAGCCGGCGGCTGCGTGCCCGTTGCAAACAGCACCCCAGCCCGTTTTGGAGGCATCTGTCGTGACCACGACGCACATGGAGACCTGCTCTAGGGGAACACCTGCCCGTAGAAATGAGGGGTTGGTCCAAGGTCTGAAAAGACGGAGACAGACCGGCGTGATGACCACGCGATGTGTCCCGTGGCGCCATGCCCATCTCAGGACTCGAGTCTGAAGCCAGTGTTGAAGCGGTCTCATATGCATCAACCAGAGCAGGGTGGCCACCGCTGAGGATGCCATATGCCCCAGGAGCCTCAGTGGAACCACTGTTTTCTGTTTGAACGCCTTCAAACAGGCCACCACCGACTGTGCGCGCTCGTTCGTGAGGCACGCTGTCAGAGAGACTGAGTCCAACTCCAAACTGAGAAAAGAGATGCTCTGAACTGGGAGGAGCTTGCTCTTTTCCCAGTTGACCCGAAGGCCTAATCGGCTGAGGTGTGAGAGCACCAAGTCCCTGTGCGCACACAACATGTCCCGAGAGTGAGCTAGGATTAGCCAATCATCGAGATAGTTGAGAATGCGAATGCCCACTTCCATTAACGGGGCAAGGGCTACCTCTTCAACCTTCGTGAAGATGCGAGGGGACAAGGACAGGCCGAAAAGGAGGACCTTGTTCTGATACGCCTGACCCTCTGAACCACAGGAAGGGTCTGTGTTGAGGTAGAATCGAGACGTGGAAGTACGCGTACTTCAGGTCTACCGCCGTGAACCAATCTTGATGCCGGACGCTCGCCAGAATACGTTTTTGCATCAGCATCTTGAACAGGAATCTGTGTAAAGCCCGGTTCAGTACTCGCAGGTTCAAGATTGGCCGCAACCCACCGCCTTTTTTTGGTACAATGAAGTAGGGGCTGTAAAACCCCTTCTTCATCTCAGCCGGAGGGACAGGTTCTAAGCACCCTTCCGTAGGAGGGTGGCGATCTCCGCGCGCAAGGTAGCAGTGTTTTCGTCCTTCACGATACCACTGAACCTGGGCAGGCGCCTGGTGAACTGAATCGCATAGCCGAGTCGGACGGTCCAAACCAGCCATCACGACGGACTGGAAAGCGCAAGCCACGCATCCGAGCTCCGCGCAAGGGGGACCAAAGGTACAATCTCATCAGACGTACCGGCGGGTGGGGCCTCGCGGTGGGGCAGAGCTCGAGGTGCCACACCATGTCATGGCCGTGCTGAGTTCAGGGACATGGAAGTACTTACCTGGCTCCTTGTGACCACCCCCGGAACAGCCTGGGATGGGGGAGGAAGAGGCCTGTCCTCATGACCCGTGGAGACTGTCACATCAGGGGAGGATTTGTGCCACAGCTGGGTGCTCAGGGGGGGAAGACCACCACTGGAGCACCAAACCTGCCAAATAGAGTGGTGGACGGTGGTCGTGATGATGGCTGTGCACACCGGAAACGTGACACAGGGAACAAGGAAACTGCTCTTGCTGAACTCTTGGGTACTGCAGCCACTTGGGCATGCAGCGCAATTAAATGCAAAGGTAATAAAAATATTCTCCTCCCAGCCCTCGACCGGGGGATGGAGTGGTCTGCTTACTAGCTCCAGAGCAGCAGGTTTCGTCGTCCCTGGGTCGCCCGTCTCAGGGGCGCTTTGATGCCTTTCACGGGTTTTTGGCAGCCGCAAGATGGGTGGCGTCTGCTTCCTGCTGTGGGCTCTACGCCGGGGCCGGGCTGAAGGGGTGGGCTGCGGCAGAGCCGGTGCAGTCACCACAGGGGAATGCCCTTGGTGACGAGCAGACGGGGTACGGGATCTTAAGCCGCGCCGGGGCAGGATATGCCGGATAGCCTCCAACTGCTGCTCAATTGTCGAGAAATGCTGGCCAAAGTCCTTGACGGTGTCGCCGAATAGGCCAGCCTGCGAGATGGGGCAGCAAGGAACCGTGTCCTGTCAGCCTCACCCATCTTGACCAGGTTGAGCCAAAGGTGGTGCTCCTGGACCACTAATGTGGACATCGTCCGCCCGAGAGACCGCACCGTGACCTTCGTCGCTCAGAGAGCAAGATCAGTCGCCGAGCGCAGTTCCTGCATCAATCCCGGGGCAGAACTACCCTCGAGCAGTTCCTTTAGGGCCTTGGCGGACTTGCAGAAGAGCCATGGCGTGCAGGGCAGAGGCGGCTTGTCCAGCAGCACCGTAGGCCTTGGCCGTCAGAGCCAACATAAGCCTACAGGCCTTGGATGGGGGCTTTGGGCACCTGTGCCAGATGGCGGCACTCTGCGGGCATAGGTGCACCGCGAGCGCCTTTACCCCCTGGGGGATTGCCGAATAGCTCTTGGCCACCCCACCATCGAGGGTAGTGAGGGTGGGGAAGCTGAAATGATCGGGACTGGGCAGTAAAAAGTGCTCTTCATGCACTTCCGGGAAGAAAGGAATGGGGTGGTGCGTGGCTTTGAGCGGCGCCACGAGCCCAGGAACCAATCATCGAGCCACAAGGGTTCAGGGAAGAGCAGAGGGTTCCGCTTTAGCAGCTTCCCGGGAAAGCATGTCCTCATCTCCATGTCAGCCTGTGACCGGGTGAGGACGAGCTGACTGGACGAGCCCGCTCTCCGATGCTGCGCTCGAGAGCTCATCACTTTCGCGGGCTCCGAATAAGAGGTCGAACTCGCCATGAGACAAGCCGGCAGACTCACCTGGAAGCCCAATCGGGGCAGACGAGTGTGCTGGGGAATGGGAGGTCCGCGAGGGGATACCTGGCGGAGGCAGTCCCATTGGGGTCCCCAAATCGCCCCCAGCGCTAGCCACGCTGGCCTCATACCCGTGGGTAAAATGACCAAGGCGGGGAGCCTCTGGTGTGGCTTGCTTTCTTACGAAGGCAAGCCGTGACCACATCGTTGCCATGGACATGTCATTGCAATGAGTACATGACCATCCACGAACGCTGTCTCCGCGTGAGCAGTGCCCAGACATGAAAGACAGTGAACGTGACCGTCAGAAGGTGAGAGAAAACGAGCGCAACCAGGAATAGCACACAAAGGAAAGGCAAATTTAAAAAGACGCGTCTTAAAAAAGACGTTCCGTGTGCCGCTCTTTTAGAAAAATATACTTTTTTAGAGAAATATACTCTTATTTCTGCCGAAGCGCCCAGGGGCATTCTCTGAAGTGCACCAGTGCAGAGGAGGGAGAAGCCGCTGAAATATGCCATCAGATCCAGCAGAGGTGAATGAACAGTCGTGGGAATTCAGCTCAGTGAGCATGACCGTTCGGCTTTGAAGAGAAAATCTGAATGAGTGGTTGCATACCAGCTACTTTTATACCCGTATGTCCGGGGGAGTGGCATGCAAATACCACTCGCCAATTTTCATTGGCCTTTTATCAAAGACCAGAGGTTTTTCAGGCTCCCAAGGGTGACCCCTAGTGTCACTACATCGACACAACATCGAGTGAGTGACAGATAGGGAACTCATTAATTCCAACAGCTTTATTAAGAAGTTGTCCTGAGGACTCCAAAATCCCTAAAAGTGATTTGCAAATAATCCAAAATTGTTGTCGTCAATCCAGGTCACAGTCAAGTCATTCATCAAGTCAAGGCATTTATGGCCATCGCTTGGCTATCCAGTGTAGTTGATGCTGAAGACAAGATGCACACTTGTATCATTGCACCAACACAGGATGAAGACGTGTTTGTCTCTGCTCATCTATTTATCTATCTATCTATCTATCTATCTATCTTATTCATATACATACATATTGTTGGGCCTCATGTATTCAGACAGAAGACAAAGGCAGGCCTAACACAGTCGTAAAACCTAACTCAGGCCCACATAGCAAGTCATAAATTTTACTGATAAAAATCGTGCCAAAATCAAAGGGAGTCCAAAACAGACTACAAATCCCATGAAGCCTTGCTCACTAAAGGATCGAACTCTCAACTACTATTGGATGAGGCACACAACAGAACGTCCCTCAACCATGACATCATCAGGAGTAGAAATACCTCTGAAATGCTTCCGGGATTTGCTTCCAGCAACTTTGCTCGCCGTGCGTAGATGCAGCTCATCGCTGCTCTCAGGTGTAGCCTCGTGGCACAAGGAAGTAAAGTCCGACTTGAAACTGTGGCCATACAATCTCCATATCGCTGGATGAGTTGAGATTACTCTGTGGTCCACCGAACACTCTAACGGATCCAAAGGAGACCGCCGAGCAATCCGCATCTTCATCCATTTGCCTGCAGAAGTAAAGAGATAAAAGATTTCTCTTCCATCTTCAGTCAAGTCGACGTCGCTGATTTCTCCGCCAGCCTGCCGAGAATCAGCAGCCGTACCGCCCGCCAACAGAGCGAGGAAACGGCCTCCCGTCATCACCCGAGCCTCAAGGAAACGAGTCGGAGTTAAAGGACGGATGAACACACATTCAACGTCCTCGTACGATTCAAGTAAGAGGTTTACATTTGGGCAGAGATAGAATATTATAGTGTGTTATTCTTGTGTATCAAGGTTATTGCTTGTACAGTTTACGGACCGCCATGTCCGCTCATTGCTAATACTCAGGGTATTAATTATCACAAATTTGATTTGCTGTATTGTAGTCCAACCACATTGGACTGTTGTGCATTTCCACCATCGTGGGTGAGACCGGCACACTGAGTTTATCCATTAAAGAATCAAAGACCGCGGGACGGTTTACGAGCCATCCAGCCGTCTCTGAGTGATAAACTAACAGCTGCTTTCTCTCCCACAATCGCAAAATCGGCTTTGGGGCCGTCACTTAATTCTCTCTCTAACACACTAACACACACACTCACACAAGCGACCCCTCACAAACATTCTCGCACACATTTTTGGCAAGTAGACAGCTTCATGATAAAGCTCAGCTTTGTCCCTAAGCTACCATTGACTGGTTTCTCTCCGCCCACATTCGCGGTCATATTCTCTGGCCGGAAGTCTCGTGTGACATACTCTCCACGAGAGTCACGTCTGCCATTTTGTGCGTGTCCCTCCTTACACACACACACACACACACACACACACACACACACTCTCACACACACACCCTCATGTGTTATAGGATTATTTTGATTTCCATATCTAATCATATCACTGTTTAGTTTGTAGTTGTATGTCGGAAGTTTATTGAATGCATTGTATTAATTAATATTTGATATTACTGCATAAATAAACTTTGTTATATTACAAAGAGAAGTGTTTTGGTTTGTTTTGCATACACCTTTGTCATGCTGAAGGAATGTCAGTGCTCGGATTCAAGCCTTCATTCATTGTTTTTTTCAGAAAATCGATATTCTTCGGATGTCGATTTTCCTAAGAAAACAATCTAATATTGAGACTGTTATACTATCTGGTTATTAGTCCCTGATTCCAGGGTGGTGCCCCATCAATATTAATCCTTATTAATATTCTATTGATTTTTGATAATTGATAATTATCTTTGATGATTGTTGAATTTGAATGATCAATAAGCTAGTGTTAATTTTAATTAATGTTTCATCGATGTTAACAATTAACGATTATCTTTGATAATTGTTGATTTAAAGGATTAGAAAAAGCTAACATTGATTCTCATCAATGTTCTATTGATTTTAATAATTAATAATTATCTTTGATAATTATTAATTATTGCTAATAACCAAACCCGCTCCAAAACGTAGTGCACTACATTTACTGGAGCCCCATATGAGGTTTTAATGAGTTAAGATTCAATTAATTAATTTCAATATTAATTAATAACTAAATAAATAATTATCAATTATTTCTGATAGTAACACTGATCTAAACAACCAGTAAAGCCCTACAATATACATATATATGTACATATACATACGTACATACATACTGTATATGTGTGTATGTATTTCCTGCTGTCTGTCTATAATAAGCTTGCCGACAAATAGCCGTTGATGAACAATTAGCCGCAAGTTTGCTGCAAAGCTTATTTGAATGTGAAAATAATCAGTGGTGAATTTGAAGCAATTTGCAATTAACTCTTTGTAAGATTTTTGTATGGTTATTAACATACCGTTAATGTACGCTCTGCTCTCTGTCATCTGTTTTAAACACAGTGAGCATGTGATGCTTATGATGAGGAGTTATCAATGTATGAGCAGCCGGCTTCACACATTCATTTTGAAGCGTGCAGCAAAAGAAGACTATATATATTTATTTAAATCACAGTCTTTTGTGAAGTAATCATTACACTAGCACATATCACAAATTTAATTTGATTAACTGTGCGTTCATACTTTCATTTTATCCCATATATGTCAAATTCCATGACATTCCACATTTTATGGTTAATTTTGTTTTTATGACTGGATTCCGCAATTCGGTCCGTGGTTTTCTGCATCGCGGAAATCATAGGACCCTGTTTAGGGCAGGGAGATAAGTTTTGATTATTTAAAACTTGATAGAGTATTAACCTTAAAAGGTGGTCTAGCTGGTCTCCCGCCTTTGCCAGGGTGGTTTTAGAGGGGTTTGGTGCATCAGTTAAAACCAGCTGAGTACCAGCTTGACTTCAATGCAGGTTCTGTAACTGCACTGGATAAATGGGATCTTTCAGTGAGCTTGAACACAAAGTAAAAGTCTGTTAAAGTGCTTCAATTTTCTATCCTCTTGACATCCCCTGGGAGAGCAAATCTTAGGCATCACAGTGCACACATACAGCATCACAATGCATCGATATCCAGCAAGAGTTTGGGAGGGCAGAGTGTGACTCTTCCAATCCGAAACCAGCTCTTAACTGAGACCTGATGGTAAAGGCCAAGCTGTAGCTGATATTCAAAATCATTCAATGCATGCACCAGGCCCTCACCTCAAGAGACATCTTGAGGTGAGGTACACAGGTACACAACAGAGGTACACAGCTCAACCACTGTGACACCCTTCAAGGTGCACAGATAAGAAAAATTAAAAATTGCCACCTTTGGGAACGCAGGCACTATTGTTCTGAAAATGAAGTTGCAGAGTGGCTTTTTCAAAAGCGTTGTTTGCTCCATTCGCCCAATTTTATAGCCTGCTGAGGATCCATTCACGTTGCCATTGACAAGCTGCCAAGTGTAACTTTATGCCCTAACAAACACTTTTATTCTTAAAGTGATGCAAGGAATTCATAATTAAGGTTTTAGAGTGAAAGGTTAATAGCTTATTCAGAAAACGACAAAACCATCTTTGAGTGATTCCACTTGGCATTACTTGCTGAAAGTTAATGTTTATCTCTCTGCTCCTACAATGTACTGAAAAAGAGAAGTGCTTCATCAACCCAAGACTGAGGAATTATCGAGTGAAGGCTATTTTGGCTGCTGTTTAGCAGAGCAATTATAGTGTTATATTTAAATGACAATCACGCTGGTGAGGGGGAATGGCCCTTGATACTTTTAAAATCACTTTCACGGTTATAAATTCGGTTTGTTAGTTTTGACAAAGTTTTGTCAGTTGGCTTCAGTTGTGCTGTGTCAACAGCGATGGGTTAGTCTGAAAGCTGCATATTGCATATTAACCGAATATGTACAGTGGCCCCAGAAAGTATTTGGACACTAAAGCCACATTTAGTATGTATGAATGTATGAATGTTAATGAAAGATAGCACGCTTTAAGAAAAATCCAAAAATATACAGAATTACAAAATTAGTTTGATAGGATTTAAAGGATTAAAACAATATTCATACTCCCTTATGAAAATCGAGAGTTCATGGCAAATTTGCCACAAACTTGTGGCAAATTGTCCATTGTTGCCAAAGGTTTGGCGGAGGTTCACCACTACCAGCGAAAAGCTGCAAACTTCTGGCAAACATTTGCGGTGAATCAAAAGCTCATTTGCATGTGAAAATAATGAGCTGCAAATTTGCGGCAAGTATGCGGCTAGTTTCGATTTTTTTGTAAGGGATGTCAGTTTTAATCTTGTCAATGTATGTTGACGAAGATTTTTTGTATTTAATTATGATTACATACTCGTCACCTGGGCTGTCATTATCATTAACACCTGTCTCTCATTATAGTAATGGCGAAGGGAGACTGGAAAAGGCAGACAAGTGCAGTCGGGAGAAAGAGAGAGAGACCAGAGAGAGACTGTTCCTGTGTGTGCGACAATAATTATTGGCTCATTTGTGTGTGATTACTTGGCCACTGAGTGCCCTTTTGTTTGAGTTTTGTGAACGACGCTGAAGAGTAATAAAATACTCATGTTGACTGTTTCCATTGCCTCCTGACTCCTCCATTTGCCCTGAAAATATGAACTCTGTTACAGTTATGTTTTACATTATTGCTTTTTTCCTTATTAAAGTTTAAAACTGTTTGCCAAAAATAAATTCTGTCATCATTCACAGTACTCACCCTCATGTCGTTCCTGAGTTAATGAGAGTAGTGATGTCTTATATGTGAATTAATCATTCTTTTGAGTCAGATCTTTTCAATTAATCAGTTAAATGAAAGATTTATTGAAGCAAACTGATCCGGTTCTTGAGTTCAACTCACTGACACAAATGATTCAGTTGCAACTGTTAATCAGTGGAGGGAAAGATTATCAGTGAATAATTACTTACATTTTATAATATACTTGCTTTTGTAATATACACTTTTGTAATACTTTTATTGTGCTTTTGTGTCCTTTTTTTCAGCCCCGCCAGCATTTCTTAGAACTAACTACACTCAAATTACTTTTAACCAACTGGTCTCAAGGTCAAGTTCCCCTAAAGTTCACACAAGAGTTGTAACAGAGTAACTACATGTGTAGTTCATTAAATCATTAATTTTAGTAAAAATAAAAAAATACTTATTTTACTTAAAATATATCAAACATATTAAATATTAATATGTTTAGTATGTAAGATTAAATAACATTAAAAAACTGTCCTGAAAACTGGAGCTCCTGAAATTATAGCATATCTTGAATGAATTAGCTACTTTCTGTAAGTTTCTCAGTTCTGAATTCCTCACGTTTAGAGAGTTTAGGATATTGTATTTTCAAGGAAACAGCATATTAACAGAACAAGTTACGCATTCAGACAAATCCGTTAGTACAAGTTCACTTCATTGTCTGTGCTGATGTTAGTTGTTATATTTGGTTCGATTTATACAGCAGATAATGAGGTGCACCTGAGGTGAATAGAGCCTCATCACTGCTGCCATTAAAACTTAGAGCGCGCCTCTTCTTGGGGAGCCGGCTTCTACTTCTTTGTCTGCACATACTGGGGTCATCCCAGTACCAGGTCCAGGAGCAGAGCAGAAAGGGTACCAGCTGAATTAGATGTGCCACCAGACCAACTTCCCTAGAACTCCGATTGAAGATAGATGTGTCACGGTCGATGGGGTACGATAACGGGCCGCCCTTCCCCTCACACGCCGAGGCCCCTGGGAAGACTGCCAACACAGAAACCGCCGCTCCTCGTGCCCCGAACCAATGTGGGGAGACCGTGCATCTGCTGGACCCCACCCACATTCACTGCGAGAATGCCAGATTCCCCCTTTTCTTTGGACACCTATACCCATGTACACTTTAATTCCCCCTTTTCTGTTATTATTATTTCAAATAAACCCCTCTCCGAGGCCTGACGGCACACCCACTGTGTCCATCTCTTGCTAATACCGCCACAACTGTTTGGTTTTCATCAAGTCTTTTTCGTTTCCTCTTAGTCATTTTTGAATTATGTTGTGACTAAACAAAATCCAAAATAAATCAAAACTGTGTTATAGTTTAGCATCTTCAAAGTAGTCACCCTTTGCCTAGAATTTGCAGACATGTACTCTTGACATTTTCTCAACCAACTTCTTGAGGTATCATCCTGGGATGCTTTATAAACTGTATTGAAGGAGTTCCCATCTATGTTGGGCACTTATTGGCTGCTTTTCTTTATTATTTGGTCCAAGTCATCAATTTCAAAAACATTTTTTTTTTTTTTTTTTTTTTTTATAAAATTTTAGTTTTAGAATGAAATAAATTAATATGGTGGCACAATTATATATTTGTCTACAAAACTAATTTCATACATTTAAGCATACGCTGTCAGATCAAAAGATTTTTAAGATCACAAGAAACATTTCAGTCAAGTGTTTCAAAAGTTTTGTCCGGTAGTGTAAATACGTGGCAGCATATGCTGTATGTGGTCTGAGAATTTTGTTTTGTCCATCAGATGCTGAAACGTGGCTGGGGCCCCAAACAAAATGAACAGAAGAGTCACAAATTGGTGTTAGCCGAACGGTGTGGAAAAAGCCGTTTTTTTTCTCGGGAGATTGGAGATAAAGGGATCTGCCAATAACCCTTTGTGAAGTCCAGTGTTGAATAAGCCGCACCACAACCGATCGAGCAACTCGTCAATCCGAAGCATTGGGTACGTGTCAAATTTGGACACCGCATTCACTTTGCGATAGTCAACACAGAATTGGACCGTCCCATCACTCTTAGGTAACAGAACCACCTGGCTGGCCCAATCGCTGTGCGAGATCTTCTATTTGCCCATCTTGAGCATTGCCTCTAATTCTTCCTGAACAACCCTTTTCTTGTGTTCAGGAAGGCGATGGGGCGGCTACAAACCACCACCCCCGGGGTGGTCTCGATATGGTGCTATATGAGGTTCGTGCAACTGGGGAGAGGCGAGAACACATCCGCGAATTCCGCTTGCAACTTGGCCACGTCTATGAACTGCGATGGTGAGAGGTGGTCTCCACACAGGACCGGGGTGAATGAATTTGGTTTGAGAGTCACCTCCGGCCTGAGCTCTGCCCTCTCCGGAACTACCGTCGCTAAGGCCACAGGGACCGCCTCCCTCCATGATTTTACGAGGTTTAGGTGGTAAATTTGATGTGTCCCGCCCCTGTCCATTCGCCTAACCTCATAATCGAGATCTCAGACTCGCCGTGTGACCTCAAAGGGCCCTTGCCATTTGACGAGTAATTTAGAGCTTGATGTGGGCAGTAATACAAGCACTTTATCTCCCGGTGTGAATTTCCATAGTCAAGTGCCCGTCATACAGTCAGCTTTGACATTCCTGAACTTGGAGTAAATTCTCCTGTGTTAACTGACCCAAAGTGTGGAGTTTTGCTCTAAGATTAAGAACGTACTGAATTTCATTTTTACTGTTTGTATAACAGTAGAATAACAGTCTCAAGTTCCTTCCTACCAAGCTTCCCGCATCATGTCGAGCACGCCACGTGGCTGATGCCCATACAGCAGCTTGAATGGGGAAAACCCTGTGGAGGCTTGTGGGACCTCTCGCATTGCAAATAACAGGGGTTCGAGCCACTTATCCCAATTTATAGCATCCTCGCATACGAACTTATGAATAATATTTTTTTTAAGGTTTTATTAAATCATTCCACAAACCCTTCTGTTTGTGGGTGGTAAATACTGGTGCGAATCGATTAATACCTAACAATTCATACAGTTTGCAGTGTTCATGATATAAATGTTGTGCCTTGATCAGTGAGGATTTCTTTTGGAATCCCCACTCAGGAGATTATTCTGAAGAGTGCCTCCGCAACATTATGTGCTGAAATGTTGCGTAGGGGCACTGCTTCCAGATATCGTGTTGCATAGTCTACCAGAACTAATACAAAGTGATGAATGCATGCGGTCCGTTCTAATGGCCCGACGAGGTCCATGCCAATTCTTTTGAAAGGGACCTCGATTATCAGTAGAGGGTAGAATGGTGCTTTTTGGGTGGCCGGTGGATTCACCAACTGACATTCACGGCACGGCACACACCACTTGCGAACATCCCCGTGAATGCCCGGACAAAAAAATGGGGCCATTATTCAGTTAAGCGTATTATCGTGACCTAAATGGCCAGCCATTGGATTATGTTGAGCTGCCTGGAAGAGGGTTTCCTGACAGCTCTTCGGCATTAATAATTGGGTTGTGTTTTATTTTATTTGAGTGTCCTGTGTCACTCGATACATCCGATCTTTAATAATTGAAAGATATGGGTATGTGAGTGTTATGTCAGGCTGGAGCTGTTGACCATCGATGAATCTCACTTGGTCAAACACATGTTTGAGGGACTCGTCACGTGACTGCTCTAGAGGGAAATCCCCCTCAAGGAACTCCCTGAGGACAGGAATTCCCTCTCTTGAGTCATCTTGACGCAGAGCAGACGTAGATGGCCCTGACACCACCTCCCCATCCATAGCATCGCATGTCACACACTGAGACAACATTTTACAGGACCATCCACACATATTTCCTTTAATAAATTCCCGGATTTGCGCCTATGTCTTAAACTGCTCCCTCTGGAGGAAGCTCACTTGATTTTGGAACAGACCCGAAGGCTATGTCCAAAAACTGAACAATGTTGCCTTCTCAGGCTATATATGGCAGTATGAAGGCATTCAAAAGTACAAGAATGATGCATTCTTTCACCTGGAATGTGAAGCCAAATTAATGGTTTGAGTCTCGCTTGAAAGCGGCTTATTATGGTAGTTTATAGGGCACTGGAAGGGGCTACACAAGGTCTTTCCATTGAAATGGGGTGCCATATAAAACTTCAGTGAGAGATGCCATGAATGCTTAATCTTGCTGAAGCTGAGATTGCGGCAGTGTTGATAAGTGGCATGAGACTGTGAGCAGTGGGAGGGTGATAACTCTGCCGGATCCAGGATGGCTCCCACACTAGTGTGGAGGAAACAGCCAAATTTAAGATGGGCTCCCTGGCAACAGCATGTTCACTTTCAAGTAGCATCCTATTTGGCAATGAGTGTTTTCACTTTTCGCTTTTGTTCTCTTTGGGATGAAAAGATTGAGTCTTTTACTTAAAAAAAAGTATAAATGAAGCATAATTATTATGTTTCTTTCTGAGTGTTGGAGCCATTTGTTATTGCAGTACCACTGAAGGCAAAACATTCATTTGTACATCTGTGTTTCTTGACAGCTGTACATGAGTTTCACACCACAGAGCAGAAACGTGGTGGTTGTGATTCCAGTTAGAGCACTTCCTGAGCTGTTGTGCCCTTGAGTAAAGCACCTCTGCTCCTTGTGTGCAATAAAATGGCTTCCCCATGCTCCGTCTCCTCTCTAAGTCTTTGTATCAGACAAAAGTATGAAATCAGAGAAAAGGGTTTCTTGAGTCTATTTTTCTTTTTTTTACTTTCAAAAATATTGAATGCCATTACGGCAAGCAATTTAAAGACTCTGGGTGAGAACGGATTGTAATCGTGCCGTGCCGAACTGTGCTCAAGTGGTAATGCTACTGGAACCGTTCCTCACAGTGCTCAGAACCGTTCAGCCCGATGGTGGAAAAGCAGCTTTAGTGAGCTGCCTCACTGTCTTCTGTGGTAGCATCCTAACTGAAATGGAGCATCATAAGATTTGGAGTGCGAATTATTCAAATAGAGACTCAGCTCGCAACTGATTTCAATACAGGTGATGCAAGAGGAACGACACGATACTCTAATGAGCATAAATATACACACACATATTTGGGGTAAAATAGTCAGTTTTCTATCATATTAAACACATTTTTATCAATACTTTTCAGAATTGGATGGATTATAAGTATATTTATAATCAAAATCTAGCTTCATCTGCCATCTTAGACATATTTTTCCTAATCACAGTGCATTCTGGAATCACCTACCCCGGGAAGAATACATACAATGATACCTTAGAATTTGGCCAAAACGAGATATCTGAGGAGGCAGCATAATTAAGATTCTGGAACAGCCTTTGCGTTGGGTTCACGCCTATGTCTTAAAGTGCTCCCTCTGGAGGAAGCTTACTTGATTTTGGAACAGACCTGAAGGCTGCATCCAAAAACTGAACAATGTTGCCTTCTCAGGGTGTATATGGCGGTATGAAGGCATCAAGGCATGTCCAAATCCAGTGTTTACATCACATCCTGAGATGCCTACATATGGTCTATTTTTGAAGGCAGCATGTGTCCTACAATGCCTATGATATCCTAATCATAATTCTGTCCGTGTTGGTTGAACAAAAATAAGAAAAAAAGGAAGTCTGATTGAGTGCTTGAAAGCAGTATATTAGTTTAGAAATGTGTCGTTTTTTCCTTTTTCCAACTAGTTTGAAACAAATGAGACACAGTAGACAAACAATGACGATGAGCTACCAGTATAAGTTGGATATGATCTGGCTTTTTTGTCACAGACTTAAAATATCAGGGGCGACAAACTTCAGTCTTGCAGAGTGTGCTTGCCCTACCCTACCAGTTTGAGCCATAGCTCTCCTATTGCTTCTCTATGCCTCTGCTCCACCTCTTTACCAGCATAAAACGCATCAAACTACATCTGACAAGCATACTGCATACTTTGGCCAGGTGAAAAACCATGCTTTCTTTTTCAACTTTTCAAAAGAGAAAAGTGACAAGCCCAGCCAATTTGAATATCCACACCTCAAAAAGAGAAGCCAGGTAAATGAATGTCACCTCTATGACAGCACATAGCAAGAGCTGCTGGAGAATCTAGATAGATTCCAAAAACCTTGGTAGTTCCAAATTGTCTCTCAAACTCTGCCGGGTACAGAAGTTGCCACTTAAATTGGGCAGAAACCTTGGATGAGTTTTCTCAGCTGAACATGTTCTGTATACGGTAGAGTGGGCACTTGAGTCACACTTAATGTATAAATGTCATTGCATTATATTTCTTTTAGTGGTATCTGCAAACAAAAGCTGCTAAACCTTTTTTCAAAACTAGTTCAACTTTTCTTAGCCATTTTAGCAGTTACCTTGGGACCACCACGTTAAAAGTAATTTTAATGTTAAAGAGTAACTTTAGTATAAAGTTGTCACAAATGCACTAGCAGGTGTAGTTCATCACATTAAAGGAATTGTTCACCCAACAATGAAAATTCTCTCATAATTTACTCACCCTCATGCCATCCCAGATGTGTATGGCTGTCTATCTTTTGCAGAACACAAATTAATATTTTTAATATCTCAGCTCTGTAGATCCTCACAATGCAAACCAATGGGTGCCAATATTTTGACGTTCCAAAAAGCACATAAAGGAAGCATAAAGGTAATCCATATGACTCCAGTGGTTAAATCCATATCTTCAGAAGTGATATGATAGTTTTGGGTGTGAAACAGATCGATAATATCAATATTAATATGCATAAAGAATGTGAATCACCAAAAACACAAGAATAAATTGAAAGTTAAAGTGGATACTGACTGAACAGGGAGGAGAATTTATAGTAAAAATTGACTTAAATATTGATCTGTTTCTCACCCACACCTATCATATCACTTATTAAGA
This sequence comes from Myxocyprinus asiaticus, assembly GCF_019703515.2. Taxonomy (NCBI): domain Eukaryota; kingdom Metazoa; phylum Chordata; class Actinopteri; order Cypriniformes; family Catostomidae; genus Myxocyprinus; species Myxocyprinus asiaticus. Next base: position 11,727,455 of record NC_059352.1, read on the forward strand.
CATTGATTTAACCACTGGAGACATATTAATTACTTTTAAGTGATTTTTGGAGCTTCACAATGTTGGCACCCATTCACTTGCATTGTATGGACCAAAAGAACTGAGATTTTCTTCTAAAAATCTTCAGTTGTGTTTTGCTGAAGAAAGAAAGTCATACACATCTGGGATGGCATTTTTCATTTTTGGGTGAAATATTCCTTTAATATGGACCAGTTCCATAACATTTAACTACCATAAATACTGTAAAACACAAATACTTTTGAACTTAGAGGGAAACAATGTTGTTTTAGCATATAAAACATAATAAACTTCTTTTTATGAAATATTGTCCTTGAAAAGTGTGCATTCTTTCTTTAAAATGCAACTTGGTTTGATATTTTATTATCTAATGCAATGCCATTCGTGCAATTTTAAAAGAATGTCCAGGGTTCAATACAAGATTTGCTCAGTCAGTGGCATTTGTGGCATAACAATGATTACTACCAAAAATAAATAAATAATTACTCACGCCTTGTTTATTAAGATAAAGCCAAATTTGTGGTTACAGGGCACTTACAATGGAATTGAATGAGACCAGTCCAAAAACACAGCATAGCCACAAGACATAAACAATACAGATGTAAACATGATGACAACTATCTGTGTGAAGTTTTTTTTTCCAATTGTGGACTACGGGGTTTGGTTGTAATGACATTAAAGTTGTAATATTGGTTATATCTTTACACATATAAGGTTAGAAAGCAATTTTATCACACTAAATCTACTGATTTTAGTACTTCTAAAGCAGTAAGCAGTACTTCTGAAACGATGTATATTATAGCATATATGGACTGGCCCCATTCTTTTACATCATAAGTGCCTTACTATAATTTTTTTAAGGATGGACTAGTCAAAATATTTTTTTTGTGGTAATAAAGATTATGCTAAGAATACTGTTAATTAAGTTGGACTTATACTGAAATCGGAACATTCCTTTTAGTGTGGCAAAATACCTTTAAGTGTCCAAATACCTTTAGGGGCAACTGTATCTACAATGTTCTGCCACAAACAGTAATGGTGAATCTGTTTGGGTGCACGGGACAAACTATTGGAAAAGTAAATAATAAGAAATGCCAAGGCATTCCACACTGATTACTGTAGAGGAATCAAAATACTTATATATTCATTGTAGAGCACCATCTTTTCTCTAAGATCACATTCAGAATATAACTAAGCACAACATATAGTGAGGAATGCATGCTCTGGGCCTTGCATTCAAAGTACAGTATTCTAGCATCTCAAAGACCACCATAAAAATTCATCCTTTTGAAAAGAGGTAACTAGGGAAACTCAAAACCACCTGCTAGAGAGCACAACGGTCTTTAATGAATGGACTATAATGAGCATCTCTCAGGAAGAAAGAACTCTGTATGTTTCATAAGAAACATAATACAGAGCCAAGGACCTTGAACTTTGTAAAAACAGCTCTTTGTAACCTTGTGCTTTGTCTTTGATGAAAGAAGCGGCATCATGACTCATTTTATTGCAATTGTTGCATCCTCGCATGGAGTGAAAATTGTGATTTACTCTACTCCACAATAACAAACCCTTCTTTATGCCTTGGAGGGAAGTTGGAGAATATGTTTATATTTTTTATATTGTAATTTAGTTAGGAGTATAAAGATGCCTTAAGGTCAGTCACTTCACATATCCAGTGCACTTGTTTAAAAGTAGGGAAAGCAACAATAGTTATGCTATAAAATAACTAGCAAAATGCACTGAGATGAAATAATTAGTAATTAATGTTTTCCTTATCTCTAGGCAAAAATGCAATTGTGCAACACAGTTTCATAATTAATGCAATAGCTTTTGACCCCAGTTATTAGCCATTTATTCATGGCAGATAGCACTGGTATATGACCTTTTTGTGAAACACATCCTCTGCAATGCAGGCTGGGTAATGGGCAAGGAAGCTTGGTCTAGTAAAAAGACATCACTCTAAATAGATGGTCTATGGATCTCTTTATTAATTGGTGTGAGGCCTAATTTAAAATTTACTGATAAAACCTTGTCTGAAAATATTACCATATACTGACCTGAGAAAAAACAATTCTGACATTATCCTTACTGTATTTCTGTCACCTGTTCAAAATCAGATATAGCGATGCCAGTTTCTTGGATGAATAACCCTTTTAAGTTGGTGGAATTGGAACGGGTTAGCTTAACAGTCTAAGTCGGTTCACGTTTTTGTATGAATCTTTCGGACAAAGCTCAGTTATGCACTGAATCTTTTTTTACTTCATGGGAGGCCCGTGTCCCAGAACTAATAAAAGGCTAGAAATGCCACTGGGCACTGGTAAAACATCTACTATCATAAAATTAAATATTCACAATTGATATGTTGCTTGCAAAAACATATATTGAGTAAGAGTGCACAGCTACTTTTGAATGACTGAGAAAAATGCTGTTTGCCCTAAATATTTTAGTAGTCAATATTTAGTAGCCAAACTTTGACCCCTTGGCCCTTTGGGCTAGTATGTGAATTGGGACTGAACTAGAGTGATCCATTCCTTCATATTGCCTATAAAAACACCCATCAACTTCCCCAGCCTAGAAACCAGCATAAGAAATAGAAATAAAAGTAACAGTAACAGTCATTCCTCAAAGTTGAAACTTTTAAAAGACATGATGAAACACCCAGGCCAGTTTCAACACTGATCCTATTGATCCATTCATGAGCTGCTACTCCTCTAATATGACTTTTATACAGCCTAATGAGCCTGAAAATGACCAAAAAGTCATATTTAAATTTTTATGGATTAGTCTTTGAAGTTTGGTCTTTCCCAAGCCTTTACAGGAAAATAAAGCTCTATGAAAGATACTGCGTAAATTTTCTAAGTATGAAATAACAGTAGACTTTCACTCATCAGATCTCATTGCATTAGTTAAACGACAAAATGGCTTTCTGTTTTTCAATTTCAAGTTTAGGGGTTCACGCAGGGCACTGATTGTGTTCCTCTGCTAAAAGACAGTAAGAGAACAAATGGTCTGTCCATCTGGCAGCCTCTGCCCATATGAGCTATACTACAATATATACCTTATGTTTTCAACAGTTACATCATTGCATAGATAAGATGAATGGGTGTTGACTGAGGGATGGGCCATCTAGAGGAAGCTATGGCAGCAGTAGCACTATTGACTGTATTTTGCAATCACCAACCCGGGGCTCATTCATCACAGTTTTTGATGCTGCGATGAGCAGAGCCCCGGAGACTCTCATACATCAAAACCCCAAGCCTTTTTTCTAAAAACTACGTCTGGTGAATTGGAACATTGAGATGTCTTAGAAATGCTGGACTTAGTCACTGCAATTCTTGGGGGGATTTTACTGAGACAGAATAGTGCTGATAGCACAGTTTATTTGCACATGTTGTCTGTGTTGTTTTAACACCAAATTCACTAAATGAATTATGCAAAAAAGGTAACGGCGGAAATAGGCCCAAATTTGCATGGTGCAATTCCAAATCTTGGGGTGAGGAAAATACTTCTGCAATGATCAACAAAACAATGTACACAAACATCTCATTTAAAAAAAAAAAAAAAAAAAAACATTTTACCGTCCGCATTCTGCAGGTGGTAAAAGCGTAATGATAAATGCGCCAGGCAAATGACGCTGAGTTTTGCGAGTAAGGTACAATCTATATTCCAATTAATTTACATAGAACGGAGTGTTTGCGCTAAAAAGAACGATGATGACTTAATTGTACCTAGTTATGGATTGCGGCAGATTAGTGAATAAAACAGGTTTTTGTGCATACAAAAGTGGTGTAACAATAATGTAGCAGCATTGCCACACTGTGCAGGAAACCCAGTAGGTGACGTCATTTGCATTCAAAGCCATTTGCTTTTCTATTGTTGTTACTTCGACTGCACTGTGCCACAAAAGAGATGGACCATAAATACAATTTTAATACATTGTAGCCTAGAAACAAAATTCAAAGCAGTCTAGATTACAATGGTTCTTGCAGTTTCAAGATTATCAGTAGAATGCAAATAGTTTCTTGGAAGCACTGTCCTCTTCCATGATTTATTTTAACCACAGGATTTATTCCCCACCTGCATCATTATGCAAGACCCTGCAGCTAGTGTGTTGGAAATTATGAAGTAAAGTGGCTGGATGGATTCATGAATTTCTTAAAGGCAATCAGTATATATGAAGATTTTTTTGAGGGGTGGAAAATTTGGTTAAGACGTTTGTCAAGCAGAGTATTAAAAAGTTGAGCCCCTGGAATGAACATCTGAAAATGGCATCACACACAACCAGAAAGCCTGTTTCAGTCAAATATGCTGCATTAAAATAGAAAAGAAGGTCTTATTATTATTTTTTAAATTTAGCATATTTTATAAGGTGATCAATAGTGCAAAAAAAAAAAAAAAAAAAATATATATATATATATATATATATATATATATATATATATATATATATATATATATATATATATTTGGGCCATTTGGGTGATTTCTGTTATCATTATGATTTAAAAAGGAGCCAAACAATTATGTGATAATAAATGGCTTCATATGATCACTATCCTTAAATAAAAGAGTTTTTTGCATGATCAGTCAACCACACCATCTTTTTCCAGAGCAGCCTGTATTTCTCTTGAGGTTACCTGTGGGTTTTTCTTTGTATCCCGAACAATTCTTCTGGCAGTTGTGGCTGAAATCTTTCTTGGTCTACCTGACCTTGGCTTGGTATCAAGAGATCCCCAAATTTTCCACTTCTTAATAAGTGATTGAACAGTACTGACTGGCATTTTCAAGTCTTTGGATATCTTTTTATATCCTTTTCCATCTTTATAAAGTTCCATTAACTTGTTACGCAGGTCTTTTGACAGTTCTTTTCTGCTCCCCATGGCTCAGTATCTAGCCTAATCAGTGCATCCATGTGAAAGCTAACAAACTCACTGACTATTTATACGCAGACACTAATTGCAATTTTAAAAGCCACAGGTGTGGGAAATTAACCTTGAATTGCCATTTAAACCTGTGTGTGTCACCTTGTCTTTCTGTAACAAGGCCAAATATTCAAGGGTATGTAAACTTTTGATCTGGGCCATTTGGGTGATTTCTGTTATCATTATGATTTAAACAGGAGCCAAACAACTATGTGATAATAAATGGCTTCAATTGATCACTATCCTTAAATAAAAGACAGTTTTTTGCATGATCAGTCATATTTTCAAGATCAGTGCCAAAATGTCACAATTTCTGCAAGGGTATGCAAACTTTTGAGCACAACTGTAAATGACCAGGTGTAAACAGCCATGTGTCTCACCTGACCACATGCGATCTGATCACCCGAAATGCATCTTAAAACCAGGTGTAAACGAGGCCTAAACTGTCCGAATATGCATAGTTTCCTGCTACACAGTCCTGTACGTTAAATGAGTAGGATGTCCAAGTACTCTGTATTCATGATATAGTAGAGAGAAAATACAGTGCATTCAGAAAGTATTCAGACCTCTTCATATTTTTCACATTTTGTTATGTTGCAACCTTATGCTAAAATGATTTAAATAATTTTTTTCACATCAACCTACACCCCATAATGACAAAGAAAAAAACAGATTTTTGATAACTTTGCAAATTTATTAAAAAGAAAAAAATGAAATATCACATTGGTATTCAGACCCTTAATTCAGTACTTAGTTGAAGCACCTTTGGCAGCGATTACAGCCTCAAGTCTTTTTGGGTATGATGCAACAAGCTTTGCACAACTGGATTTGGGAATTTTCTGCCATTCTTCTCTGCAGATCCTCTTAAGCTCTGTCAGGTTGGATGGAGACCGTCGGTGGACAGCCATTTTCAGGGCTCTTTCGATTGGGTTCAAGTCCAGGCTCTGGCTGGGCCACTCAAGGACATTCACAGAGTTGTTCCTAAGCCACTGTTGTGTTGCCTTGGCTGTGTGCTTAGGGTCATTGTCCTGTTGGAAGGCAAACCTTCGGCTCAGACTGAGGTCCTGAGCGCTCTGGACCAGGTTTTCATTAAGGATATCTCTGTATTTTGCTGCGTTCAGCTTTCCTTCAACCCTAACCAGTCCCCCAGTCCCTGCCACTGAAAAAAACCCACAGCATGATGCTACCACCACCAAGCTTCACTGTTGGGATGGTATTGTACAGGTGATGAGTGGTGCCTGGATTCCACCTGGAATTGAGGCCAGACAGTTCAATCTTCATTTCATCAGTCCAGAGAATCTTGTTTCTCACAGTCTGAGAGTCCTTTAGGTGCTTTTTTCAAATTCCAAGTGGGCTTTCCTATGTCTTGCACTGAGGAGAGGTTTCTATCTGGCCACTCTACCATAAAGCCCAGACCAGTGGAGTGTTGCAGTGATGGTTGTCCTTCTACAAGTTTCTCCCATCTCCACACATGATCTCTGGAGCTCAACCAGAGTGACCATCAGGTTCTTGATCATCTCTCTTACCAAGGCCTTTCTCTCCCTATTGCTCTAGGAAGAGTCCTGGTTGTTCCAAACTTCTTACATTTATGAATTATGGAGGCCACTGTGCTTAATACTTATGTCAATGTGATATTTCAGTTTTTTCTTTTTAATACATTTGCAAAGATATCAAAAATCTGTTTTTTACTTTGTCATTATGGGGTATGGATTGTAGATTGATGTGAAAAAAAATATAATTTAAAGCGTTTTAGCATAAGGCTGCAACATAACAAAATGTGAAAAAATAAAGGGTTCTGAATACTTTCTGAATTCACTGTATGTGGATGACTTACTACATCTGCTGAGGTTCTGAAGTGTGCAACTAATGAACACTTGGAAATCCCTTAAGGCAGGAACCGAGGAGCCGTCAGATTCGAAAAGTAAAACAAATAGTGGAGAACTGTGAGCTGGACAGCTCTTATCAAGTGTAAGTGCTGTAGGTACCAAAAAGGTTGTTCCTTGTGGCTAAATTGTGATAATTTAACAACACCTGAGGCATTAAAGTTGCTATAAGAGATTTCAGCCATTCTACTTCCTCAAGACTGAGCCGTTGGATTAGCCACGCCCCTTCATTCCAAAACCCCAAACTCCAAAGATACCAAAATGAACTTTATTGAGAGCAGAAATGGTTGTTAAAAACAACAGCAGCAAATAGTGCCCTCAACTGACAACTGTTATGAACAACATGGCATAAAAATGCTTTATGCCACAATAATTCGCTGCAACTACAATACTACTGTAGGACTTCGAGGCAGAAGAGAACTGAGAGAAATTGAACAATTCTACACAAAATGATTTAAATACAGAATCTACACTGACATTCTCCTGAGCTTTAAATAAATTTGGACTGGTGCCAGCAAGTCTGAGTTTGTCACATCTGGCAAATCTTAACTGCAGGGGAAGCACAGTGAAACTCCTTGGACTTTGATGTTAATAAGATAAACCCCCAACTCATCACATGACTAATCAGACCATTTGCCAGGGAACTCTTTTTATGATCGCCATGGAAACCCATGAACTCACAGAACGAAGGCCTCCATTGTTCTTTAATATAACCAACTCTCTACACTTAAAAATTATTATACTAAACATGAGGCATGTTTCTAGCTTACTATCTCACATGAAGCTTAATTCATGAACATTTGACATGGACTTTGGACTTTTCTTATTTCATTACTATCCAAATACACAGCCGTGTATTTTACCAAAATCTGACAAATGCATCTCATGCAGCTGATAACACCTACAAATATGTTTCTCATAATGTTTAATGTATTATCCATTTTTAAAACTAACAAACTAAATATTAGGAAGTTTTTTCATGCATTATAACTGAATTATAACTTTATTTTAATAAGAAAGTATAAGTGTTTGGTATGTCATTTATTGTCTTTAAAATTCCAGAGTGATGGTGTGAAGTACTTTTGGGTTATTTGCAGTTATAGTTCTCTTATGAAATTCATGATTAAAATGTTCACTTTTTGAGCGGGAAACTCACAAACCTTAGAACATTAGGTCGTAAATTAATTATCTTTTGTGTTTCATAATTAATTTCATACCCGATTGCAAATCGAGATATACCCCACCAGACAATTGTTTGACATTATTTAATCATTTTTATCATTTATTGTTTAACAAGAAAATGAATTAACTGAATTATGACTTTGAATATACAACTTTTTATATTTAACTTTTTATATTATATCATTTTTACAGTGGAGGAAAAAAAATGCAACAAAAACAATCTAGTTCCTAGCAAAAAAAAAAAAAAAAAAGGACATAATTTGAAATTCCAAAAATGGTCCATCTCAGTTAAACCAGTCAGAAGATCTGTAACAGAGAGGAGTGTGTGTGTGTGTGTGTGTGTGTGTGTGTGTGTGTGTATGTGGGCGGGCAAAGGACTACTGAATAGAAACTCTTCTTGAATGTCCATGTTTTTCACATACCTCACATATGTTAACAGCTGTGAGCAGCTGGCCACATCAGTGGATTCATCGATCTGGAGAGCAAAAAATGGGCTGTGCCTGATGTTGTCTAACACTTGCTCCTTCACATCCTGTGCCATGTCAGAGATGCGCCAACCCACTGTGTTGTCAGAGAGTGGAACAGAATCAAGCTTAGAAGCTGCTGCCTCTCCAACCATCAAGGAACACATATCTTTGGCTGCCGGCAGAATCAATATCTCTCCGATGTTATGTGCTTTGCCCACCTTGGCAATACGCAGCGCAACGTGATATGAAGCTTCAGTGGCCTTTACATATAATTTGACAAATTGTCCGACAACTTTTTTCTGACCTTGAAAGGATTGAATTTTCTTTGGAAAAAACTCAGGAGGTTCTCCCGCTACCTCAGCATGCTTGGTGTCAAGGTTTCTGCAGAATTTAGCAGGTCGCATGCTAACATTAGTTAAAATCTCCTGACAAATGACACATAAAGGTTGCGGTGCATCAACTGATCTTATTCATGTAAATCCTAAACTTAAATACTGCTCATCATATCGTCGTCTTTTGGGTTTGACCCCTGAAACTGAAGGATTCGAATTTGGTGGTCCCAGAAACTGCTCCATTGTAATTACAGACTAATACGTCATGTCTGCTTTATTGGCGGGCTTGACAAATATCAAAGAATCTACACAAAGATTCTTGATATATATATATATATATATATATATATATATATATATATATATATATATATATATATATATTTAAAAAAATTACCTATTATACCTATATATCTGAAAATAATAGGCAAAAAAAATTTAATAAAATTACTGATGTAAAAAAAAAAAAAAACAGCACCATCACTATTTGAAAAAAGTAATTTTTGATCAAATCTAGACAGGCCCCATTTCCAGCAGCCATCACTCCAACACCTTATCCTTGAGTAATCATGCTAAATTGCTAATTTGGTACTAGAAAATCACTTGCCATTATATCAAACATAGTTGAAAGCTTTTTGGTTCGTTAAATGAAACTTAACATTGTCTTTGTGTTTGTTTTTGAGCTGCCACAGTATGCAATAGACTGGCATGTCTTAAGGTCAATATTAGGTCAAAAATGGCAAAAAAGAAACAGCTTTCTCTAGAAACTCGTCAGTCAATCATTGTTTTGAGGAATGAAGTCTATACAATTCTTGAAATTGACAAAAAAAACTGAAGATTTCATACAAAGGTGAACACTACAGTCTTCAAAGACAAAGGACAACTGGCTCTAACAAGGAGAGAAAGAGATGTGGAAGGCCCAGATCCAACTAAACAAGAGGATAAGTACATCAGAGTCACTAGTTTGAGAAATAGACGCCTCACATGTCCTCAGATGACAGCTTCATTCAATTCTACCCGCTCAACACCAGTTTCATGTAAAGAAAAGGTTAGAGTGGGCAAAGAAACACAGACATTGGACAACAGATAATTGGAAAAGTGTGTTATGGATCTTAACCCCACTGAGCTTTTGTGGGATCAGCTAGACTGTAATGTGTGTGAGAAATGACAAGACAGCCACATCTATGGCAAGTGTTACAGGAAGCGTGGGGTGAAATGTCACCTGAGTATCTGGACAAACTGACAGCTAGAATGCCGAGCATCTGCAAAGCTGTCATTGCTGCACGTGGAGGATTTCTTTGATGAGAACTCTTTGAAGTATAAATTTTTCATATTTGTAATATGAACTATACATTGTGATCAGTTGAATGCCACTTTTGTGAATAAAAGTACCAATTTTTTTCCATAAGAGCAAATTCTGTACATTATTCCAAACTTTTGGCTGCCAGTGTATATATATATACATATTATTTATTTAATAAAATGTTTTACCACCCACCGCGCCTCCCCTGACATGATTTAGCTCCCCCTTGGGGAGGCGCACCCCACACTTTGAAAACCCCTGTTGTAGATGATTTAATAAAGTCTTGTTTGTATTCAAAGAGAATTTGACTATGCATTTGATTAAATCATATTTTTCCCTAGAAATCTGTCAATCCTAAAAAGTTACAATTGCTCATAAACTGTATTTCAATCTATTTGAGATATTATTTTCAAAGGCCATGAAAGTATTACTGTAAGAATTGATCTTACATGTCGATCAACTCATCGCTGGCCGAAGACTTTGATCGGACGTAAACATTCTTTTTTTTAATATTCCCTGAATTAGTGGTTTATCCCCCTTTTGAGCTAAATTACTTGCATTAATGGTCAGAGAATGACACAGGCACAAGCTCAAAGTCTTAAGCAAACCATTATGCTAATTAGCTACATCTAATTGGTGGAGGAACTAAATTCCAAAACTAATTACATATAGCATGTCACTACATATATTGGTGGACTGAATACTGGTAGATTCCGAAAACAAATTATTTATTTGTTTTATCCTACACTATGAAAACATCCAGAATGACTGACAGGCAGAAAGTGTCATTGTCCGTGGACTGCGGACACATTTTTGTTTGCTGTTTACATAGTCTAGAGCTGTCGCAGAGACTGGTGAGATATCTCAGGACACTTATTTAATTCATATTTTTAAGGGAGTAGGACATTTTTTTTCGCATACATTTCCATGAAAAAATGCTTACAGCACCTTTAAGTCATAGGTCAAAGAACTCACGGGTCGAAGGAAAATACCAGCATGTAGAATGTAGTAATATACTGCAAAGAACAAACCAACAATTGAGAAGAACTTAACTGAATTCAGTACATGAGTCATTGACAAACAAGGTTGACCAAGGTGATAAAAATTAGAAATCTTTTAAAAATCTAGTTTAAAACACGGGTCAAGTTCGTAGAAATGTAATCTTTGAGTCTATGTTGGTTTCACAAATTTTTGAAAAAGCATTCATAGCATTTTCCAAAAAAAAATAAATAAATAAATAAATATGTAGTGTAACCATCAAATAAAGTGCATAAAAAACATTATTTCACATTGAATACATGAGTTTATGCAACGTAATTACTTTTAGTACACAGTTATACCTCAAACGTGAATTTTGAAGCTGCTGGGTATAATAATAAATAAATAAATAAAAATATATTGATAACAGGTTGCTTAATACAACTACCACATGTGACTGTACGTGCCTGACAAAATGGAAACCGCTGTGATCTAGCAACTTGTTAACAACATACGTAAAAAAAAATAAATAAATAAATAAAAAAAAACACGGCAGCTACAAAAGTCATGTTTAGGGTATGACTGTGTATAATTTATGTTGTAGAACAAAACATCCAAGTATGTTCAAGTTATGTTTACCACAGACCTTATTTAACTCATAAATCCAAAATTGTTGTTATAATATAACTGTGTTATATATATAAACCCATAGGAAAATCCAAAGGGGTATTTGTACAAGCTAAACAGCACTATTTTTATTTGCACTACTCACACCAACATTTATTTTTTCAAGAATTTCAGCTTTAAATAGTACATAGATTTTTTGTGTCTCCAGACACGACATACATTTTTTGACTTTAAAGGAATTGTTGACCCATAAACCATAATTCTCTGATAATTTACTCACCCTTATGTCATCTCAAACTCGAATGAATTTATTTCTTCTGTGGAACACAAAGGAAGATATTCTGATGAAGATATGTTTAGTTTTTTTTTTTTTTTTCTTTATACAATGCAAGTGAATGGTGACCCAAATTTTCAAGCTCCAAAAAAGGCATAAAGGCAGCATAAAAGGTAATCAATAAGACTCAAGTGGTTTAATCCATGTCTTCAGAAGCGATCCCATTTATTTTGGTTGAGGACTGACCTAAATATATCTCCTTTTTCACTGTAAATAATGAAATTGTTAGTCTCCTTTGTTGATCACTGCAAACTGCAATGGCAAGATGCACATTTTTGAATGTTCTAACCCAAAACCAATTGGATCGGTTCAGAAGACATGGATTAAACCACTGGAGTTTTATGGATTATTTATGCTGCCTTTATTTCCTTTTTGGAGCTCGAAATTTGGTCACCATTCACTTGCATTATATGGACAAACAGACATTACATCTCCATGAAAATATCTTTGTTGTGTTCCACGGACGAAAGAAAGTCATACGAGTTTGAGACGACATAAAAGTGAGTAAATGATAAGAGAGTTATAATTTTTGGGTGAACTATTGCTTTAAGCCCCAAAACAAATATCAAAAAGACTTGAACTCAATAATTGAAAAGATGTTCATTAAAGAAATTTATTCATGTAATTATTTTGTATAAATTGCATTTGTAATTTATTTTTGAATTATTTAATAGATCAGGACAATGCATTGAGCGTCACATCAATGACCCACATACAGTGAAAGTACAGGAATGCAGATGAAGCAAGGGTCTAAATGTAAGGCATCTCAGACATCTGATCACCACAATAAAGATAGTATTAAAGCAAAAATGCCCAACTAAAGGAAGCATTACAACAGAGATATTTTTTTATTTTTTATTTTATTAGATCTCAGGGGAGAGCTAATAAAGTAGCCAATTCAAATGGAACAATTGCTGCGTCCGAGAACTGGAAAACGCTGCCTTCGGAGGCTGTATACGTAGGTAGGATGAAAATAATGTGCTTTTCAAACTGTTCTGAGACCTGTTTCCTTAAGAGATACATTCATTCAGAAATGCTGTCAGTTAAGCCAGTAACTGATTAAGCAGCGAGGCAGCTGCCTATGTTTTCGAATGCAGCCGATGTCTGTTTGCAGAAGTTTAACTTCAACCAGTGGCATTATAGCAATAAAAGAACAAACACTGAGCTTTTGTTTTTGGTCACAATGATGACAGGGCAGCTTTGAAGTTTAATGTCATGCATTGCAATTAAGGTTACACAGCATATTCTGAAAATAAAAGTATACACAGTGGACTGACAGCCATCTGCTGTTGTTTATTTTTTATTGTCTTTTTTCTCCCTCGCTATTTTCCTATTTTTTTATTTTTTGCCAAGTTCAACATGCTCATCCGTAGTTTGAGCATAGCACCATTCACTCAGTCTTTGCCTACTCAAAATGTCCCATGTTACTTCTGGGTTGTAAAACAAATTAAATCCCTGCTCACTCTTTTAATCTGCTTACTGCCATAGAGAGAGAGTCCAAATGGAATTCTTCATACAAGTTATGTCTCTGCAAATTTGACATTTGACACAGCTGGTGTTTCAATTGGCTGTACACAAGAGAGCAGACAGAGGGATGGAGCAGGTGCAGACACAGAAATGAGTGAGGACCAATGATTATGCTGTTAAAGCATAGGGAACACTACAAACAAACTACCAATTAACCCTGTATAGTATGGCAACACAAACAATTTCTTTACTAACTTTAGGTGCCGTTCAGGCCGAGCGCATTCTTGCATTAAACAAGGTTAGACTCAACAAACAGAAAAGAACGCAGGTGTCTGTACAAGATGCTGAAAACACAACGTGATGCAGCACAGCGGTCAAAGACATCTATCAAGTGCAGTGGTTCCACGATGTAACACATTTTTTTTTTTTTTTTTTTTTTTTTTTTTTTTGGTTCCTGGATTTCCTAATTGCTTACGCCTCAAAAGTATAGAAAATGGCTATTATTCCCCACAAACTTTGCTTTTGTGACCAGGACAGTGATATTTTGAAATGTACCTATTTTCCAGAACATTCCAGAAAGATTCAGTGTTGAGTAAATTTGGAGTAACTTCTTAGCTCAATAGGGGTGATAAAATTTGGAGTGTTCTCAACCTTTTTTTGATGAAAGCCCCTACTTCCCTTAATTAATTATATTCACTCACTCCCCTAATGTAACCTATGACAAATTTAATAGAGCTGAAGTAGTGATATGATTATATTTATTATCAATCTATTTCTGCCTAAAGTACAGTTAGTGTTACTATAGTAAATTCAAGAGTGGTGATGTAGAATTTTGTGCCGAATTCAGATGGTTTCCGCTTCTCATTGATTCTCGCAAAGCTGCGAGTTTGAGAACTCGAGCTTTAAAAGCTTTGCGCTTGCGCTGCTCTGTCCATTGAGCCGTATCCATCTACAGACCCATAAGGGTGCATTAGCCGAGGTTGTGCCTCCACCTGTGTCACTAGACTTCAAAATCAGATGAACCGCTGTACAAATGCGTACCAACTCGTATAATTGAGAACCAACTGATATACTCCAAGTCTAGATAAACGTTTTAATGCAGAGAGGAACTTGACAATAGATTTGATTATTATGACTGATAAACACCCCCATTTGTAACCTAATGCCCCCTCTCTACTAATTTGCTCTCAGCGCCCCCTGGCATCCTTTGAAAACCCCTGGTCTAGCACATCTTTACATAGAAATAAAACTCAGAAAAACAGCAAAGACAGATGCAAAAACGAATTCGGTTTGAATGGCCTTTGCATAAGACTTAATACAACTCCTACAGCTGAAGTGCGTAATTTCCGTACTATGAAACGGAATTGAAAAAGTATTACTTTTTCAAACATACATACCAAGGAGCTCTAAAATACTTTGTGAAAGCAGACCCAGTTCCAGATCAAAATCACTGAGGGTGCTTCTGAAAATAGTGGGGGTGCTCTGTATAAAGTGGAGAGGTATCATAATTACACATTTTTTAATAGGTTAAATTATGTTTAAATGCTACTAAAACAACGTAAATAATATATATATATATACACATTTATTGCTATTTTATTTTATTTATTTTATTATTATTATTATTATTATTATTATTTATTTATTTATTTATTTTTCACATGATCTGTCGCTGAAAATGATCTGCACCTGCAGATTAGGACATGCTGATTTGCAAAATCATACACATTTATGTTTTGATGCAGCATTTTGTGTGTTCACAAAATGCATGGGATTGTTGTGTGTTTGCTGGGATTCAAGGACATCTGCTTGCCAATTTACAGTATTAGTCTTACATATTCAATTGAGCAGGGGTGTGCAATTATTTTGGTACAGGCGCCACATCAGCCATTAAGTAGAACATGGAAGAGAGAAGATAAAAAGTTCTGCATAGCTGATACTTTTAAGCCCAGACGTCGTAGTGCACTCATGCACTCAATTAATGATGCACAATTTTCTGAAGTGCATACTGTTGGGACCATTCTGCGATTGCTTGAAGATTTGCTGCTACTTTTCTATCATATGTTAGTAAAACTGAATAAAGGCTGATTAAAAATTATTAATTGATTATTTTACCATACTTCAATGCAGTGGTAATTTAGTATTCCAATAGTCTGGTTTAATAGTAAAATAAAATATTTGGAAATTTGAGATTCTAAAAGCTTATTTTAATGTTTGCCGCAAAGTGGACAAAGTCGTTTTATTCTCAAAACGTTATCAACCTGTTTTCACGCTCATGGGTCATGATGTGGGTCTCGTCAATGGTATGTTTGGCATCCCATTCAGCACAAAACTGAATAATACAGGCGGCATGACACTGATAAATGATTACTGCCAGAGTAACATTTGCAGACAGGTGTGAGGGACTTCAGCATTTTACAAATAACACAATGAACAAACATGTTCCTCTCTCGCTTGGTTTTGCTCACGTGTGTGAATGATGCGAACATCTATTGGGATTTTAATAAAGTTCATCACTGAAAAGGTTTGCTCGCAGACTTGGCACACGCAGCCTCACGAATGGACACAGAGTGGCTGCATCACATTTTTCTTTGAGCACAATATTGCATTATTGAGCGCAAAGTTTTTTTTTTTGTTGTTGTTGTTGTTTTTTTTTCGAAAAGGAGAGAGAAAGCACGCGCTTGCATGCATGGTTGCCAGATTGCATAAATTAAGTATGGCAGTTAAATATTTCCAATTTATGCAAATATAAATCTTTGACTGGGGTGTTTTTCCATCTATTATCTGGCAACCCTGAGCATATTAAAAGCTTGTGGATGCGTGATAGGTCCCAAAGCCAGATAAATGAAAGATCTAATAAAAAACGTTCATGATAAATCGACCGCAGGCAGTAGTTTGCCCTGGTCTGCAATTGAGGGTGCTCTAATGTTCATTTCAAGCACCCCCGTAGAACCGGGACTGCGTGAAAGCTATCCCTAAGTATTCACATTCATTCTAATGGCATCTGCTCAGCTAACACAATTTCTCCCGGAAGTACGCGATATGGAGGCTTATATTGGGCGCTCAGTTCCAGGATCAGCTGTCAGATGACTGATCAATGTCAGTGGAAACAACTGGGAAACTTCTTTCAAACTTAAATGGAGTTCACCCAAAAAAACATATTCTCACATCATTCACTCAGCCTCATACCATCCCAGATGTGTATGACTTTCTTTCTTCTGCTGAATACAAACACAGATTTTTAGAAGAATAATATTGTCAATACAATGCAAGTGAATGGTTGCCAGAACTATGAAGGTCCAAAAAGCACATGAAGGCAGTATAAAAGTAATCCATATGACTCCAGTGGTTAAATCGATATCTTCAGAAGCAATATGTTAGGTGTGGGTGAGAAACAGATTAATATTTCAAATTCTCTGATAATTTACTCACCCTCATGTCATCTAAGATGTGTATGACTTTCTTCTTTTTACTCATTTTGTTTGTTTTTTTTACAGTTCTTATGTTTTTTGTCTTGGATGTTGTCTACCTTTCTGTCTACGGCAGACAAACACTTTTGGACATTGGTTCTGCTATTGCACACCATAAACCGGACTTCAAATTCCTCAATGCCGACCCGCTGTTTACAAACACGGCAGCGGAGCCCTTTGTCTGGGCAGCCCGGCCGCGGAAACGCAGAAGGAAAAGGGGAAATAGAGCCGGCGTTCTCATCAGAGTAAGACGTCATGCAAATCGACCCCTGCTACCCAGTATTCTACTGGCAAATGTTCAGTCTCTGGACAACAAGCTCTGCAAGCTGAGAGCGCTGATCTCTTTTCAACGAGAGACGAGTGACTGCTGCATTATCTGCCTTACATAAACTTGGATGTCTGCGGAGATTCCAGACTCAGCCATCGAACCCGCGGGGTTCTCCGTGCACCGAGCGGACAGAGCGAAAGACCTCTTAGGTAAAAGCAGAGGTGGTGGTATATGTTTTATGATCAACAAATCCTGGTGTGATCAGAGGAACGTACATTCTATCAAGTCATTCTGCTCTCCTGATCTGGAATTTCTGATGCTTCTGTGTCAACCATTCTGGCTACCGAGGGATCATTATCACAGCTGTGTACATCACAGGATTATAAGCAAGCAGGAAACCGCGCACCCTGAGGCCGCGTTCATTGTGACTGGGGACTTTAACAAAGCCAATCTCAAATCAGTCGCACCAAAATACCACCAACACATCAGTTTCAACACACGAGGGGACCGGGTTTTGGACCATTGCTACTCTCCCTTCCAGGATGGCTACAAATCCCTCCCCCGCCCACCATTTGGCAAATCTGACCACTCTTCCGTTCTGCTTCTGCCCGCTTACAGGCAGAAACTGAAACAGGAAGCACCCACCCTCAGAACGATCCAGTGCTGGTCAGACCAATCAGACTCTATGCTACAAGACTGTTTTGATCAAGCGGACTGGGAGATGTTCTGGTCTACCTCTGATGACAACATCGAGCTTTACGCTGATAGCGTAACGTGTTTCATCAAAAAGTACGTAGAGGATGATGTTCCGACCAAAACAAAACGGATCTACCCTAACCAGAAACCTTGGATTAATAGCGATATTCACACGGCACTTGATGTGCGGACCTCCGCTTTTAATTCCGGGAACACGGAGGAGCATAAACAAGCCAGTTATGCCCTCCGCAAAACTATCTGAGCAGCAAAACGCCAGTACAGGGACAAGATTGAAGGACAGTTTAACACCACCAACTCTAGAAGCATGTGGCAGGGAATTAATATCATCACGGACTTTAAAGGGAATAAAGACTCCGCAGTGAACACCGCTGCCTCTCTCCCAGATGAGCTAAATACTTTTTATGCTCGTTTCGAGGGAAATAACACCACCCTTGCGGAGAGAGCTCTCGCGGCCGAAGCTACAGAGGTTAGTTCACTTTCCGTCTCTGTAGCAGATGTAACCCGATCCTTCCGATGGGTGAATATCCGTAAAGCCTCGGGTCCAGACGGCATTCCGGGCCGCATCATCAGAGCATGCGCGAACCAAATGGCTGGTGTTTTTACGGACATTTTCAACCTTTCCCTCTCCTTGTCTGTGGTCCCCACATGCTTCAAAATGTCCACCATTGTGCCTGTACCAAAGCAAACCAAAATCACTTGCTTACATGACTAGCGTCCTGTTGCTCTGACCCCCATCATCTGCAAATGCTTTGAGAGACTAATCAGAGATTACATCTGCTCTGTGATGCCTCCCTCACTGGACCCATTGCAGTTTGCTTACCGCAACAACCGCTCCACTGATGATGCCATTGCATCTACCCTACACACTGCTCTCTCCCACCTGGAAAAAAGGAACACTTATGTGAGAATGCTGTTTGTAGACTACAGCTCAGCATTCAACACCATAGTGCCCTCCAAGCTTGAACTGAAACTCCTGGCTCTGGGCTTAAACAACTCGATGTGCAGCTGGATCCTGGACTTCCTGTCAAGCAGACGCCAGGTGGTTAGAATGGGCAGTAACATCTCCTCATCACTGACCCTCAACACTGGAGCCCCACAGTGCTGTGTTCTCAGCCCACTCCTGTATTCCCTGTACACACCTGACTGTGTGGAAACACATAGCTCCAATGCCATCATTAAGTTTGCTGATGATACGACGGTGGTAGGTCTGATCACTGATAATGGTGAAACAGCCTACAGAGAGGAGGTGCACACTCTGACACGCTGGTGTCAGGAGCACAACCTCTCCCTCAACGTCAGCAAGACAAATGAGCTTGTGGTGGACTTCAGGAGAAGAGAATGAGAACACAGCCCCATCACAATCAATGGAGGACCAGTGGAGAGAGTCAGCAGCTTCAAGTTCCTCGGTGTCCACATCACTGAGGAGCTCACGTGGTATGTCCACACTGAGGCCGATGTGAAGAAGGCTCATCAGCGCCTCTTCCTTAGACGGCTGAGGAAGTTTGGAATGAACCGCCACATCCTCACACGGTTCTACACCAGCACTGTAGAGAGCATCCTGACTGGCTGCATCACTGCCTGGTACGGCAATAGCACTGCCCACAACTGCAAAGCCCTGAAAAGTGTGGTGCGAACTGCCAGACACATCATCGGAGGTGAGCTTCCCTCCCTTCAGGACATATACCAGGCGGTGTGTGAAAAAAGCTCGGAGGATCATCAGAAACTCCAGCCACCCGAGCCATGGGCTGCTCTCACTGCTACCATCAGGCAGGCAGTATCACAGCATCAGGACCCGCATCAGCCGACTTCACGACAGCTTCTTCCCCCAAGTGAACTCTTGATCTCTCACGATCATTATACATCAGCACTGCACTTTATTAATCTTATATCTCACACTGGACCGTCACACTGGCAACTGACTATCAACCAACAGCCTGAATGTCAATACAGTACAATACAACCTACTGTACATTTTATATACAGTTATGCTCAAAAGTCTGCATACCCTAGCAGAAATTGTGAAATTTTGGCATTGATTTTGAAAATATGACTGATCATGCAAAAAAACTGTCTTTTATTTAAGGATAGTGATTATATGAAGCCATTTATTATCACATAGTTGTTTGGCTCCTTTTTAAATCATAATGATAACAGAAACCACCCAAATGGGCCAGATCAAAAGTTTACATACCCTTGAATGTTTGGCCTTGTTACAGACACACAAGGTGACACACAGAGTTTTAAATGGCAATTAAAGGTTAATTTCCCACACCTGTGGCTTTTAAAATCACAATTAGTGTCTGTGTATAAATAGTCAATGAGTTTGTTAGCTCTCACGTGGATTCACTGACCAGGCTAGATACTGAGCCATGGGGAGCAGAAAAGCACTGTCAAAAGACCTGCGTAACAAGTTAATGGAACTTTATAAAGATGGAAAAGGATATAAAAAGATATCCAAAGCCTTGAAAATGCCAGTCAGTACTGTTCAATCACTTATTAAGAAGTGGAAAATTCGGGGATCTTTGATACCAAGCCAAGGTCAGGTAGACCAAGAAAGATTTCAGCCACAACTGCCAGAAGAATTGTTCGGGATACAAAGAAAAACCCACAGGTAACCTCAGGAGAAATACAGGCTGCTCTGGAAAAAGATGGTGTGGTTATTTCAAGGATCACAATACGACGATACTTGAACAAAAATTAGCTGCATGGTGGAGTTGCCAGAAAGAAGCTCTTACAGCGCCAATGCCACAAAAAAGCCCGGTTACAATATGCCCGACAACACCTTGACACGCCACACAGCTTCTGGCACACTGTAATTTGGAGTGACGAGACAAAAATAGAGCTTTATGGTCACAACCATAAGCACTATGTTTGGAGAGGGGTCAACAAGGCCTATAGTGAAAAGAATACCATCCGCACTGTGAAGCATGGTGGTGGCTCACTGATGTTTTGGGGGTGTGTGAGCTCTAAAGGCATGGGGAATCTTGTGAAAATGTATGGCAAGATGAATGCAGCATGTTATCAGAAAATACTGGCAGACAATTTGTATTCTTCTGCACGAAAGCTGCACATGGGATACTCTTGGACTTTCCAGCATGACAATGACCCTAAGCGCAAGGCCAAGTTGACCCTCCAGTGGTTACAGCAGAAAAAGGTGAAGGCTCTGGAGTGGCCATCACAGTCTCCTGACCGTAATATCATTGAGCCACTCTGGGGAGATCTCAAACATGCGGTTCATGCAAGACGACCAAAGACTTTGCATGACCTGGAGGCATTTTGCCAAGACGAATGGGCAGCTATACCACCTGCAAGAATTTTGGGCCTCATAGACAACTATTACAAAAGACTGCACGCTGTCATTGATGCTAAAGGAGGCAATATACAGTATTAAGAACTAAGGGTATGCAGACTTTTGAACAGGGGTCATTTCATATTTTTCTTTGTTGCCATGTTTTGTTTTATGATTGTGCCATTCTGTTATAACCTACAGTTGAATATGAATCCCATAAGAAATAAAAGAAATGTGTTTTACCTGCTCACTCATGTTTTCTTTAAAAATGGTACATATATTACCAATTCTCCAAGGGTGTGCAAACTTTTGAGCACAACTGTATACTATATATACTATTTTTTATTGTATAATGTGTATTCTATATTGTGTGTATTGTATACTGTATATATTGTATGTTATTATTTGTATATTGTGTTGTGTGTAATTATGTGTATATTATATTTTAAATTGTGTTGTGTAAATCTGATGTTTATTGTAAATTGGTATATGTCTCATCACTGTCATGACTGCTATGTTGCTCGGAACTGCACCCAAGAATTTCACACACTATTGCACTTGTGTATATGGTTATGTGACAATAAAAGTGATTTGATATGATTTGACATATACAAACGAAGATTTTTAGAGAAATATCTCAGCTTTGTAGGTCCATACGATGCAAGTGAATGGTGATCAGGCCTTTGAAGCTCCAAAAAGGAGATTAAGTCAGCATAAAAATAATCCATACGACTCCAGTGGTTTTATCAATGTCTTCAGAAGTGATCCAGTTGGCTTTGGGTGAGAACAGACCAAAATATACCTCCTTTTTCACTGTACATAATGCAGTCTAGGCCTGATCATGATTTCAAACTTGATTAAACTTCCTAGTGCTAGACACATGAGCAGAGCTGTAGATGGTGCTATAGTAAGTGTAATTGAGCTTGAAATCATGAGGAGACTTCTAGATTTATGGTATATAAATTGATAGAGTTACACTTGTAGGTACTTATTAAAAAATTACATCAGCTTTAAGGCTTGTGCAACTCTTATACTAAACTAAATTAACTCTAAAACAAATGCACTAATATCAAACAAAATAAATAAAAATAAATACAGCATTAGAAAAAAATTATGATGATAACCTTAAGCATTTTGGAGTGACAGGGAGTCAGCAAAGCCTATACTTAGAAGATTAGACATATTTTAAATTTGAGTCACAAATAAAATATTTTACATACTCAATACAATTATACAGTTAATTTCTCAATCAATATTGATATGTTTTGCACGTTATCTATGTATTTTATTATACCTGTATCGCAAGAAACTCCTTAGTGGTTATGACTAGACATGCGCAGTCACTGCTTTTAACCACAGTCTGGCCATCTTCAAAAATCCAACCGAAGACAACAGACAGGGTTGGGAGGGTTACTTTTGAAATGTATTCCACTACAGATTACAGAATACATGCTGTAAAAATGTAATTTGTAACATATTCCGTTAGATTACTCAAAGTCAGTAATGTATTCTAAATACTTTGGATTACTTCTTCAGCACTGGTAGATTTATTCACTTGTTTTGTAAAAACTCTGCCAGTACAGTAAGACAAAATACACATTAAAAATACATCCTCTGAAAAACCTAAATATCTTATGCAATGTTGTTTCTAAAATACGATAAATCAAATTGATCTTATTTTAAGGATTTTTAGATATTTTTACAGGAGAACAATACAACAATTATTATCAAGAATATGATTTTTGCCATAATATCAAAGGTCTTACAAGAAAAAAAGAAATTATGATCTAATGTGAATTTTCTTGATAAAAAATGTGATCATGCTGGTAATATGTGCATGTAAAATGGCTAGAAATAGCATTTTAGCTTAGCATAAAGCTGACAATTTACACAAGGTTTATTTCTATTTCTTCTGCTCCAAACTTACTTCAAACGTACTTCTCTGTCTGCTCGTATGAATGTAATACATCATAAGAAAGTGTTTCACTGCTGTTCAAATGCACTTTGGATCGCATCATTTATATGTATAAATGTTTTCCATCTGAAAGGACTAAATATTAAATGAAACAAATGACAATAAAATGCAAAGTAATCTCTTCAGTAATCAAAATACTTTTTGAATGTAACTGTATTCTAATTACCAATGATTTAAATTGTAACTGTAGTGGAATACAGTTACTTATATTTTGTATTTTAAACAGGTAATCCCGTTACATGTATTCCGTTACTCCACAACCCTGACAACAGAACATGGCAAAATAAAAGTCCTAATTCAGAAAACTGAAATTTCTGAACATTTGTCAAATTCGCCAATTTTTTCATCATAGTAAAATCAAATAAATAATAAGCATTACTTTTAAAGTATGAATATCACAAATAAAAGAAAATCAAACAAATAACACAAATGTGCACATACTTTGTGTAGGATTTTGTGCAGCATTTTTAGTAAGTTAAATAGTTCACTATTGTTGCGCACAGATCAACTTTGTGCATCATAGTTTTAGCCTATATTGAAAACTATGCATTATGGCATATATCAGGGCTCTTCAACTACTTTCTTTTGGGGGCCAGATTATCCAGATGAAAACTTTGCAGGGGCCAACATTTTTTTCATATTTGTCTTAGCTTGCACTTTCTTTGCAAGTAAAAAAACACCTTTAATACTGTGCATTTATTCATATTAAAATAGTCACAGCGTATACTGTATATTGAATTATAATTTTTTAAGGTCTGGCCTTAAATTCCTTCATAAGATCTGGCTGAAAAATAAACATGACTTTTACTCTTAACTAACAAATTATTTTGGATCAACTTTACTTAAAAAAAAAAAAAAAAAAAAAAAAATATATATATATATATATATATATATATATATATATATATATATATATATATATAAACATTTAGATCTGCTAAAGCTCTCTCACAATAGCAACCCACATATGAAAACAATGGTCATATAGAAATGTCGTGTTTACTTAAGAATGCATTTCAATTAAATTTTCTTTTTGACAAAAAAACAAAAAAGCAAAAACTAAAAGATAAAATGTCTATTCTTCCATTTTCTCTATAAAGTATCATCCTATTGAAGAAAAGAAGTGAAGAAAATTAGTCCTACAAATATTGTGAATTTGCACACAATAGCCAATGCAGGATCTAGAAATTTGTGCTGATAATCATTGGCAAAAGAAGAAAAAACTGATTCTGTTTGTGATTGAGGGGGCTTACTCACAACTGTATACAACCAAATATAATCAGGATATTTGCAGGTTCAGTTTCATGTATCACTGTTTTTATGAGCACTACCTGATGAACTGATGAGACACGCCCATTTGACACTTCAAGAATAGTGAATAAAAACAAAATTTTCAGCACATTTTCGTCGAACATTCTGTGTTCATAATCGATTTATTTTTTTTCACACTAGCACTTTTGGTGCGCATCCGGGGTCGAATGACGTCAAAGTTCGGTTCATTTGGATAATGTGAACACTGTTTTCCAAACTCGGGTGCACACCTGCGAACCGCACTCGGGTCTGCTTGAAAAGGTGGTCTGGGGTACGGTTCGCTGCTGATATGAACACAATCGTACCAAATCGCAGAAGTGAACCACTTGTGATGACGTTAATTTGCGTCTTTGCAGGCTCCCAATCACAATTATTATGGTATAATGCATTTCTCATACAGCTTGTGTCCAAATACACCGCCTTCAGAGAGCAGCTCACATTCTTCACATCTCTTCCAACGCATCTGTGGGCTCGCAGCAGACAAACGCTAATATTCATCACATCATTGCACATTCAATGCATCTGCGAGAGACAAATAAATTTGTTCTGTGCATGGCATTTTCTTGGTAAATCAAGAGAGACAAACTATTATACTTCACTTAACATAGTGAAGTCTTCTCGAGTTGTTACCAAGTTACAGTGGTAAAAATCTGCCGCTTGTACTCACGTTGATGATGTAATCGGAACGCGGTTCAGACCCAAAACCTGTGATGTGAACAGGAGGGAGGAAACGAACTCGGGTTTGGTCCAAGCAATCGAACCAAGTGTAAAAGCACCCTAATATGTGCTAACAACATTTCTGTAACAACTGCAGTGATAATTTTTTTACATCTGTAGATTTGACCATACTCCACACAACTAAGTAATTTATTTAAATATATTTGATTGAAAAAGACGCAATCAAATGCTCACCTAAATGGTGTGATCCATGTTTAGCAAAGCAGTGTAACTAAACTATCTCCAGAAAAGCTTAAACACATGCTCCAGTCTGTAAAACTGATAATGGCTGAATGCTGTTGCACGTGTCAATGAGCACTGTTAAAGTCGGCCATCTTTGGAATGCTCCTGGGAGACTATTTCCAGTCATGCCAGTGCAGCTCCAATCTACTTGAATGGGGGAACAGCGAAATCTCAAAAATCGTTGGTCAAGAAAATATTTCAAATCAGCAGTAAAATCTGACAACACTGGTATCATAAATTGTGCTTCTTTAACTCAGATTACCCTAAAAATGCACATTTTCCGGCTTGCTAATGCCCATGCACGTTTTCGAAATGATTGACAGGTGTTGTCTGTATCTAAAAGGTGACTGGCTCTTTTACCTGTAAGGTGGGACTTCCTTTCAAAATCCATTGGATCATAGAGCGTCTTGGTTGGGTGTTCCAATTTCTCCCATTCATTTTAATAGAAGTGGCCCATCTCTGCTAAATAGTCTCTAGTTAAACTCACCATTGATTGCTGATTGAGTTTTGCACAAAGATTGCTCTGGTATTTCAGATGGTGAGGCAATTTGATCAAAAATCAGTCAGAAGGCCAGACAAAGATGATTGGCAGGCCGGATTTGGCCCACAGGCCGCTAGTTGACTAGACCTGGCATATACTGTATATAAAGTACATTATAGAAAATACTGTATGCGTTTAATTCTTATCGATTATATATATATATATATATATTGGAGATTGAAAAACACAGAAGATAAATTTTCCATTAAGAAATATGTAGAAGGTCAAAGAAATTCCTGTTGAAGTGGTGTGTTTTCTAAAATTATTATAATGTATGAACAAAAGCACTCCTATCATCCATCATAAACAGTCGCATAACACTAATTATCTCTAAGGTGCACTTTGGCTGATGAGAGATCAAGAATGTTTTCATCCAAGGAATTACTATTGTTCCCTTAAATGCTGGTCTCATTTATCATCGCTTACACTTGCAGCCATTCAGGCGGAAGCCATTTATGTAGTTTCATTCATTTTATTATCGTCCCTTAACTAGAAAATATCACACTCATGCAAACTTACACACAAACAATGTAATTCCTACACAAACATTTGTTGAAGAGATTACATCAGAAAAGAGGCAGTTTGATGTTCTCGACAACCATCAGCTAAGTAAATTATTTTCTCTGGAGATTCCTTTGAGTTTATCATCTCTGAAAAGAATGCAGAGTCACATATTGAATGAAAGCTGGCAGTACAGGGGAATATGATCTTTCTCTGTGTAAATGTTTGCTAAATGTTTGTTAAATTCATGTAGGCTAAAGTGTGTGATGCGTATTAGTATAAGGAAGGTGACTGGAGATTCATCAATTATTACGGTTTTCTATTCATACTATTACCCCTACTAAATCTACTTTGTGCTTCATAACTTTAGCTGTTGTTTTGTAAATTTTGACTAAATATTGTATAAATTAAGTCTATCGTGGAAGACTATAACATTATCCATTAAGGTACTGTAAAAGGACTTGGTAACATCAGTCGAAATGGAAAGTAGTTTCAGATGAAGAGCAATTAGTGCACTTTGAATTACCTTTTGAATATCATGCACTGACTTATACTCTTGGTACAGGATCACACGATTTTCGGACAACGCTGTGATTTTCGACTTGATCTTTTAACTAGCCAGATTAAAGTCAAGGCCAAACTTCAAAAGCTCAAGGGCAAGCTCTCTTGTCAGGATCTGGTGAGCTCCTCTTTATCACAGAGAAAGCAATTTTACACAGGATAAAGAACTAATCCCCCACAATGTGAGGATTAGTCCAGCAAATTAGATTTATCTCACCATGGGGCAATGAAAGGCCTCCAATAAAATAGTTTAGGTCTTGATCTTAACCTGCTTTGAAACTAAGTAATATATTCAATAAACATGCCTTGAAATTGGAATATATCATTCTGTCTAACCCTAGAATAGCTAGCTAGATTTAAACACTCAAATAATGTTTCAGCCTGTTTTTTTATTTGTATTTGTATTTTTTAAGATTTACGCATTTCTATTGTATGACAAATTGAGATCAACTTAAATTGTTATCTTTAAATGGTATAAATATTATGAATTAAATTAATTTAAGCTATATATATATATATATATATATATATATATATATATATATATATATATATATATATATATGTGTGTGTGTGTGTGTGTGTGTGTGTGTGTATGTGTGTAACGAGGTAAGGTGGGCAAGGACGAGGTGGGAACCGGCTAAACAGTCAACATAAAGCTTAATGATAAAACTCAGCAGGGCCTTGGGTAGATCAATGAGTAAAGACGCTGACTACCACCCCTGGAGTTGTGAGTTCGAATCCAGGGTGTGCTGAGTGACTCCAGCCAGGTCTCCTAAGCAACCAAATTGGCCCGGCTGCTAGGGAGGGTAGAGTCACATGGGGTTTCCTCCTTGTGGTTCGCTCTCAGTGGGGCGTGTGGTGAGTTGTGTGTGGATGCCGCAGAGAATAGCATGAAGCCTCCACATGCGCTATGCCTCCGCGGTAACGC
Organism: Myxocyprinus asiaticus; assembly: GCF_019703515.2. Taxonomy (NCBI): domain Eukaryota; kingdom Metazoa; phylum Chordata; class Actinopteri; order Cypriniformes; family Catostomidae; genus Myxocyprinus; species Myxocyprinus asiaticus. The sequence goes on from NC_059352.1 coordinate 11,755,492, forward strand.
GCTCAACAAGCCACGTGATAAGATGCGTGGATTGACGGTCTCAGACACGGTGGCCACTACGCCACCACGAGGACTTAGAGTGCATTGGGAATTGGGCATTCCAAACTGGGGAGAAAAGGGGAGAAAAATAAAATGATAAAACTCATCATAACAGAAACATAAACAAACACAGACACACATGCAATGCAGCTGCGTGTGTCTCTCTCGAACTGGCAGCCAAAAGTTTGTAATAATGTACAGATTTAGCTGTTTTGAAAGGAAATTGGTATTTTAATTCACCAAAGTGGCATTCAACTGATAACAAACTATAGTCAGGACATTAATGATGTAAAAAACAGCACCATCACTATTTAAAAAAAAAAAAAAAAAAAAAAAAAATCATTTTTGATCAAATCTAGACAGGCCCCATTTCCAACAGCCATCACTCCAACACCTTATCCTTGAGTAATCATGCTAAATTGATCATTTGGTACTAGAAAATCACTTGCCATTATATCAAACACTGCTGAAAGCTATTTGGTTCGTTAAATGAAGCTTAACATGGTCTTTGTGTTTGTTTTTGAGTTGCCACAGTATGCAATAGACTGGCATGTCTTAAGGTAAATATAAGGTCAAAAATTACAAAAAAGAAACAGCTTTCTCTAGAAACTCGTCAGTCAATCATTGTTTTGAGGAATGAAGGGCATACAATGCTTGAAATTTCCCCCAAAAAACTGAAGATTTCATACAAAGGTGTACACTACAGTCTTCAAAAACAAAGACAACTGTCTCTAACATGGACAGAAAGAGATGTGGAAGGCCAGATGTACAACTAAACAAGAGGATAAGTACATTAGAGTCTCTAGTTTGAGAAATAGATGCCTCACATGTCCTCAGCTGACAGCTTCATTGAATTCTACCCGCTCAACACCAGTTTCATGTACAACAGTAAAGAGAAGACTCAGAGGTGCAGGCCTTATGGGAAAAATTGCAAAGAAAAGGCCACTTTTGAAACAGAACTACAAAAAGAAAAGGTTAGAGTGGGCAAAGAAACACAAACATTGGACAACAGATAATTGGAAAAAGAGTGTTATGGATCTTAACCCCATTGAGATTTTGTGGGATCAGCTAGACTGTAAGGTGCATGAGAAGTGCCCGACAAGACAGCCACATCTATGGCAAGTGCTACAGGAAGCGTGGGGTGAAATGTCACCTGAGTATCTGGACAAACTGACAGCTAGAATGCCAAGGATCTGCAAAGCTGTCATAGCTGCATGTGGAGGATTTTTTGATGAGAACTCTTTAAAGTAGTTTAAGTTTTTTTTTTTTTTTTAATTGTAATAGTAATTTTTCACATTATTAATGTCCTGACTATACATTGTGATCAGTTGAATGCCACTTTGGTGAATAAAAGTATCAATTTCTTTCCATAAGAGCAAAATCTGTACATTATTCAAAATTTTTGGCCACCAGTGCATATATATATATATATATATATGTATATATACGGTATATATACAATTTGAATTTGATGTAGTATATTCTTCTATTGTTTTATTAATTAAACTACATTTTAATAATGCAGATTTTGTGTATGGGTGGGTGTGTTTACTTAACCTCATGTTGCTCCAGGAGGACTATCTCTGTAATAACTAACAACAGTAAATTGCTTTGGATACAAGAATCTGCTTAAAGACAGCTTGCTATTTACTTTCTTGCTAAATATAAATTTGAACATGAAGATGATATTTAAAATTGCTATATTTAATTGAAAGCCCACATAGGTAAACTAGGAGTACAAATACAAATTTCATTTAATAACAAATAAATAGTAAACTAAATTTGATAACAATTATCAAAGACAAATAAATTGAAAAAAATCTATCTATCTATCTATCTGTCTATCTGTCTGTCTGTCTGTCTGTCTGTCTGTCTGTCTTACCAGTTGATTGGCAGAATGGAATGTCTGAATTGTGGATGCATAGACTTTCATTTAATTTCCATCAAGGACTGAATGAAAGAATAGCGTAAAACAAGACAAAAACTATAAGGAGACCTAAAGAATATCTCAACTGGGAGGTCATCTGTTTTTTGAGATTGGTTTATCGTATCAGTTTCTCTTCCATGTACGTAAGTGATTGTGGAACAGAAACATTGGAAGTACTAGCCATCTAACTATTCACTTTTCCATGTCTTCAGGTCTACATGGTCCATATAAAAAAAATAAATAAATAAATAAATAAAAACAAGTGGCAAATAGGAAACAATGAAGATGAATGTTTGACATTTCAGTATATTGAGAAGTTGTGAAAAGCTGCTTTTGAAAACAAGCTTTGTGGATTTCTAGTCCCAGGGGATTCCTTAATGAGTGCCTTTGATAGCACAGCTGTCCTCAAAAGAAAATGGCTATCCTTGGGTTAAAGAAAAATAATATCAGGCATAACCAAGTAATGTAGACCAAATTAAAATGCATTTGTTTTGAAACATTGTATTCTGTGTCATAAAATGAATGGTAGTTTTTCAGTTGCTCAATACTTCCAGCCTCTTTTCTCTTTTGGCCTTGCAGAAAAATTGTCACAATAACACAGATAATAAATGACCTCATTTCTTGTTACGACAGCTGACATACTCAGCCGGAGCTTGGAGAGAGACATTTTTATGGTTTTTATGGTCAATGTCAGACCTTTGAGAGAAAGTTTTAGAAGATGCATTCAGAAAATGCTACAGAACATTTCAATTCTATATTTGAAAAAGTTAATTTTGCATAAACAATAGTGGCATAACATTCTGCACATACAGTACATTGTACAAAAGATCACAGTTGTTTTATTAAAAGATAAGCTTTATTGGAAGCCCTTACCTTGATCTTTTCACTCACATTTCTATGCCTTTGAAGGCAATGACACTATCCAAGTTTTCCCTGAATGTCATATTTCATAGCTAGTGTGGCTGAGCAAGCCATATCTATATGTTCTCTTTTTATCTGTCATTCCCAAAGAGAAAGACAACTCCTGTCTGTACCAGTTAGGGCTATCTGGGCAAGGCCATCTGATCTTTGAGATGCAAATATGAAAAGAATACCAGAGAGAAGTGATTTCATTGGAACTGTCTATTGCTGCAGCACTTTAGAATGAATAATAAGGGTGTCTGTAGCTCAGGCTTTCAAAAGAAAACCTCCAATTTCTTTTCCAGCCATGCACTCTAGACCCAGTTATGGAAAATAACTATTTTTCACAGTTTCTATGTTTTCCCCTGTGGTCGTCCAATTAATTGTTTGATAGAAACCAATAAACAAAATGTGGTTATAGAGAGTCACTAAAGATCAATACAAGTTAAAGGAATAGTTCATCCAAAACTGAAAATTCTGTCATTAACTCAACCTCAACCAAACCTATACGATTGTTTTTTTATTTTTTTTTATTATTATTTTAACTTTTTAATGAAAATTTCTGTCCATTTTTTAATGCAATGAAAGCTCATAGAGACGTCAGTGCTCTTTCACCCTGTGAAATCAAAATTACAGTTTTACTTTAAGTCCATATCTGCAGTATTAGCTTCAAGGTTATCTATGCTAGTGTACTTCTAATCGTTGAAAATTTTGTTTTCAGACGGTATATGCATTTAAAATCTGTAGTCTCTTTCTCTTCCATATAAAAATATTCAATAACATCCATGAGAACATATAGAGGTTGAGAAATCTTGTCCAATCAAATGCTTTCTAGAATGAGAACGCACCCTCCCCATACAAATGTTCAGCATATCTGGCTGTGTTCTAACTGGCAATGGTCATGCCTTTGCAGGGCACTTCGAAGGGAGCACAAAGTTCCAAACCGAATTCCAATAAGAATCACTTAAAAAGTGAGTTCTGACTGACTAGTATCACCTTTCAGCCAGCTGAAACTCTCGCAGTGGAGGGTAATTGTCTTTAAATGGAATAGGGCAAAGGGATGATTACTTCTGAATGGGACACACCAACGAGGGAGCTGGATGCGAGGAAATGTATTTTATTTATATTTTTTGTGCAGCCGGAGGTTTCTTGGGATGAACAGTTTGAGTAAGTGTTTTTTATTCTTTATACTTAGTTTATTGTGTCAAAACATGGATATGTTATCTTTTACTTGCTTGTTTATCATTCATCTACACTGAATTTGCACAACGGCTCCAGCCTCGTCGTAAGCAAAGACCATGATGTGCTGTGTGTTTGTGGGCTGGCTATGGATTAATGTTGTCAGTTAGATCATCATTTGGTTCTGAAGTTTTTAAAAAACAGCTGGCCGGTATTGAGATTGCTTTTCAAGTTTCCCCAGTAAGCGGCTCTGACATGAGCAGTATGGTGGAAAGGGGTATGTGTTTGTGGCTGTAAACTAAAGCCTATTGACTATTTTTAAAAATGAGATGAATCATTCAACATGTTCTGCCCCAATTTCCTGTTTCAGTAGGAAATATGTCAAAACACCAACACTACGCTCGTCAAGGCACTTTACGGGGACTTTAAATCTTTTAAAGGAACCAAAAGTGTAACAAAAGCAGTCCATGCAACCCGTCATCTCATTTTTCTGAAGGCATACGAAACAACCCAGAATTTAAGTAATTTGTTCACTGTTAACAAGTTTTTTTTTGTTGTTGTTTTTTTTTTTTCTGTAGTGCTCACGATCATGCAACGGACTCAAGATTTTCACTGAGAATGATGGTGACGATGCATATAGTACTGTTTACATGGAGCAAACTCCACCCACAGGAATCACGTTGGTATAGTATCACTCATCCGCAGGGTTGGGGAGTAACAGAATACATGTAACGGGATTACGTATTCAAAATACAAAAGTATTTTGATTTATGAAAAGATTATTTTGCATTTTATTGTCATTTGTTTAATTTAATATTTAGTCTATTAAGTCTAAAACATTTATCCATAGAAATGGTATGATCTGAGGAGCGTTTGAACAGCAGTGAAACACTCATGATGTGTTCAGTGGGCGTGTACAGACTTTTTTGACTGGGGTGGCCCATGTGGGGCACAGACTCATTCAAGGGTGGCATGAAGCATAACTCAACATCCCTGATTTTAATTATAATAATACTAATAAGATATGTACATTTTCAGGAATTTTTAATAGTCTATTGTTACTTAGAAAAAGAATTAATTAATTGTAAATACTGCAAAGCACAGAATACTCCAAATAGCATTTATTATTTTTATTTAGTATTGTTTCACTATAATTTTTATGTATATTGTGAGTCTTTAAACTGCATAAATGTTATGGACACTGCTCATATGAACACGGTAGTTCTGTGCAATTTTGTGGAGTTTTGGAGTTGGAAAGATGATGCTACCATGGCATGACATAATACCATTTACCATTTCTTAATTTTTTCTTAAGAGACATGCTATGTATTAAGACTGAATGCATTACATTATAGGCTATATGAAGACTCAAACTTCTGCTAATTAAAAAATGGATAGGTGTATTAATTTAATTTTAAATCCAACAAATGATTATGATAAAAAAAACCTAAAGATTACAAGTTATGTGACAATGTGGCATTGTATCTTTTTTAAAAGATTTTTAAAAACTTTGTTTGAGGCAGATAGTTTTAAGTAAACTAGATATAAAATACTTATGATCAGGGTTGGGAGGGTTACTTTTGAAATGTATTCCACTACAGATTACAGAATACATGCTGTAAAATGTAATTTGTAATGTATTCCGTTAGATTACTCAAGGTAAGTAACTTATTCTAAATACTTTGGATTATTTCTTCAGCACTGGTAGATTTTTTCACTTGTTTTGACTATAAAAACTCTGCCAGTACAGTAAGACAAAATACATGTTAAAAATACATTCTCTGAAAAACCTAAATATCTGATGCAGTGTTGTTTCTAAAACACGATAAATCAAATTGATCTTGTTTTAATGATTTTTAGATATTTTTACAGGAAAACAATACAAAAATTACTATCAAGAATATGATTTTTGCCCTAATATCAAAAGTCTTACTAGAAAAAATGAAATTATGATCTAACTTGAATTTTCTTGATAAAAAAATATGATCGTGCCTGGTAACATGCATGTAAAATGGCTAGAAATAGCATTTTAGCTTAGCGTATAGCTGACAATTTACACAAGGTTTATTTCTATTTCTTCTGCTCCAAACTTACTTCAGACTTTCTTCTCTGTCTGCTCGTATGAATGTAATACATCATAAGAAAGTGTTTCACCGCTGTTCAAATGCACTTTGGATCGCATCACTTATATGTATAAATGTTTTCCATCTGAACGGACTAAATATTAAATGAAACAATTGACAATAAAATGCAAAGTAATCTCTTCAGTAATCAAAATACTTTTTGAATGTAACTGTATTCTAATTACCAATGATTTCAATTGTAACTGTAGTGGAATACAAAATACGTAAAAATTCTAAATACGTAATCCCGTTACATGGATTCCGTTACTCCCCAACCCTGCTTATGATGCACACATCAACGTTATACACACCCCAAAATATCACGTGAGAAAGTAGTCAGAAATTTCATATCTGAATGAATGAAGGGTTCTTGGCTATAATAAGATGATGAAATATGCAGACTATTACAGTCTTACAATTTTTGTCTAGATGGGATAGAAGAGAGTACATGTTTACTTCAAGCACTGGTTACAGGACATAGAGCTGCATTCCCGCAGAGCTCCCACAGGTTGTTTCTTGCAGTGCGGGATTCAATTTCCAAGTTGAAGGCAGGAGCGGATAGTGATTCCATGAGATGTGTATGCGATGGAACGGGAGCGGGAGGTCAGAAAATATCCTGAGGTCACTTTGACATAAAATGATGTGTAACTTGGACAAGAAAATTGTCAATTTAGTGTTAAGAAACCAACCTCAGTCAAGTCATATGGGCATCATGTTACGCGTCATCTGATAATAGCAATACCAGAAAAAAGTTAAAGTTTTGTGTACATATGTTGTCTATTTGTATGGCTTTCACCCTGTGTGGAAAATCACTGCAGGCAGAATATTGAGAAATATTCATCGAAAGAGTTGCGGGACAGAAACTTGCGGTAGCAGGATGGAAAAAAACAGTCCCGCGCAGACCTCTAAGGGGATGGATGATCATAGCGCTTTTTTGTCACGTTGCACAGTGTTTGCAGTGAATGTAACCATTGTTTATAGTGAAATGGTCCCTCACCTGATTTCCTCAAGCCCTCTTCACGGGTGCACTTCAGTGTCACGGTCTCGAGGGTCATGTGACATGCAGCGCAATCTACAGTGCACATTTGTGGCATGGGGGGCGTGGTCATGTGTCAGTCTGCGGGAGAGGGAGAGTGGTAAGGCTCATCACCTGGGTCGTAATTATCTCTAACACCTGTCTCTCATTATAATGATGGCAGAGGGAGACCTGAAAAGGCTCACCAGAGCGTCAGAGAGAGGAGAGAGTGACCAGCAAGCCCAACACCACAATCAGAGAGAGAGAGCTACAGGAAGCTGCCCTGTATGTGTTTATGTTTGTGTGTTTTTGTTTAATTAAACATTACTTTGATGCTTTGTCCAGTCTCGCCTCCTCTTTTCCCTTTTACCCCGTTACATTGGTGCCGAAATCCGGGAAAGGAGGAGGCGAGAACCAGATGAAGAATCAAAGTAATGTTCATTCACGTCATGTCCTAGTGAGATTATTTAACAGCAAACACTGCGATTTAATGACATAAATACTGTACATAGTTTGCATGAGTAGTGTTTCAAATGTAAGTGCTTGTGAATGTGTGGTACTGGTGTTGTGCAGGCATAAAGACACAAACTGCTCTTATCTTTAAGAGATCCTTGACTCATACATGGAAAACACTAATATGAGCATCGCATGCTCTGTCTGTAGCAGATGACAGCATGCTGAGCGCTAATTCACGTTTTAGCACGAGTCATATACAGACTACATATTTATTTATTTAAATAGTTGCCTTTTGCGGTTTAATAATCACTTTGTGTCATGTAGCGACTGGCTTTTTCTGGATTGGGAAGCTGCCGTCATCACGTCAGATCTCCTTGGTCAGAACAACACAGAAACACTTCCAAATAAAACCTCTGCTAAAATAAAAGCTAAATTTAAAGGCAAAAAAGTACTACAGAAATAATCACTACTGTATAGTTATGCAATATTCACTGTAATAATACTACTACTAATAATAATAATAAATCAATAGTAATTGTATTATATTCAAGCAATATCTCACATCTGTGCTGTTATGCAGCAATTTATTTGACTAAAATAACTCCAATGTTGTATTTAGGATTGTGCTGTGAGGTTCTGTATAAAACCACATCATTTTATAAAAATAATACAATATCATGTTGAAAATTAATTGTTATACTTCCATTTGATTAAAGTTTTAATTTATTTGTTTAAACAAAATGTTGATGATAAAAAAAAATAAAATAAAAAAAAACAGGTATCGGACACGGTATTGGCGAGTACTAAAATAAAAGTATCAGTACTCGTACTCGTTCTCAAAAAAATGTTTTCAGGATGTTACAAATCTCTTGCTCACAATCCTTACATTTTTATTTGACACTTTTCAGTTTAACACAAGTGGTTTTGCTTTTCAGCAACAAATGCACTCAGTCACACAAACACAGCTTTGTGCTCTCTCCCGCTCCGGCAATCTGAATTGCCCTTTTATTCCTCTCCACCTCTTGCTGCAACACAAAATAGCTGTTAGAGATAATTTCCCAAAGGTGTCAGTCCTTACCACTCTTACTCTCCCGTCCTCGCTATCCACAGATGTCGCTCGGCCACGCCCCCATCACCACACGGGATATCCCTAGTTATGAGTGAAAAGATGAATATGACCATAGACTATTTAGCAGAGATGGGCTACTTCTATTAAAATGAATCTGGAACACCCAATGATCAACGGATGTAGAAAGGAAGTCCCGCCTTACAGGTAAAAGAGCCAGTCACCTTTTAGATACAGACATTGCCTGTCATTCACCTCGAGAACGTGCATGTGCATTAGCTGTACAAGCCGGGAAAATTTCTTTAGCGTAATCTGAGGTAAAGAAGCACAATTTATGAAGCCAGTGTTGTCAGATTTTATTGCTAATTTGAAATATGTACTTCGATCGTTATCTTGACAAACCGTTTTGGAGATTTCAGTCTTTCCCAATTCAAGTAGATAGGAGCTGTACTTGTATGCTTCTTGTTTAAATAGAATAATTGCTGCCTGGGAGTGTTCCAAAGATGGCGCTGAGTGGACTGACTAGCTAAAAGGACTTTGATAAAACGTCAGTGAGGAACTTTACCTTTGGGAGCTTAATAGAGAGAATCCACATACGATCAGAAAAAGATGCCGTTGTGTACACTCTGTGGGGTTTTAAAGCAAGTTTAGAGCAGCAGAAATAGTTAACCTTGGGTAAATTGTCTTGTGAAGATTTAGTGTTATGCTAAGCCCTTTTACATGCACCTGTTACCAGGCACGATTATATTTTTTCTTTCAAGATAATCCATGTTAGATCATATTTTTCTTTTCTTTACTAAGACCTTTTATATTAAGGCAAAGATGTACTGCAAAAATCTGATTTTTGATGAGAATTTTTGTATGGTTTACTTGTATTTTTTTCATCCTTAAAACAAGATACATGTAATTTATTTTGTTTTAGAAGCAACACTGCATGAGATATTAAGGCTTTTTTAGAGAATGTATTTTTAATATAAGTATATTTTGTCTTTACTTTCAGATTTTTATTTTCCACTTGTTATTAACTTTTTAATAGTCAAAACAAGTGAAAAAATCTGCCAGTGCCGAAGAAGTAATCCAAAGTATTCAGATTATGTTACTGACCTTGAGTAATCTTACGAAATATGTTACAAATGTCATTTTATAGCATGTATTCTGTAATCTGTAGTGAAAAACATTTTAATAGTAACTCTGACAACCCTGCTCATCAGCATGGAAAAGTAGTCTTACCACTCAAACTATGATTTAGACAACTTTACATCTTAAATAATTCACAATTTTGTACATAATAATAAAAATAAATCACTTCACAAAATTCAAACTTCACATTTCTGCTTTGAAATGTCTTGCCAGTGCATTGATGAAAATAAGTTGGATGTGCCAAATCTTCCTTCAATTAAACAACGACAAGACAGAGGTCATTGTATTTGGCAACAAAGTGAAATTCTCAAGGTGAATACATACCTTGACTCCAAGGGTCTAAAAATAAAAATCAAGTCAGGAATATTGGTGTCACTTTGGAGTCAGACCTTAGTTTCAGTAGTCACATCAAAGCAATAACTAAATCAGCCTACTATCATCTCAAACATATAACCAGAATTAGATGTTTTGTATCCAGTCAAGACTTAAAGAAACTTGTTCATGCATTCATCACCAGTAGGGTGGACTACTGCAATGGACTCCTCACCGGCCTTCCCAAAAATACCTCAAAAAGACACCTGCAGCTTATTCAGAATGCCGCTGCCAGGATTCTCACCCGAACCAAAAAATCTGAGCATATTACTCCAGTCCTCATGTTTTTACACTGGCTTCCAGTTACATTTAGAATTGATTTTAAAGTATTATTACTCGTTTATAAATCGCTCAATAGCCTAGGACCTACATACATTTCAGATATGCTTGTTGAATATAAACCTAACAGACCTCTCAGATCATTAGGATCAAGTCAGTTAGACATACAGAGGGTTCACTCAAAACAAGGTGAGAGAGCGTTTAGCTATTATGCCACCCACAGCAGGAACCAGCTCCAGAAGAGGTCAGATGTGCTCCAACAGTAGCCACATTCAAATCCAGACTGAACACACATCTGTTTAACTGTGCATTTACTGAATGAGCACTGTGCTGCATTTACTGATTGCACTGCATCATTTTATTTCTGTATTATTTTTCTTTTTTTATTCATTTTAATAATTTTCACTTATTTTTTAAAATTCGGTTGATTACTTTTTAATCTAATTTCTTTTTAATTTCTAATTGGTTTTAAAATTAATTTTATATTATATTTTCTTTATCATTTATATGTAAAGCACTTTGAATTGCCATTGTGTATGAAATGTGCTATATAAATAAACTTGCCGTGCCTTGCCCCATTAGACTGATCTCACTGTGAAGATGGACACAGTAGGTTAAAAGTTCTTCAGCTGAAATTGTTAAATGCTAACCAAAAGCCACACTACCGCCCCCAGTGGCTGAAGAAGGAAGTGTTTTTGAGCAAATGGGCATGTTTGAGCTCCAGTTTGCTGGTGAATTGCCCACAGAGTGGCACCAAAAGTGAGTGGTTATGTTAGTTATTTTTAGCTGTAAATGATGTAATACTGTAAAGAGGATTGCATCCTTTAACCCTACACTTAACCCAAACCCCAACCCTGAACCTAACCATCGGTGGAGTAAAAATGCAACCTCTGAATTGCGCTCGTTTTTGATTATGTAAACATGATTACCTCCTGGATTCAACGTCAGATGCAAACCCTGGGTCTGTGACACTGCAGAGGTTGAAGGTAAACAAACTTGAACTGATTTAAAAATGGGAGATGGTGCTTGTAAGTAAGTATCTCTGGAGAATGGGGTCAGTGTGTGGAACATCCGGTAGCAAAATGTTGACTACTCGACATACTGTCTTTTTTGTTCGTTTTATGTAGCGGGTTTACTTCTGTGTTGTGTTGTGTTTAGTGAATGACGGACTCTCTCACACAATAATGAGGCTCTGACGGTTCATTTAATTCACACTCCTCTGCACTGCATTGAAAAACAACACACAACATCAGGCATCTCTCATGGTGCACATATCTTGCCTGGCTGTGCCTCTCATTAAGCAGGGGTACAGCAAAAGAGAGAATGAAAAATAATTATAATACAACAATTATGACAATATTTGTATAGTATGTATAATGGCAATATATGATATGCCCATATAAGATATGATATAATACTATTAATATATAAAGTATAACAAAGATTAGAAATATTCTATTAATTTCTCAAATGCCCCAAATTATAATAAACAACTATCCAATTAAATATATTCCATTTACATACCTGCACTGAAAAACAACACACAACATCAGGCATCTCTCATGGTGCACATATCTTGCCTGGCTGTGCCTGTTAATCATCAAATAATTCCTAAGTAAAATTGATATGTGAGAAACTGACTGTTCACATGTCAAATGGATCATACAAAAGAGAACACAAATGCAATATTGCACTTTCACAAGTATATATAAACTTTTCACGGAGTAATATCATGTGAAACTGCAGCCGCTTATGCCGCTCACACACTATACGATTTTCAAAGTCGTCAGATTGCTGTTCTTTTCACATTACACAACTGTCTGTCTATAATGGGGTATATTGAAGTTGCTGTGGTTTGCACATTACACAAGGGAACGGCGATAGGGGGTCACACATTACAAAACATTTCACTAGGAAGAATCCCAAACAACTCTGTCTGGTCTTCAAACTACGTTTCACAATAAAACGCATGCGAGAAGTGATACAGGAAGCGATGTAAGATCACGCGTGAGACAGGAGTTCTACCCTTACGAAAATCGAGAGTTCATGACAAATTTGCCGCAAACTTGCCGCAAATGCGCCACTGATAACTTTTACATGCAAATGAGATTTGCGGCAAATTATCCATTGTTGCCAAAGGTTTGCCAGAGGTTCACTACTACTGGCGAAGGGCTGCAAACTTCTGGCAAACATTTGCAGCAAATTAATTTATTAACAAAAGCTCATTTGCATGTGAAAATAACAAGTGAAAAATTTGCGACAATTTTTTGTAAGGGTTCCCTATAAAAATGGTGGTCCACAAGAAGCTTGCGATCCAAGTTGTTTGTGTGCTGATTTGCAGTGAAAAAACTAAAAAATAAAATAATATGGACGATGAAATGGTCGGGGAGAAGCGGGCAGCAAGGATTGTCTGTTCAGCAGAGAGAGTCGGAGGTAAATAAATAATTTTGCAATGAACGCAGGTAACTGCCTGCTGGTGTTGTGGCTTGACAAGGACATATTTGTGCTTTGTTTTTGTTTCAAATAATTGAAAAGCTGATGTGTATGCAAATTTATTCTGATAGAAACTATTTAAGCCAGTTTATTCTGATACAAACTATATTATTGTGCTCATCATACAAATAGATGCATGATAAGACTGTATCTTGCTCTCTCATCGTCTGTAGGTCGTAGCTGATGTCATTTCCAGTCAAAACACATTTCACACTGCAGGACTTGGAGTCGCAGACAGGCTTAGATTTAATGCAGAGTTTACACTACACGATTTAGCCCTGATTTTCCACTCACTAACAGTTAATGAAGATTGCCAATAAAAGCCCAAAATCAGAGGTAAATCGGTGCTCGCTCATGTGAGTGACGATCGCTATGTGTGAATTTTCAAAAACGCGATCTGAGAGATGTACCGATGTGTTGCAGATGCCCGAGAGATATTTATCAGGTTAAATATCTAGACCTGTCTGTGACTCCAAGTCCCGTGAAATGTGTTTTGACTGGAAATGACATCAGTGATGACCTACATCCAATGAGAAAACAAGAGACAGTCTTATCATGCATCTATTTGTATGGTGAGCACAATTATATAGTTTCTATCAGAAGAAATTGGCTTAAATAGAGTTTCTATCAGAATAAATTTGTATACACATAAGCTTTTCAATTATTTGAAACAAAAACAAAGCACAAACGTTCTTGTTGAGCCACAACACTAGCAGGCAGCTACCTGCGTTTATTGCAAAATTATTTATTTACCTCCAACTCTCTCTGCAGAACAGACAATCCTTGCTGCCCGCGTCTTCCCAACCATTCTCTCCTCCATATTCTTTTCTTTTTCTTTTTTGATTTTTCGCTGCAAATCAGCGCACAAACAACTTGGATCACAAGCTTCTTGTGGACCACCATTTTTAGAGGGAAGAACTCCAGTCTCACATGAGATCTTACATCATTTCCTGTATCACTTCTCGTGCGCTTTGTTGTGAAGTGTAGTTTGGAGACCAGAGCTGTCGGAGATTCTTCCTAGTGAAATGTTTTGTAATGTGTGACTCACTGTCGCCAATCCCACATGTAATGTGCAAACCACAGCAACTTCAAGATACCCCATTATAGACAGACAGTAGTGTAATGTGAAAAGAACAGCAATCCAATGACTTTGAAAGTTGTATAGTGTGTGGGCGGCATAACCTGCTAAATATCTTTCAGGCATCTGCGACGCATCTCTCAGATCACATCTTTGAAAATTCACACATAGTGATCGTCGCTCGCGTGAGCGAGCACCGATTTGCCTCTGATTTCGGGCTTTTGTCGGAGATCTCCATTAACTGTCAGCGAGTGGAAAATCAGGGCTAAAATCGTACCGTATAGTGTAAACTCGGCATTAGACAGCAAGGAGCCATATCTCTTAACAGAGAAACGCACATGAACCGCAGGTGAAGCGGTGATAATTTCCAGAAATAAAACTCTGAATAAACATACTCTAAAATGTTCCCAACATGAATTACTGATCAAATATTTCAGAGACCTTAACAAACAAACATATTTAACCACAAAAATACAAAACAGACAGTTAAATAAAAGTATCTTTAAGCAATTTGTGGAGCTACTAGAAACTCTACTCGTTACAGGGGTACATCAAAAGAGAATGAGACCAGATATAGTCTCGACTTTACTCCCAAGATCATGCATGATGTAACTTAATATGCTCATTACCATTTTGTTCATATCAACTAATTTATTAATGATAGAAAAATAAAAACACAGCATTAAAGAAATATACACAAAGAAAATGAAAAGAAAATATAAAACAACTTACAAATTACACTTATGATCATGTGACCCCAGACCTGCTCCACAACACTAAATTATTCAATAAAATTCATTTCAAAATAAAATACCCCAGGTTTAGTATAAAAAATAAATAACTCAATAATCTAGTGTAACAACATACCCTTTGCTACACTTACAAAGAATTACAACAGAATTATGTATACTGTCACAGATGCTGTCCATCAAGCTTAACTTGTACTGAGCCTTGAGAAATTTCTTAAAAATATGCAACTGCTAAATACAAAATTTCTCTGTTTAAAGGACAAACTATTGTGTTTAAAACTAATGTCAACATGCCAAAGTTACTAGAGTCTCTCCATTTACTGCTTGATCTGTACTCTTTTTGAAAATAATTCTCTCTGTAATGTCAATCAGATGTCAAAGCATTTACACAGTAAGCAGGTGTGAAAGGTAGAGATGTGGCGGGGTGCCATAAAGCCGCATCTCACGTAATCAAATCTTTTTAGATGTGCATAGAATCCCGCTGCGAGTCATGAAAATGAGGATGATTAATATTTAGCTATTTGTTGAGGAAATAATAAGGATGGTAAACACAATCATTCTAGAGTCAAGCATCACACCACACACAAAATGAGCTTTGGCTGAGTGTCTTATGTGCGGAGAGAGAGAGAGAGAGAGAGAGAGAGAGAGATTTTGATTGAAAATGGGATTTGCTGGGTATGTTTTTCATTATCCTGTTTATTGAAGATCATGGTTTAAAGGCTTTAAGGGTTTAAAATTTGAGACAACATCATTACTGATTTCAAGAAATATAGCTGTTCTGCTTAAAATCCTAAAATAAAAAAGTGGTTGAGATCATTTATTTAATATCTGGTTAAGACTGTGGTTAAGACAACGATAACAGATTTTTCTGCCTTACTTGACTCATACTGTTAAGTCTGTTTATTAAGTCTTTTGATTCAGTCTGTTTTTGGAAAGAAAAAAAGAAGCATTATCACAAGCAGTTATCTAAACCGATTCTCAACTAATATAAAGGATCAGTGATGTGACATAATTTTTTGTCCGGATCTATTAAGTTATTCAAAACGTTTATCTTCCAAATCAAAGTGTGCTATAGCCAATATGCAGGAAGCCATTTTTGTTGTCATATATGTATATACACTGATGAGCCAAAACATTATGATTACCTGCCTAAAATGCTGTTTGTATTCTGCGTGCCACCAAAACAGTGCCGACCCGCCGAGGCATGGACTCTACAAGACCCCTGAAGGTGTCCTTTGGTGTCTGGCGCCAAGACATTAGCAGCAGATCCTTCAAGTCCTGTAAGTTACGAGGTGGAGCCGCCATGGATTGGATTGTTGGTCCAGCACATCCCACAGATGCTAAATCAGATTGAGATCTGGGGAATTTGGAGGCCAGGGCAACACTCTGAACACTTCATGTTCCTCAAACCTTTCCTAAACAATGTGTGCAGTGTGGCAGGGCACATTATTCTGCTCAAAGAGGCCATTGCCATCAGGGAATACCATTGCCATGAAGGGATGTACCTGGTCTGAGACAATTGTGTCATACTATCTCATACTGAGCTCCTCGTGTCTTTGATTATATCCATAATTGCAAATACAAACAAATCTAATACTCCATCAACTCTTACTCTGTTTAGAGTCGCAATTCATCATTGCTCTTGACATTAATGCCTAGCCTCCCAGCCATTCCTATGTGCTGCCAATCCTCTGCATTGTCCCTAACTGAGTGCCTCTGCCATGGCAATTAAATCCATCTTGCTAGTGTTGCAGAATCAGAGGCCTGATGCACATTTGATAGTGAAGGCTCAGCAGTATACAAAGGATAAAGGGAGTCTAGATCAAGCGTAAAATTGCAGATGGTGGCACAGAATACTTCAAAAGATGGTAAATGACTGCCTTTCTACACTCGACCTACCTCATACATCATTACTTTATCAATGGAACGTGTCTCAAATATTGGGGGAAACAGTCTTTCTCATCTGATTCTCACAAGCAACTCTGTTCATAATTATGTTTGATGACTTATTGTATGCTTTTTTGTTTACAAATTAACATAAATCTTGAGACACTGTAAATGTGTCTAATTTGAATTGAATAGCATAGAATAGAGTAGTAACTAACGCAGCAGCACTGTTTCAATGCAAAAACATGATTGGTGTGAACGCCCCTAATAGTGTTCCAAATCAGTACTGAAGAGATGACATCATGGCAGCTCTTGGAACAGAATGTGTCTACGATCGCGATGCGACACAACATAACTATAGAATGCTGATTATAATGAGAGCCTTCTTGTTTTGTTGTGTCACGTCGCTGACTTTCAGTGCAGACTCCTTTTGACATGCGAGCTTTGAAAATCCGTTTCCCAATCAAGATGGCATTCATGACTTATTATGGCTGGAGGTCATAAACGGGAAACATTTAACTTAATTTGCCACCAGATTTAGCTCGTGACTACATAGGCACCAGGCTCGTTTAGAGTCATGTGTGAAAAATGAAAAATGTCACCATCCAAAGCCAATACACCCAGATTTGAAGCATAAGCAGAGCCGGTTAACTTTTACACCTTGCATTTGAAGTCTGTTGTCAGAGGTATCACAGCTCACATGATCTGTCCGTCAAAGGGGTATCAAAAGGAGGCAGAATAGACAGCCCTGTGGTCCACAGTAAGGAATGTTGATAGCTCTTGTACTGAGAATCCAGGGAAAATAGAATGAGTGGATACTGAGAGTAGGTTTTAAGAGTGCATTTAAAGGAATACTTCATCAAAAATAAAACAATTTGGTCAGCATTTACTCACTTTCATATTTTTTTTTAACTCATATGACATTCTTTATTCGGTGGAACACAAATGGTGAGTTTTTGAAGTATATCATGGCCACTCTTTTCCACAAAATGAACTGAATGAGGACTATGGCTTTCATATGGATGCCAAATCCCGCCTCAGCATTAAAAAATAAAAAAGGCCATTCTGACTTTTTTGTCTCACAATTGTGACTTTATTTCTCACAATTGCAGTCATTGAGTCTGTCCTCTGCACTTCAATAACTGTCTGGTTTGGTTCAGCTATGAAATCAGACATCAGAAGACTACAAAGGACAGTTCGGACTGCTGAGAGGATTATTGGTTGTCCCCTGCCCCCCTTCAAGAACTATACACTTCCAGAGTGAGGAAAAAGGCTGGAAAAATCACTCTGGACCCCACTCACCCTGCCCATTACCTTTCTGAACTGTTGCCTTCTGCCCGACGCTTCAGAGCTCTGAGCACCAGAACCGTCAGGCACAGGAACAGTTTTTTCCCTCAGGAAATCCGTCTCATGAACAGTTAGTTAAATTGCCCCACTGAGCAATAACTATGTGCAATACACAGTTTAGTCTTTTTTATATTTATCCAACACATCCAACCTCTTCAGCCATTTCATTCCTCTGGGGGGAAACAAACAAACAAACAAACAAAACAAAACAAAAAACAAAAAACATTTGCACTGTACATAACAGATAACAGATTTGTATTAGATTGCACTACGTATGTGTATGTGTGTATGTATGTATGTGTATGTACATACATAACTATTTTTTTTTTTAATTATTATTATTATCTATGTCTTGCTGCTGTTTTTGTATTGTTTTTGTATTGCTGTACACTGGAAGCTCCTGTCACCAAGACAAATTCCTTGTATGTGTAAGCATACTTGGCAATAAAGCTGATTCTGATTCTGATTATAACTCACAATTGTGACTTTATATATCACAAATCCAAGATTATACACTCAATGAGCACCTCATTAGGAAGACATGTACACCTATTTATTCATGCGATTATCTAATCAGCCAATCATGTGGCGGCAGTGCAATGCATAAAATGGGGCTGTGGCATGTATGTTGTTGCCAGACGGGCTGGTTTGAGTATTTCTGTAACTGCTGAGCTCCTGGGATTTTCACTCACATCAGTCCCTATAGTTTACTCAGAATGGTGCTAAAAACAAAAAACATCCAGTGAGCGGCAGTTCTGCAGACGGACACACCTTGTTGATGAGAGAGCTCAACAGAGAATGGTCAGACTGGTTTGAGCTGACAGAAAGGCTACGGTAACTCAGATAACCACTCTGTACAATTTTAGTGAGCAGAATAGCATCTCAGAATGCACAACATGTTACAGCAGAAGACCATGTCAGGCACTTTATTAGGACCATAGTGTTCCTAATAAAGTGCTCAGAGAGTGTATATCGCAATTGCAACTTTATATCTTTATGTTTCGCAACTGAGACTTTATATTTCACAAGTCTGATGTTATAAGTCACAATTGTGAGAGATGAAGTATTGACTTTAAAAAGAATATTTTCAAGCTCCAAAATGTCAAAAAAAAGTGTTTGTTTTTTATTATTATTATTATTTTATTTATTTTTTTACTTATTTGTTATTTTGGATCTTAATAGACTCCTCATATAGTCCTTATTCTTACTAATTTCATTATAGGGAAAAGAGTGGCCAGGATATTCTTCAATTAGCCACCTTTTGTGTTCTGCAGAAAAAAGAAAGTCATACAGGTTTGGAACTTTGGAGGAAAAGTACATAATATAAAAATGTTTCATTTTTGGGTGAACTTTAAATTGTTATGTATTGTTTTCTGCACTGACAGGTAATACTTTTGTTATTGTTATTTTGACATTGACATTTTTGCCGCAAGCTGACAGATGACATCGAGTTTTTTCAGCATTGATTGTCCTGTGCTGACTGTTTGGCTTATGTTGCAATGCAAATGTAGTATATAAACATGCTTTGAGCTTTGGCATGATCTTGACAGCACCGGGTAGCACCAGGCTATTGTGACATTACCCTCAGGATTCCTCCAGGTATGGGATGTGGCATTACACAGACTATGTTTTACATCTTTTGCAGAAAGTTTTTAAGAGATGACACTAACATGAAGGGTAATAAATAATTTGTTTTTACAGTTCCTTGTATTGAATTTAAATTAGGAAGAATGAAAGATAAAGAATAATAACCATAGAGACATGCATAGTGATGAGTGCTTCCTCATAAATTTTTGCAGACACTTATAACCAAAGCAACTTACACTGTTTTCAAGGTAAACATTTTATCAGTATGTTCCTGGGAATCATGACCTTGGCGTTGTTAGTGCCTCTACCAGTTGAGCTAGGAAATTAAATCCTTCCTATATTGCATTCATATGCTAAAACAATTTTAGGTGCAGGCTTTTCACACAGGACAAGTTCTTGTCTTGTCTTTCTTTGAGCTATTTTTAATTGATGGTCTGTATAAAGTTGTACAGGCATCTTTGTTTTTAAGACACAGCGTCAAGTTAAAATTACTTGTTCTGTTGGCATGCAGTGCTGCTGGTCAATATCAGTCAAGGATGGATAATGAACCGGGCCAATGGGTCCAGTGTCCCAGGGCCACTGACTACCTGGGGCCTCGGGGGACCTCAGGCTGAGAGACTTGTGGTGCCGTGACACTCCGAAACAAGGCACTGCAAATATATACAAAAGATACACTAAATATAAATAGAAAAACAGTGCTTGAATGTGTGCCTACCATGTCATCTCTACCTGGGCCCCTATTTTATATATATCATACTCCCTGATAGCACACCTACATCACCCAAATGTCTGTTTGATGTGTGCACCTATATCTGGAATTATTTTTTATTTTTGTTGCATTGTTTGCTCATCTGCAATAAGTCTACAAGATGTTTATCAATAATTATGTCTCGGTCAATAAGACATTCAGCAGATGTCTTTTAGATGTTTATGATTTAGAATGTTTGTAAATCTGATCTTTTTAAGATATTTAGCAGGTCTTAATTAGATTGTGATGCTTTCAAGATGAAAAGATCTAAAACTTAAAATCTTGGAGATGTACGTGTGCTTTCTGGGCTGTAATAAAATCATATTTGACAAACAATTGTGCATTTTAGCATATTTGCACTTGGCTTCCTTATATGCATGAGTGTGTGCATGTGTTTTGGTCATGTATGATGACCCTGCTTTGTGACTTTTTTTTTTTTATTATTATTTTAAATAAATGTCCCCTGCCTGAAAAGCCCCCCTTAACTGTTCTCCATTAAAAAGAAGAGTACTGGCCCTTTGCTAAAGTTTAAGTGCCATTTGTTAGTTATCAGCTCAATTATACAGGGTAACATATCTAGTAGGGTTGTGCAGTGAAGCCGTTATCTGTATTTGTTTCTGTATCTGTTCATGACAAAATTATCTTGTAAAGGTTCCAACAATAAGGAAGGAAGCAGGAAGCGGTGTGGCAGTAATGGCTTTTCAGCTTCACAAAAACATCACTTGTCTGTCTCTCTGGCATTCACGGCAGCCTTTTCAAGCCCATCTCCATTATCACTGTAATGAGACACAGGTGTTACATATCAATAATCACCAGGTGATGGCCCTTACCACTTCCTCTCTCCCCAATGACAGACACATGACCACGTCCCGCTCCACATTCCCCCACCGCCCGACTCAGGCCTGGGCCTGCAAACCCGAATGCCAAGCCAATAAAAGCGGGCCATTAAACAGTGCAGTGACCCGCCATAGGATTATGGTGAGCCGCTTGGAAAAGTGAGTCCCAAGGAGCCGTCGGGAAAAATAACTGGCTTGTATTTTCGCGGGTCTAAGTATCTCACTTGGTCAAAGGCGTGCCTAAGGGTTTCGTCACATGACTTCTCTAGAGGGAAGTACCCCTCCGGGAATTCCCTAAGGGCAGGAATGCCGGAGGATTCCCCTCCTGCATCATTCTGATACTGAGCAGACGTGGACGGCCCCGGCTCCGCCTCCCCAGCCATTGCGTCACACATCACACACCGTGTTCTTGCTTTGCAGGACCCATCCACACACAACGCTTTTAATAATCTTTTAAACCCCGGCCAATTGGTCCAGAGAATCAGTGGATGGGTGAGGCGGGAACTAACCGCAGCCTCCACTCTATGCTTTACTCCCCGAAACTGAATAAAGGTAGTCACTACCGGATATTCGTGAACATCCCCATGCACACACCTCACCATCACCTTGTGGTTTGTACCCAAAGTCCCGTCATGAACCAAGCCGTGGTAGATCGAGGTTTAACTGCAACCCGAATCCACCAGGGCTTGGTATGTACGCCCCTTATCCCTTACCGGTATGCGGTAGAGAATGCAGCTCGATCGGGGGCGGTCAGTGGCGTGTCGGGAACCCGGATCCACGTCCCCACCTCCATTAATGGACACCGGTCTTGGACGTGTCCCGATTCCCCGCAACTCCAACAAACCGTCCCAGGCTCCCCGGCTGCACCCGTGGCAGCGTAGACTTCATCCTGGGAAGGACAATGGAGAGGGGTAGGGGAGGGCGCCTGCGCATAGTGCAGCCTGCAGAAGCGGGGCATCGGTCTGGGTGGAAACACCCCCCATTTCCGGGGAGCGGGTACAGGGCGAGAGCGAGGAGAGGGAGAGACAAGAGGGGGAGGATTAGCAGGAGAGGGAGGGAGAGAGAGAGAGAGAGAGAGAGAGAGAGAGAGAGAGAGAGAAAGTGATTTGGACTGCTCGCTGACTTCAGTGTAGGCCGCCATGTGGGCTTCGGCTAGCTGGACGGCATCATCCACTGATGTGGGGCGATGGCACTGGACACATTCCGCAGTTTTTCTTGGCAGACGAATAGTCAGCTGCTCCAGCACAATCAGCTCAATATCCTCCACAGTGCACCCTTCCCCAGCTAGCACCCATTTTCGGCAGGCATCACGGAGCTGTTGGGCAGACGCAAACAGGCGGCCGACTTCGCTCAGCGTGAGGGAGTGGAACCACTGGCGGTGCTGTTCGGGGGTGCGGCCCACCCGTTGCAGGACAGCGGTCTTCAGCTTCACATAGTCCAGGCGGTCCTCATCTGGTAGTTGTTGTGGCACGAGCTGGGCCCATTCGGCTTGAGGCTAGCTGGAGGTGGTGGCTGACTGTTCAAAGAGGCCCACAAATGCCTCCGGATCGTCCTGGGGGCCCATCTTGGTGAGGAGAAGGTGTGGCTTCATCGCTGCCTCCGAGGTCACGGCGGAGGATCCGCCTGGAGCTAGCTAGCTCTGTAGGGCCTGCCGATCCTTGGCCTGGGCTTGGAGGAGCTCCTGGAAGCCTCGCTCCTAGGTGAGTAGGGCTTGGTGGTGGGTCTCCTGGATGCAAACCAGGGCACAGATGACTTCACCCAGCGGTGAGGTGTCCATGGCGGCCAGTCTTCTTCGCAGTCTCCCAGGCTTCGGCACCAGTGTAAAGGTTCCAACAATAAGGAAGGAAGCGGGGTGGCAGTCCAGGTAAGTCAACCTTTAATGGCTTTTCAGTTTCACAAACACGGCTCTATCTTTTCAGCTTCACAAAAACTGCAGGTAGGCAGGGCAGGAAGGGCAGGCAGGCAAGGCAGGCAGGGCGGGCAGGCAGGCAGGCAGGCAGGCAGGCAGCCAGGCAGGGCGGGCAGGCAGGCAGGCACTGGTCTGTCTCTCTCTGCCTCTCTGGCGTTCCCAGTGGCCTTTTCAACCCCATCTCCGTCGTCACTGTAATGACACACAGGTGTTACATATCAATAATCACCAGGTGATGGCCCTTACCGCTTCCTCTCTCCCCATGACCACATACCGCTCCACATATCTGTATTTGTCTCAGACACAGCAGAATGGGTGTGGGTGGGGCTTAAACAAGAAGTGCATCAAAACTAAATGAAATGCCCATTTTTAAGTGTTACTCTTACATTTATAGTTTCTATTAATAAAATAAGCCTTAAAATAGCCTAATAATAATAATAATTATACAATTATTATTTAAAAAAATATAAATAATTGTATTCTTTTTTTTTTTCTTACAAGATTAAGCTGAATTTGTAGGCAACATTAACTGTGGATTATGTTGTGGTTTCTCCTGGTATTTCAGATATAAATATCAGCATGAAACAGAATTTTTGTTTGTCTGTTCATGAATAACAACAATATTCTAAAGGCAGGAGGTGTCAAGCAAAATGTGAAATGTCAATCACACATTTTTCAGTGAATAATAAATACAAATTCAAACATTAAAAAGAAATTAAAATCAAATCAATATAGCCTATAAACAGGTGAATGTCCCGTAAGTGTAACAATATGCAGAAATGAGATGAGATGAGAGACAAGGGATAAACGCAGGCTTTGTTTAATGAAGATGATGAGGAAGGTAATACTATAAACATTGATGAGTACAATGAACTAAATATGCACATTTAACATTACATCTAAACATACACACATAAGGAACAACGATCAAACCTAAGTACAACGGAACATATGAACTGACAATAAGTGACTGAAACTAGAGGGTATGTATACAAACAGATGACTGATGAGGGAACTGGCTTGTCACAATTATGATGATTATTGTCAAACTGTCATCCTTAAGCTGTATGTGTGCTAAATATTTATTTTCTCCTTTATTCATATTTAAATTGGAATCGTATTAAAATAGGGATACATGATGGACCTGCAGAGCTGAAATATTCTTCTAAAAATCTTAGTTTGTGTTTAGCAGAAGAAAGAAAGTCATACACATCTGGGATGGCATGAAGATGAGTAAATTATGAGATAATATTCATTTTTAGGTGATCTATTCATTTAAGGCTTTAAAAACGGAAATATTGCAGGTGTAGAATGACATAAAAATAATATTTTAAATATTACAATCCTCCCAAATACTTAAAAATATGTATCTCTTTTTGGACAACTTAAGTCTTGGTCAACTTTATATTTACACTGTTGTTTTTGGAACCCAGCCAACCTGAATATTATATTATATTATATTATATTGTAGTAAAATATTTCTGTCCTAAATTCTTCATTTTCAAATGTTATTTTAAGGATCACGGGCCTTATTTCTCATGATGAAAAACCTTTGAGATTCTGTTTAAATGTTTCTTCATTCTGATCTCCACAGAAATAGAGTAAGCGGGCATCGCTTCGGGGTCACTGCATG
The DNA here is from genome assembly GCF_019703515.2 of Myxocyprinus asiaticus. Classification (NCBI taxonomy): domain Eukaryota; kingdom Metazoa; phylum Chordata; class Actinopteri; order Cypriniformes; family Catostomidae; genus Myxocyprinus; species Myxocyprinus asiaticus. Next base: position 11,780,255 of record NC_059352.1, read on the forward strand.
TCATTAACACTGCGTGTACGAACCCACACTGACAGAGAAACATTTTTATTACAGGAACATTCACAGGACCATAATCCGTCCCTGGTGTCAGTTTAAAAAAATGGATCAATCAGTTTTATCTGAGGGTAGGAAAAGCATATTTACATATGCACAAGTTTATAAAGCAGGATTGCGAACTTTTCGCCACGCAAATAATGGATGCTTGAGAATTTTGCAGCTTCAACACAGGATGTTTTTGCTATATGACTGGGATGGCGGTGTTTTGGGAACAATAGGCGTACCATACGGTACATTTGGAACAAAATACGGGACAGTTGGCAATCCTAGTATAGAGTGTTTGTAAAAGTAAAAAGGTTTAACAGTAAAAGTTTCAGACTGCATTGTGTTCCATGTACAGAAGATATTTTTGATGCTAAAACATGTCCTGTGTGAATGGCCCCACACTGTAACGTTTTATCATTGAATTGGACTTAAATTCAATAACATGCAATTATTTTGTTTCATTTAATATCATAGCTATTGAAAAGCACAAAAAAAAAAAAAAAAAAAGCAGTCATGTGGGTTTTCAGCTATTTGATTCTTTGGTCCCTGCAGTCCCACTTTAATTTCTGAGATTTCTTGAAGCAAACAAACAGCTCTTGCCTGATATTCCACCATGTATGCTCATGTACACACCACATTCTCAAATGTTCCTTTGCGGTGTGATGTTGGCAGTAGGCAGTTGGTGAAGGCATCCAGTTATGTAATCCGGGGTGATTACATTCCATTTTCCCAGCTATTTTCTCTACAGTGGTTTTGTCGTATGTAATGGCATCATTTCACCGTGAAGGTCAGAGGCTGGATTTTCAACCTGTGATAAAGGGTACCAGAGATAATGAAGCTGACATGTAGGCCTGGCTGGGTGACACTGCCATACTGCCTTTATGCTGTAAATATTATATTATAAATGTAATTTCAGGGGTTCACTTGCCATTATTTCTGCAATGACAGGAAATGTACGCTAAACAGAGTTGTCATTTACCATGAGATGAACTGCTCTGATGTCAGTAAAGTTGTTGAGGTGAAGGTCTTGTTTCAGGAAATGTAGTCACATCACCTCCTACGTCTTATAAATGAATGTACATTCATAGCTATATCTGGAATGGATTTCAAGCATACTGTTACTGTGCATTGCGCTGAAGTGTTGAGTAAGTTACTCAAAGTAATCCATGTTTTTGTTACTTATATAAAATTGTAATCAGATTACTTTACTTTTCAATTAAGTAATCAGTAATCACATTCCTAATTTCCTCCTTGTTCATTGTCGCACAACCTTCAGCCGTCACAGCCATACATTTTTTTAAACAATATCATTTTAGAAATATGTGTAACCCAAGTAATGTACTTCCAAGTAATTACAAGACTTAAAATGTAATGTGGTACACTACTTTAGACTAAAAAGTAATTAGTTTACAGCAAAATTTTCTACATTTTCAGTAAAAAGTCGATTTACTCCAAAGTCTTTCTAGCAAGTCAGTCCACTGGCAGCCATCTTTGAAACACTCCCAGGAAGCTATTTCCAGTCATGAAAGTGTAGCTCCTATCTACTTAAATAGGGAAAGACTGAAATCTCCAAAACGGTTGGTCAAGATTACGATCAAAGAACATATTTCAAATCGGCAGTAAACTCTAACAACACTGGAATCAAAAATTGTGCTGCTTTACCTCAGATTACCATAAAAACCGCAATTTTCCAGGCTTGTATAGGTAATGCACATGCGCGTTCTCGAGTTGATTGACAGGCAATGTCTGTATCTAAAAGTTGATTGGCTCTTTTACCTGTAAGACAGGACTTCCATTCTACATCCTTTGACCATTGGGCATTCCCGTTTCTCCCATTCATTTTAATAGAAGTGGCCCATCTCTGGTAAATATTCTCTGTGTACACCCAACACTGTTTCACAGTACTATATGCTGCTATTTATGGCACTTTGCTTTGAAAAAACACACATTAGGGTGATTCTCTTTGCTCTCTGATTCATATATCCTAGTTGTCCCACCATAGCACATTCATAAGCCCCTAATACTTTGACTGGGCACACACATTAAGTGCATGAATTAAGTAGTCCTGTCGCAGCTATTTGTGGTCTCTAAAATCCTTCTTTGCTTCTTGAAGGGGGGAGGACGACTGATTTATAGTACAATAAAACCAGGACCTGTTTTGCTCAATTAGCTCTATTTATCTGAGTAATGGCATTTTACTGGGCCTGCCCTTCCCACTCTGTAGAGGTAGTGAGGTATACACATGGCGTCGAAGCATGACTTCATTTCATTCAATTTCCCCTGTGAATCAACAATGAGTAAAAAATTGGATCTATATGGCTATATAAGCTATATATTATCCCTATTATTTTTGATTGTAATGTAATGAAATAATATGCCAGACTTGTTGCCAAGCCATTTGTCAAATGTACATGTGGGTGTCAACTGACAATGTTATCTGTATGCAGTGCACCATAGCAAAAAATGTATTGGTTGGATTAATGAATGTATGCAACAACAAATATGAAAGCTCTATAATACACATTTCAGTGAGTTATTTGTTTTCCATCATTATGGGCAATGTAATGGGTTGTCTATCATATCAATCAGTAATCCATGTGACTCGTGCATCATATTCAGAGTCTTCTGATGGTATACAATAGATTTTGGTAAGAAACAACCCAAAAGTATTTTTCAGTGAAAATCTTGACATTCGGTGCCTTTCATGAGTGCTATGAAAGAAGCTCATTCACATTGGCATGCGTTTACAGGAGAAACAACAACAAAAAAGATAAATCCATTATGCCAGCTGACACGTACTTCTGTGCTTCAGTAAATAACACTCAATCTCCTGTGTTTTTGGCATATTGACTTTTATCATAAATAATAATAGCTGCAAAGGCCTATCAACAGTGTTGGGGAAGCTACTTTGAAACTGTAGTTTGACAAGCTACAATCTACTCTTTTAAGTAGTTAAGCTACAGTCAAGCTACTCTTTTGAAGAAGTAGTTAACTACACTACAAGTTACTATCAAAAAGTAGCTAGCTACATTGAAGCTACTTAATGAGGCAATATTTTTTTTATGTTACTATCAAACCAATAATATTAATAACAAAATTTACACTAATGACATTTATTAATTAACGTATTAAATACATTTAATGTGTTTAAATATATTACATGTCTTTAATACATTTAATGAATAGTAACATTAATACAGTTAATAATGGCCATAAAATAAAATACAACAGTATAAAATAAAAACAAAAAAGATCAGACGTCATTAAAAAAATCATTTTTATGCTATACTTCACACTTTTCAGTTCTGCTGTGGCCAGGTGTAGACTACTTCCCTAAAGATCAAATTTTTTATGACAAACTCTCCTTGGGCTGGCAAATATTTAGTGTGGATAATATGTGAATATAGACTCGGCTTGTTTCTCCCCTCAACTGGGTTCATGCTCATTGTATTTTCTGACTTTTTTTTGCCATTGACATGCAAGTGCCAGCTTTACAGGTCAATACAGAGGTTGCTCTACAAATATTTGTTCGCTTTGTTCAGGTCCAAAAAAAGTGGACAGATGGTCATCCTAGATTGTTGCATAATAATACATGCCATAAATTATTTCCATTACCAATCATTTTATTTATTTTACATGAAAATAATTGTTAATTAAATGCTAAGAAATTGAGAAATCAAATAGTTCTGCATGATAGTAATTATTATAATAATATATACTGTATATTTATAAATATTCTAATAATAATTCACTCGCCGCTCCCAATAACGCAGATGATGAGAAGCGAAATAAACATATTTAGAACAGAAACTAAATCCCTCAAAAGGCAATAATAACTTTTTTAATAATTTTATTTACAATAGTAAAGGTAAATATGCTGTTGTGTGATCTATTAAGAACAAAGTGTCTGAAACATTCTTTGTCACATAGAAGAATAAAATGGTGTTCTTTTATCATTTTCAGATTTACCTGCCTGAAATAGAGGGGGTTTAGATTTAGGCACTAATTCGGATGAATTCGAAACGCTGCAGACAGTCGGTCGGAACTGTGTGTGATGACACTTATTTGAAGAGAATCACCAGGCAGTTTCCAAGTTCTTTCAATGAGTTTACTGAATATCACTTTGTTGGGCATACATGTGTGGTTCTGAAACAAATTAACACATTAATAAACTTAGTAACACATTCTTATTCACAACGTAAATACCCAATTGAATATATAACAATACCTTTTATGTCTACATTGACTACCAGAACAAAGGTATTAATAAAGTAGGTAAATGATACTGTTGGGTGTTATTCTTCATATGCCCACAGGGTGGCGCCACTAAAACGTGAATAGCGTCTATTTTAACACCAGTAGACGTGAACGTTAAGCAACTAACTGACCATTGCGAAATTACACAATCTTCAACACAACACCTTGGATTGCATGTAATCAATAGTGTGCAATACAGATTCAAAGGTACATCGAAGTACAGTCTTCAGACACTCATAAACATTCCAGATTGAATATTAATGAAGGTGTAATGTCGCTAGTTTAATACTATGATGCTGCAGATCAAACAACTGATCTTAATTAAGAACAGAATGTCCACTTGCACTTACTTTACATGCACGTACACCATATCCCAAGGGTAAACTCAAAAGTACTGCTAAAAGAACAGTTATTAAACTAACTAAACTAGAAGTTAGCGAATTGTTCACTCTCACTTGTTACGTTGCATCTGCTCAACGCTCACGTTCTATTTTCACTTCAGGCAAGTGAGGCTGCAGTAACATCAAAGCAGTCTGATTGGTCAGAATTATCCATCGCACATCTGAGAACACCTGGGCCTTTTGAACACTGCCCCTGTGTGTCTTATAAAGTTAAACAAACTGTGGTTGCTCGCTTTACATAACCATCAGACAATCTCTTATCCAAGTGAGCTGTAATAAGCTCTCAGTAGATGGCGGTAATCCACTATTTATGTGAGTGATCTGCCATTACAAAAGAAGAAGACAACGCTGCCTGATTCTGATCAGCAAACAGAAATATGCTGCCAGATCGTCGGACGTTTTGTCGGTAAAAGTTTGGCTTCTAGGCAATAAGGAAGGCTATTAGTTATAATCTGACCAACATGATGTAGCGTTTGGTCACACTACACCGCTATTTGCTGGAAAAAGTAGTTCGCTACTGGAAAAGCTACTCTGTTTTAAAAGCAGCTTAGCTACTGTCAAGCTACTGAAAAATGTAGTTAAGTTAGTAGCATCACTACATGTAGTTAGCTACTCCCCAACACTGCCTATCAGACATTAATATGAAGCTTTCAGTTTTATTTACGGCATAGCATTTTAAAGCAAAGAGAATATGCATTGCTTCAGCATGAAATGCGCAATTCAGGCAAAACCCTATGATTTTCTAATGTGGAACGCGGAAGGATACATTGTAATTAATATTTCAATCCGTCTTTTCAATACATTAACAGCTGATAATGACTTAAAAGCTAAAAAAAGCACCCAAAAGTATCTTAAAATTAGTCCATGTTATTGTGCATCCCATTCCAAGTCTTTTGAGGATATACAATAGGTTTTGGTAAGAAACAACCCCAAAATTAAGTTATTTTTCAGTGACAATCTTGACATCCTTAGGCATTCATAAGCAATGGCATGTGTTTTCACAAGAAAACTTTGTTTTAGCACAAATAAATAAATAATAATAATTCATTATGCCACCTAGACAGACCTTTATGCTTCTTTAAACAACACTCAATTTCCTATGTTTTTTTTTTCTTCGTTTTTTTAACATACTGACTTTTATCATTAATTATAATAGCTGCAAAGCCCTATCAAACATTAATGTGAAGCTTTCAGTTTTTAAAAAGCACCCAAATCTATAATAAAAGTAGTCCATGTGACATGTCCATCACATTCCAAGTCTTCTGAGAGTATACAATAGGTTTTAGTAAGAAACAACACCAAATTTAAGCCATTTTTCAGTGACAATCTTGACATCCTTTGGCGTTCATGAGCACTATGAGAGAAGCTATTTTTCAATGGCACTTGTTTTCACATGAGGACTTTGTTTTTAGCATAAAAAAAAAAAAAAATCCATGATGTCAGCTAGACAAACTTTTGTGCATTAATAAATAACACTCAGTTTCCTGTGTTTTTGACCATGTTGACTTTTACCATTTATTATAATAGCTGCAAAGCCCAGTCAAACATTAATATGCAGTTTTCAGTTTTATTTACGGTTTTGAATTTAAAGCAAATAGAAAGCTTCAGCAAGAATAATCAGTACATTCTATCTGAGCACTGCTACGGCCCCCATCTTCACTTGCAGTCTGTCTCTAGCTGATAACGTGCGAGAAACTGAAATTAATTGAATACACATATGTCTCAGCATCTCTAGGTCAGTGCTGCTATCCAGAGTCCCTGTTTGCACAGTGTTCCAATTTCATGTGAGAGCATCTGTTGATTGGGCAGACACTGCAGAAACTTCATCTATGTAGTGTAAATCTCAATAAAATGTTGAAGGCATTGCTCTAATGTAAGTTCAATTCCAAATGCTAAAGGACATGATATTAACAGGGAACCAGGCAATTATAACTCTGTTAACATAGTTTGAAAGGTAGCAGTAATGAAATTCATTTCACATACTGTAGGAACTGTGAAAATTTGTCAAGTGTAAAATCTGAAGTTATGAATCATAGCGATATAAAGATCTTCTGCTGTGTTCTGAAAACCATACAAGAAAAAGTTCTTAGCTAAGGGTTTGATAAAGAAAATAAAATGCTGACACCATTTTGGAATTTTGGCAAACAGTTGACTCAGTGCTTGACAGAAGCCCTTTGTAGGAAGATACTGCAAACGTTATGTCATGGGCAGCTATATTTTGGTGTTGAAAAATACAGGGATTTCTGCAACAGCAAATAATTTATATTATTGTAACAGGTAAAGGATGGGCAAGGAGGAGGCAGGAACCGGCTAAACAATCAACATAAAGTTTTAATTCATAAATGAACTTAAAACAACATATAACATAAGGACACAGACACACATGCAACGTGGCTGCTTGTGTCTCTCTCTCTCTTGAACCGGCGTCTCCAGCTGCCCCTTATCTCGCTCTCCCGCTGTTCAGCTGATTCGGCGCCGGCCGTGCTCCATCACGGCCCGGCCATGCCCTCCTCCTCGTCACAATTATATAACATGATGTACTTACCTTTCACAACGGTATATGCAATGATGTGCAAGAAATGGAGAATAAAGCATGACTCATACACATGCACAAAAATACTCAAAGGTGTGTAACTTTCTCCCATGCCAGCTTAATATGCAGAGATAATTAACCGTTTTCACATATCTGGGTTTGGAACACGAAAGTAAACAAAAGCAGGGTAAACTTCTGTAGCAGTGAATGTGAAAACTACATCAAATATTATTTTTGCTTACCTATTTGCTCCAACATCAAAAGAAAAACTCCCATGTTATGTTTCCACAACTTTAGAAAAGTGAATAAAATAGAGGTGGTGGACTGCGGCAGTCAGAAGAGAGAGAGATGGCTAACTAATTCCATGGTAATATAATGAGAAGTATAATGTTATAAATTTACATTAAATAATTAAAACACTGAAAATAGATTTACTCTGCTAAATAAGGCAGAAACATGTCTTTACCATCTGTGAAAAGGGTCCATTATAAACCTACGAGGAAATGTTGATCAAGATTACGATCATAGAACATATTTCAAATCAGCAGTAAAATATGACAACAATGGTATCATAACTTGTGCTTCTTTAGCTCAGATCATGTATAACATTTTTTTTTTTTTAAAAAACCTAAAGTGCATACCAGTCTCTGAGTTAACTGTCAGGCGATGTCTGTATCTAAAATGTGATTGGCTCTTTTACCTGTAAGGTGGGACTTTTCTTCACTGCCATACTGGGTGTTCCAATTTCTGTCATTCATTATAATACAATTGGTCCGTCTCGGGCTAAACAGTCTACAACAGACCAGTTTACGGTGCCAAAAGCAATTTGTGAAGTGAGTTTTAGTTGTAGATTATGCAATGCAGTCAACAAAAATGCATATTTTATTTACCATATGCCCATAATCCCAACCCTAAACCTAACTGTCGGTGGAGTAAAAATGATAGAGGGAAAATGCGTCCTCTGAAACATGCTCATCATTGATTATGTGAATGCGATCGTGTCTCTGAGGCTGACAGAAAAAGGTGAACTCATTTGAATTGAAGCAACAATGTTGGCAGAATGGGGTCGATGTCGAGGTACAGTCGGTAGCAGCATGTCTACTTCCTGTGTGATCATGTTGCTGTGATGCTATCAAAGCTGATAACCAACTAAATTTCACAGACCACATCTCAGAGACAGCATGATCATGTAGATTTACACTTTACAATATCAGGAAGAGAGGAAAGGTCTTATCTGAACATGCCACACAACTTCTTGTTCAGTCACTTTTCATAACTAGACTGGACTACTGTAATGCTCTCATTGCAGGCCTGCCTGCATGCACAGTTACACCCCTGCAAATGATCCAGAATGCAGCAGCATGTCTAGTCTTTAATAAACCAAAGAGAGCGCATGTTACACCAGTCCTTGTCTCTCTTCACTGGCTGCCAGTTGCTGCACATATCATATTCAAGGCTCTGATGCTGGCATACAGAACAGTCACTGGGTCTGCTCCAGCATACCTGAAATCAATTCTGCAGAGCTACATTCCCACCAGAAGCCTGTGGTCTGCTAAGGAACGTCGCCTTGTTGTACCAACACAAAGAGGCTTCGTGGACTTTCGGCTTCATCGTACCACGTTGGTGGAATGACCTTCCCAACTGAAACTGGTGTAAATGCACAAACTGAACAATTAAATATGGCAATGTTTATTAAGCAATTTCTCTGTATGTAGCCTTGAATAGGTCTTTCATTCATGCTGTCAAACCACAAAATTACATACTTGTAACTGGAAATACATTGTGTAGGCTATGTGAAATATGTATCATAGAGTGATGACTAGAGTAAATAATCTTTGTCCTTTGATAATGATTTGGGTTGAATTTAATGGAAAACTATATATATACCGTACTGTGCAAAAGTTTTAGGCACTGGTGAAAAATGTTGCATAGTAAGGATGTCTTCAAAAATAATGCCATAAATATTTTTTATTTATCAATTAATGTCATGCAAAGTCCAGTAAACATAAAAAAGCTAAATCAATATTTGATGTGACCACCTTTGCCTTCAAAACAGCACCAATTCTCCTAGGTACTCCTGGACACAGTCTGTTTTTTTTATTTTTTATTTATTTTTTTTTTGGTTGTTGGCAGATAGAACGTTCCAAGCTTCTTGGAGAATTTGCCACAGTTCTGTTCAGGCTCTCTCAGTTGCTTCTATCTCTTCAGTTAATCCCAGACTAACTCAGTGTCAGTAGGGGTCTGTGGGGGCCATGCTATCTGTTGTAGGGCTTCCTGTTCTTCTATTCTAATCTATTCTATTTACAAAAGTAATGTTTGGGAGTCTAAAATTTATATTTCCTATTGACACACTAAAGCTGAAAATTAAGATAAATGTTTTTGTGAAACATCTTATGTGCCTAAGACTTTTGCACAGTACTGTATATATATATATATATATATATATATATATATATATATATATATATATATATATAAGCAATAATTTAAGCCCTACATCAGCACTGCTGTGATTCAGCCACAGGCACGAGGCCGCAGGTCGAGTGCCGTAGGTAATCACAGCAGTGCTGATTTAGGGCCATATAGCACGATTGCGAGTGTGATATTGCTTATATACAACAGTTCAATGAACAAGTAAATTTTAAAAAATTAGGAAAAACTGAGGTCATAAAAATGCATTTGTGCATGGAACTACTTTCTTACGTGATGGATCAGAATCTGCCGTTGCGGATTCAAACCAAATGATGCGTCCAAGCCCCCGTTAGTAATTCAAAAAATTTCACTTCAGAAATAGTATCACAGCTTGTGCTGTTTCTAACAAGTTATTGGATAAACAAGGATGGATGTGTGTGTGTGTGTGAGAGAGAGAGAGAGAGAGAGAGAGATGTGGAGCGTGTGCGATCACCTGTTGCCACTCCCAAGCAGAGATGCTGTCAGCTTTCTGAAGATCAGCTTTCTCTGTGGTAAAATAGCCATCCAAGCGGGGGTATTCCTCTCTATTTCACGGTAGCCGGTGCGCAAGAGTCGATCACTAAAGAAACCGCAATGTCCTCTGCCATTTTAAAAAGTGTGTATCCAATGTGGGAACTCCGGTAAGAGGTAAGCGCCTTGAGTTCTGTAATCAATCAGTCTGTTGGGTCTATCAGCTGTGATGAGCCGTAATGCTGAAGTTGTTCGTTTAAAGCTGTTTAAAGCTATTTCCTAGCTTTAGTAGTGTAGTACCAATCACGGAGCGCTGTTGTATGTAAATAGTGGCTGACGCGGATTCACTTCACGTCACCAACTGGCTCATATTACACACAAATATGATCTTTTGCCACCACCTGCTGGCTAACATATGTAATGTCAAAAAAGACAAACAGTAGCTCTTAACACATATGCACTGCTCTTACCTACACTTTAGTTTAGAACGGCACGAACACAAACGGAGTGATACACACACAGTGAAGCGTCCGAGTGCTGATGGTGTCAGACCATCAGTGCTCATGGAACGTCTCTCGTCCAATCAGATTCAATGACCGGAACTAACTGTTGTGTGTGTGTATACTGTGTGTACATATATATATATATATGAATGGGAGAAATCATAACACTAAAAAGGGTGTTAAAAAAGCCAATTGCCTTTTTGAAAGAGGACTCACAATGCTCATGTGCCATCTGTGGGAAATCCCGCCTTATAGTTAAAAGAGCCTGTTTGTACTGCATGTGAATTAGTTAAACCAGCATGAAAAATACTGTTTCTTTTCTTGATTTAAAGTAAAAAAGCACAATTTACAATACCATTGTTGTCAGATTTTCTTCCTGATTTGAAATATTTTAATGGAACGTAATCTTGGCCAACAACATTGGAGATTTCAGTCTGTTTCTCCCCATTCAAGTAGAGCTGTACTTATCTGACTGTAAATAGCTGCCCTGAGGTGTTACCGGGTGAACTCACTTGCCATAGACTGGCACAGCAACATTTTGTCAACCAATTTTGTCAGATAGGAGAGGGACTTTCTGATTTGTTGACTAACGGCAGATGGGTGGAATGTTTGGGAAGCATGTTTGAAAGTAATTATTTTTGCTGTTTTGTTTGATGAAGCTAGTGACACAGGCATTACACACTGCAGCTTTAAATTATCAATAAAAGAGCTAAAAAAATACTCCCTCTTTCTTTATCTCCTTCCTTCTCTTTCTTCTTTTCTTTTCTTCACATGAGAGAAAAATTGTGATGAATGAAGGCTTCATCTAAAGTGAATAGCTGACGGTCCCTGAGACTTGGGGACCAATTCATTTGTGGCAAACTTGCAATATGCTGAGATTATTCTTTCAGATGTCCCATAAGCATGTTGGAGGCTTTGAGGAAGGATACGGCTCTCTGCCCACATTGAGATTTCCATTACATTCTTAATGAGCCCCTTTCCATCTGCTTATCTGCCTTGTTTTCCACTATTTCATTCTGAAATTGAAGGAATAGAGAGGATCTATTTATCTATCTGTCTGTCTGTCTGTCTGTCTAAAGTCATAAAAGAAAAACAATGGTGTGTATGTACAGTATAAGTGAAGTTGAAGAAAGCATTACCCATTTTCCCACAAAAGACAGATCAGACATCTTATATAATGCAATGTGTTGAATCCATCTATTGTACTGTATCTTCAGCCTGCCCACTCAGTAAAAATGTTGCATTACTGATATCTCAGTGTTGCTGTGAGATGCCTTATCTGTATATGCTGAATGCATCATAACGTTCTTTCTTTCAGAATGGCTGACCGCTCTCTTCTCGTTCTCATTGTCTCATTTCCAACTGCTCGGCACTTTCTCTAAGGTTATTTCCCTGACAGAGCACATCCGTGTTCTTACAGCCAAATACATAGATTTCCTCTGGGATCAAAGCATATTGAGCACAATATCTGATATGCTTGGTAAAACCATATTCCAAGAATACGGGGGAAATCTATGTTGCATATAGCTCTCAGACAGATGTACAATTTTATAGATCTTAACTTACAATATATCTTTCCACAGACTGTGTCTGCAGTCTCCAATACTTTTTAGTGTGTTAACTCCAGTGTTGTTTGAAGTCTTTGTCATCCTCAGTAAGCTTTTACCTTAATGTTACCTTAATGTTTCCAGCAGATGTATAGCACAAATATAAAAGCTGCATAAAATGTTTTCAGCATATTCATAAAAGCACTATAATATAATGCATGCGTTTTGGCATTAAAAGCATCAAGAAACAAAAAGGCCATGATGTTTTGAGTCATGAAACCCATAATGAAGAAAAAAATGATACAATTTAATGTCAAATCTGCACACAATCCTCATTCAACATGCAAACAGAATGCTTGTACAGAAATATTGTACAGAATTATTTAAAATCTGAGTATGACTATAAGTGGAGTTGTTCCTGAAAAAATCAATAAATGTCCAAATGAACAAAAAATCTTTTTCTTGACAACTTATGGTGTTTTTGATATTCCCGAGTGTGAAATTTATGTTGAAAGGATTTAAAGTCAATATGGAATCATGGAATTCCAACCCTGTATCACGGAATTCATAACAATATAATTCGTTATGCCACACTTATCAGTATATCAAAGTCATTTTAAGGCAAAAAAGGTGGGGGGCGGTTTATGTGTGAAAATTTAATATCTGCCTGTCTGACGATATACTGTAATATGGCTAATGAGTTAACAGTAGCAGACTCACTGTACTGTATATGGTATATTGAATGTGGCTATGCAACTTGTTAGTATAGCCTGAACCATTAATTAAAATGAGTACAGTAAATGTTCAACAAAGCATGTGAGTCTAATTATAATCGAGTCAACTCATATGTTGCCTTGCGCTTTTTGGATTTACACCAAAATTATGTTTTTTGTTTTTTTTTAATTTATAAGCAACAACTCCTTGGTATACACAATAACCCACATTTAATGAATGCACAGTATACAGTATCTGCAGTATAAAATGTAAATAATATTTGCCTCAAACGAAAAAATAATAATACAAAGTTCATACCCTGACATAATACTTGCTTGGCTACAAGATGACACACATGTTGAAGAAAGCAGAAATTGTGTAAATAGGAATGTTTTTCTCTTATCTCTCATCAGAATTTACAAAACAAACAAACAAAAAAATTAAATGAATGTTCCGGCAGCTTCACAGTCACCAAAGATTTGCAAATATTTAATACAAAAACACCCCACAAAAGTATACACAACTGACATGATTGATCAGTTAAGGTATGCAAAAAAAAAAAAAAAAAAAAAAATTGTAAATTGATGTGAGTATGATTGAGAGTTCGACAATAAAACATTAATTGCAAAAATGTCCTTCGGATTCCATTGCACTGTCATTTTTTTCCCTTCTGCTCCTTTTTGACTGACCTTTTGCAAGAGCTTGTCCAAGAAACAGTTTGACCGTGGTCCATTATGCTGTGCTCTGATTGTTTCCCTTGATTTCCGTTGAGACCTTCTCCTTGTGTCCAGAGTATTCTCCAATAAAAGAGCCATCCTCATTGAAGTGAGCGTCCTCGTCGCCGTAGTCCACCATGCTTTCTCCGCTGTCCCCTCCTTTCAAGTTGCCATTCAAGGAATGTTGACTGCCTTTCAATGGTTTCTCATCATTGTCGCTGACAGGACCATAGAATATTAGGACAAAGTTAGATGGCTGTCTTCATCCTATTTTTGTTTATTTGGCCTAATCTTAAGCAAAGACTGTTTTCTAGCAGGTTTTAAAAAGCTGGATAATGTGTAAGTTTAGATTTTTACTTCTATTACTCTCCGAACAGTGTACAGCACTTTTACACAAAACAAATATCCCATTCAATTTCAGTAAAATAAATGTGTTGAAAATGTATCATCACACAAAATTGCGACTGAGAAAATATGCAATGCAGAAACATCCCTTTAAGTCTATAAACAATGATACTCTATGACTATTTACTCTCTGTTTAAACCCATAGCTGTGTGCATGTGCCAATGGGACCACCAGCCTCAAATCTAATGGACTAATTGGGTTGATTTCACAAAACCTGTAAAGAAAATGTCTTTGATGATCAGTTTAAAATCACTTCAGATTTATAATAGTCACTGCAAATACTGGCCACAAGGACATTGTTATTCACTGGATCACTGAGAGATTAATAAAATGCACACAGATACTGTTCCCCACCATAGCTGTGATTGTGTTTTGTTTTTTTGTATCAGGGATCTCACATCAAAGATGTTTAATCATGTTTCCAGCAATTGTTTCTAATGTGTTACTGTACATGTCCATGGAAATAATAATAATAATAATAGTAATAATAATAATAAAAGCTTAAACCAGCATAGGCTAGTTTGATGGTCTTTGCTGGTCTCCCAGGTTAGATAGATTATTCTGTTGGCTGGTTTTAGTAGGGTTTTAAGCAAGTTTCAGCTGGTCAGGCTAGGAGATCAGCTTAAAACAGCCAAGACCATCTTAAACCAGCTAAGACCAACTCCAACTCAAATTACTAGTAAGGCTGATTTAAGCAGATTTTTTTTTTTTTTTTTTTTTTTTTTTTTTAAATATACCTTCTAACCAGTTTTAATGACCATGTAATTGTTCCCAATGTGCTACTGTCTTTGTTTGAAAAAAGCTTAAGCCAGCCAAAGATGGTCTGCTGGCCTCTGCTGGTCTTCCAGCCTGGTTAGGCTGGTCTTTTGTCTGATTTTAGTAGGGTTTTAGGCATGTTTCATCTGGTCAGGCTGGAAAAACAGCTTAAAACAGCCAAGACCATCTTAAATCAGTTAAGACCAGCTCAAACCATAAAACTTAGGCTTAGCTGTTTATGAAGCAGGGATCTCTTGACAAAGGAGTTTAACCTGTATAAAACAACTACTCCTCATGTGTGCTACAAGTGCAACTCTAAGCTACTCACAAAGCACCACGTAAAACAGGAACACATCAAGGCATTGATGTGTGAACAACACTGTTCTTGTTTTTATTGTTCAGCACATACGTGTGGTGGTTACTTTAGCTTGCTGCACGTCCAGAGCTTGGGCTGGTTTGGTGCTCGCTTTCAAACCAGAAAAGAAAATGCACAAATTAAAGCAAATAGTGTCAGAGGTTGTGTCATTCCTGCCACTATTTGAGCAGTGAGCAGTATATATTGCAGGCGGTTTGTAGTACCTGTATTCACAAAAGGTGTCGTCATTTATGCCTGGGGACTCCAAGTCTGGGTGTAGGTCCTCTTTCTCTTTTACTAAATAAAAAGAAGAGAATAATTTAGTGAGACTAATAATTGAATAATATTTGTTTGTGTTTCTAGGTAAAAACAAATAAATTAGCCAAGAAAAGGGTACATTTGCTAGTGAGACATAAGTGGTGGCAGTGTGGTGGAGTAGCAAATATATTGTTAAAGATGATGTGTTTTTTTTTTGTTTTTCTTTTTTTTTCTGTTACAATATTTTCTTATATCTCAGCTTACTTTTATGACAATAAATAAGCCATTTGTAGGTTAATTCCCCTGAAAAAGTGTAAACACTGTGGCACTATGAAAACATTGTTCTGTTTGTTTGAGAATCCCAACCAGCTCGATAGCAACATTGGCCCAATGCAGTACATTTGGGGGCGGAACTATCTGTATTTCGACCAACAGAAGATGTTGGGTGTGTTTGTGTTTGGGAAACCAACTTTTTGCAATTGTCTCCATTTTGTCAATTTTTCATCAGTGGTGCAGAAATGACAGTACACACTTAACCTTGCATATATTAAAGTGGTAACACTTTACAATAAGTTTCCATTTGTTAACATTTGTTAACATCATTAGTAAACATGAACTAACAACGAACAATACATTTACAGCATTTCGTAATCTTGGTTAATGTTTATTTCTACATACAGTATTCAATTTTTAAAAGTTTAAGTTATGTTAAAATTAATTAATGCACTATGAACTAACATGAAATCTAAAAGACACTTTGTAATTGTACCATATGGTGCAAGCAACTCCTTATATTCACAGCAATTACAAAAGTTGAATTGTCAGAATAAGCTAACATATTTTACTACATTTTCTGAGTTTCTCAATTATTTAGGGTTATTAGGAAAATAGTGTGTGTGTGTATATATATATATATATATATATATATATATATATATATATATATATATATATATATATATGTATATTGAAAAACTATACAGCATCAGCAAGTGAATCAAGTTCATATTAACACGTTAATAATAAGAAAAAAATACACTGAAAGTATGATTTAAAAAAAAAATATGTTTTATATTATATTCACACCGTGATCATCACAGCAGCACACAGGTGTTAATGCATTTATTTTTAGAACATTTTCATATTTTGCACATTGGGGTTTGACTGGATTTGATTCAGTGTTCTAGCCAATAACATTCTTGTATTTTTAACCCTGCTTCAAACAATCCTAACCGTTGTAACCTTTAAAGCTGTGAAAGTTTTTTTTTTTTTGTTTGTTTGTTTTTTTAAATTAATGTGTAGAAGCAGCATCAGTCAAATGCATTCATTAAACTGACTAACTTTTTTCATTCTTAAAAACATTTATTAGGGTTTATTTTGTGTGTGTGTGTGTGTGTGTGTGTGTGTGTGTGTGTGTGTGTGTGTGTGTGTGTGTGTGTTTTCTGACTGCTATTCACAGCATTTTGCATAAGTATTATTCTGCTCTGATTTTTACCCTATGAAATACACTTTAGTAATCTCACATCTCATCTATTAGAGATCGAAATCAGAGATTTCAATATAAATTCAAACATTTCTCATCAAATTCTTCCATGTCCAAATAATCTGACCTGTGCTATCTACTGTACATCAACTTTCTAGCTCTATACTTTTACTGTATGTAATAATTGTCTCATTTGTGTCTATTTTTTAAGAGAAAGATCTGAGACCAAAATCTGAGACCATCTGCTTTTTGTGTTCCACAGAAAAAAAGAGAGTCATAAGGGTTTGGAAGAGCATGAGGGTGAGTTAATGGTAACTTTTAAGTCTACTAAGCTATAAAAGAGCAACCTCTATGCAATACAATCTTGCTCTGGGAGGAACATTTTATATTTTGACAGTAACTGATTTGTTTTCTGTATGTGAGAGTATACCTGAGTATTTTCCTCCTTTGTTTCGGTTCACAAAACAGGCGATGAGTACCGTGAGGGTCAGCAGTGCTATAGCACACATGAGCCCGATAAACCAGCCCTGGTTGGAGATGCCACCATGAATACTGGCCAGACCTGCAAGAAAAAATAAAATAAAAATCTCTTTCAAACACTGTGTTTGACATTACCTAGGAGACATCAGAGAATGTTGATGTCCACCGACAACATCTTGACACTAAATGAAAGACAGCAGGCTAACGCAGAATGGAAATGTGTGGATATTAATATTAAACTGCCTGACCGCTTGTCTAATTAATCAATGGCAGAGGCTGATTAAGCATAATTTCTTTTATCAAGCTCACAGAACACATGCTCAGGGATGGACATGTAGCACACCACACATGATAATTTTAATTAAGGATGTTGCTTGCACTTTTGATGATATGAAAATAATAAGAGACAAAAACAAAAAAACTTTCTACTCTGTCAGCATGGAAACAACTTCCTCCTCACCTTTGGCCCTCGTCCTGATAACATCTTCAAAAATACTAGAATTATCAACCCAGCTTTTAGTCATTAGACGCACTGTGTATTCAGTTCCAGGTTCGAGCCCTTCAATGATGTGGAAAGTCTTAGAAGAGTTTAGCGAATCGGATATCTTCCAGTTACCTTCACCTACAGGATGTGCAAAGCGGGTGAAGTGGTGTTAGTATGCATGCTATGAACTCACTACTATCTATATGGAAGACATTATACATAGGGGCAAAATATTACATAATAGTTCTAAATATTTAGTAAATCGCAGGCGACATCCACACTAATACGTTTTCATTTGAAAATGCATTCATTTTGCTATGTTTACGCCTCTTGTTCACACTGAAACGCCATTTTCCTCAACCAAAACTGAACCTGAAAATGGAGTTTTAATACAAAAACAGATTAGTGCGAATGTGGCCTGAATAAATAATTTTAAATCTACTTCTAAATCTTTTATAATTAAATGCTTCAAACTGTATTGTTTGGAATAGAATACTGCTGTACTGTTAACTGCATAACACATACAGTAGTACACATTGTCTACTTCTTGATAAAAATAAAAATAATAATATGTGAAAGTATATGCAAGTTTTCTGTATGCATGAAATACCTGGATGACCAACAACATATTCCAAAATGTGAATTATACAGGAGCACATTCTGCCAGGAATTCCACAATGCAATGCACTTGACTTGACCTTTAATTTCTTTGCATATAGTAATGTGTATGTAATAATAAAGAATTTAAACATATAGTATGCTAAACTGACCTCATTATGTTGCATGTTTTAATTCTGTAACTGCCCTCCAGTTATCATATCATATCAGAACAATATATATATATATATATATTGCATTTTGAAAAAAAAATTGGGAAAAATGTCTCAACTCTTGACATTTGATCAAATAATGAGTCAGAAAAAATAATAATAAAAAAAATTCTTCATTCATTTGTTCCACTCGAAATGAAAGGTCAAGTTGGTGCATTGCATATACAATATTCCTGACAGTGTATACTCTGTTGTATACTGCACATTTTAGAATATGTAGTGGGTCATCTGGGTATTCCATGCAGAAAATTTTAATAGTGTGCATAATATATACTACACATACTGTACATCAGAAAAAGTAGAATGTACTATGATGGCATGCTATTCCAAACATACAAGAATAATCAGCTGGGTCTTGTACACAAAATAACAACTATTTATTTTTTTTACTAATTAATGTATTTTAACGTAGCATACTGAACAAACACCAATATAGAAAAAACAAAGGACAATGAGAAATACGACTGAACCATGGCCTGTGCTATTGAACTTCGAGGCATAATTGCACAAACATGGATAGAGAACAGTAGAAGTGCTTACGGTTGTTCACAAACGCAACATATAACTCTGAATCCATTTGCTCTGTGCCTGGAATCCAGCTGATATTTGCAAAGTTGTGACTAACTGAGGTGCTAATATTTGACAGAACTAAGAGAGGAGAGAAATGACAGGGTGTTAGTAAATGGCACGAGGAACGGTTAACGCAACAGCGCTGTCAGATATAGTTAGCTTTGGAGGAGAGTGTTCTTAATTTTCTTCATATTCACTTCAATGTTATGAACTTTGCCATTTTTGCCAACTTTACTTCAACAAAATATTGCATATTTGCAGATCCATATACATTTTAGTTTGAAAGATGTCATATTGTCAGGTCAATATGCACAGCAAAGAGGAAAAAGAATCACAGTAACCATGTGTTGTACTCCCTACCAGGCATGACGCAATAAAGCAGTAAAAGCAGTTTTTATTCAATGTACAATTGAGGGTTTTTAGGTCCTATCCACCAAGTGACATGCAATAGGACAATTGAACAGTTGCTGGGATTCTAAGTATGTGGCATTGCACCAGGTAGCCCGCCCACAGTGAAATCTTATTGGTCCAAAATTCCATTCCACATGCAGTAACTGTATATTATGCTGCATTCATGCTACTGTATGTTGGAATTATCATAATTACAGTAGAGCACAACAGTCCTGCCTACTTTTTTAACTATCTTGATTCCTGAAATGTAAGCGTAAGCGTAGTTCTAGCAGGAAGATCTCGGGATTAATTCTATCAGGCATCTCATCCAATCACAACACAGCCTCTGCTTTATAAATCCGCTCAGGTGTTTCTCATTGTTCCCTACTTCCATTGTTTTCACCCCCCTCCAACCCATCACCACCAGTTTAGGTCCCATTCTGGGCAGGGGTAAGTTCTGCTCCCCTGCCATCATTGCTTCCAGCAGGATCCGACAGTTCAAGCAAGTATCACAGCGCTGAACCACAGGACGGGGCTTATGCCAAATTATATAAGTATTTCTACGTTTTATTAATCCCAATAATCCAGAGTCTTTTTTGATAGAAGTGTTTTTCCCATTAACTGTTTCCATAGGGATTTAGAGAAAAAAAAAAAAATCATAAAACACTACATAAAAGAAAGTTGGACAAAAAGACAAAGGAACAAGACTGTATACAAGAACTTAAATCCCATGAAGCATTGCGAATCATGTAATCGGTTTAAAAAAAAATAAAACTATTGATTTAAAGTTGTTGGTTATAAATATAGAAACAATATATTTACATTTTGTTAAAAAATATTCAGATATACTGTATACCAATTCATACATAGTCTGAAAGTGTAGGTAGACTGACTCTATTGCGTCATTCATGGTATGTCATGGGAGTATAGGCGGTTGCTGCTGAGCTCATTTGCCGCGGTTTGTTTAACACGATTCTCTGATTGGTCGATATTTCCTCTCCAGAATTCACATGTACCATAGTGTAGTTCTTCAACAGAAATTCTGCTATAAAACAAGATTTAAAAAAATAAATGATTTATTTATTTAAATTTTTTTTTACATGACTGATGGCTTCGAAAGAAGCATATACCATCCATTAACAACCTCAGAACTCATGGTAGTTCTGTGTTTAAAGGTTTATAAGTTATCACAAATCAATTCCCCTATGGAAAAAATAAATGGGATTTGTACTTCTGGAACCAGACTGTTGCAACATGCATCAATATGAAACATTTGCAGATTTATTGTGATTGGGTTGCATCAAGTAACATTTTTGCTTTCGCTGTGGACAAACAAATTGCATGTCACTGGAAATGTGCTGAGTCGCGCCTGGTTAGGACCAGAGTATGTGAGTGGAGTAGAGTGGAATCGGAGCAAGGAGTGAAGCGGCATGATTTTACCTGTAGCGAGGAGCAGGTTTTAAAGAAATCGGAGCATCATTGTTTCCGCTCGCTTCACTAATGCTCCATCATGGCATTAATGTAATAATTCACCACATGTTAAGCAGTGTTAAACACTATTGGCATAAAGGAAAGATGGAATTTCTGATATAACCATAAAGAATGTGATAAAAAACAAAAAGATACAAATTTAAAATCTAGCGGCACTTGGTAATATTCGTCCTCCTGTTCGAAGGTTACTTTTGCTTTCACTCTCTGTATTCTGTTCACGCTCCCTATTATTGAGGTAAGCAAAGCTTGAGTTAACTACATGCTCATGTCTCGTCTCTTTATTCTTGCATCAGCTGGCGTATATTGAAAATTAATGATGGGACGGCAAAGGGGAACACGAGTGGGGAGGTGATTGCCACGATCAAAGGTTCGTTGTGAAATCCTAAAAGAAGTGTCCAGAAAACGCGATAATCCATTCACATGTGGAGAGAAAATCTAAAGGTCAGTAATACATATAAAGGCCTATATCTCTCTCCCTTATTAATTATTTTGAATAATCATAGAATCATTCTAATCTAATGCATCACAATTTTAACTGTAGGCTATTATGTCCTGCATTAAATAGAACTGAACTTTTAACAACCTAAAACACTAACTGAACTAATCAATATGTTAATATTACGTAGTTTGACTTTGACCAATTGCCATCTAAATTTATTTTGAGAAAAATTCAAAAGCTAGTATTTCTAAAAGCGAACTCTGCATTAGATATATAGTTTTGATAGGCTTATCTAGATTTGATTAAAAAAAGTGTAGAACATTCTGAGAATGTAATTTTTTCATGCACAGAATTATAGAGCAAGGTTAATTAAAAGAAGTGCAATAATAGAAAACAATAGTCAATAATTAAGCAATAATACATAGGCCTAATAATGTTTTTTTTTTTTTTTTTTTTTTTTATGTTTTTTTTTATTTATTAATTTTATTTAATTTAATGTTTTGTTTTGATTCAGGTAATTTTTTATTTATTTATTTATTTATTTATTTATTTATTTATTTATTTTGTATTTTTTCGTTTGGTAGTTTATTTAATTTATTATATCCAGAGAATGTTGCAGACATTTTTCAAAATTAAGCTATAAAAATAATTGATGTTGGTGTTCCAATAAAGCACATTGTAGCTTTCCTCCTAATATTGTGTATTTATTTTCTTTTAATACATCTTCTGCATGGAGGGTTGTGATATTTAAAAGCATACTGAAATAACTTTACAGTGGAGAGGTAGTTAGGCGCTAATTTTGCCATGGAGCGAACACGAAGCGGGGTGTCTCTAATCCAGGAGCGTGGTGCGAGCGAGGAGCAGGAAATCGACAACCCGGAGTGGAGCTGGAGCGGTGTGATTAAAAAATGCTTTGAGCACGGAGGGGAAATTGTTGCCACTCCACTCCGCTCACATACTCTGGTTAGGACACAGTGTGAGGAAATTAACATGATGGGATGTCACAAACAAATGTTGGAATTAAGTGTGGTTTAATTTTCTCACTTTCTATCAGTAACATGGCTGCACATCTTGTGTAATTAAATAACTAATTAACATCCTGATAAAGTATTATGATGTGCTTGTTACAGTGCTCAAACAATGAAGATGATATTTTCATCCAGTATTGCTGAGTTACAATTCCTGAGTTCTTAGAGCTCCATAAAAACCTGATACAGTGTACACCAGTGGCTCTCAACTGGGGGGTAGGCGCACACTAGGGGGGTAGTAAACTTCCAAGGGGGCCGCAAGAAAAGAAAGTAATCTTATAATTATTTAAAATAAATTGTTAAACTGAAATAATTTGACAATTAAATTAAGATAAAGTGCAGAAATTGAGCTCTCACTTGTCAAACTTACTACAATGTGTCCCCTCAACAACTGTCTGCAGATCTAGTTCAGTGTTTCCTTTAAAAACCTATAGATCAATTGAACAGAGTGAATATTGTGTTTAAGTTGTAAAGAATGTCCGAAGCAGTTCTTCATCCGATTAACTTTTGTGAAATTTATAAAACAGCTTTGCTGCAAATTAATTTTGTTTTGTTTTCTTAAAGAAACAATACATTAACACGTTACCTACAGAAAATCTATAGAGATTTTCACTAATATATTATTTACATTTTGGGTCATTTCTCACCAAAGCCTATCAATAGCCTTTAGAAGACTTGGATAATGACACACGATCTGCATGGACTACTTGCATGATACATTTGGGTCAGTTTTTAAGCTTTAAAGTCAGGCACTATCCATTGCCATTGCAATGAATAGATGGTAATATTGTGATTCACCTTGGAGCTGGCTGGTTTGGTTCATGGCTTATAACACTTTTATAAAAATTTTAATGAAACCCATAATCAATCAATCAATCAATCAATCAATCAATCAATCAATATTTATAAAGCACATTTAAAAACAACCATGGTTGCCCAAAGTGCTGTACAAGGTAAAATGGTTATTGCAGGAAAATAAAACATACAAAGTAGATAAAAATACAATAATAAGAAGATAAAACAGGTCACAATAATTAAAGAGTGTTGAAAGCCAAAGACAATAAATATATCTTTAGAGCAGACTTGAAGGTTGAAATTGAGGGAGCTAGTCTAATATGTAGAGGTAGACTATTCCATAGTTTCGGTCCAGAGACTACAAATGCTCGATCACCATGTTTGTTTTTGTCTAGATCTAGACAGAGAGAGTAAACCAAAATCTGAAGACCTCAGAGTTGTAGATGGAGTATATGGCTGAAGCAAGTCTGACTGATATTTAGGGGCCAAATTATGTAGTGCTTTGTAAACAAACAGTAAAATGTTATAGTCAATTCTGTACTTGACAGGAAGCCAGTGCAAAGCAATTAGAATTGGTGTAACTGACTCGTACTTGCGAGTCCCCGTGATAAGTCTGGCAGCTGCATTTTGTACCAGCTGTAGAAGAGAGAGGGTAGACTGAGAGACACTGTAGTAAAGTGAATTACAATAATCTAAACGAGATGTTACCAAAGCATGAATGACAGTTTGAAAGTTGCACGTGGATAAAAAAGATTCCCTTTCTGTCACTCATTCGACGTTGTGTCGATGTAGTGACACTAGGGGTCACTCTTGGGAGCCCGAGACACCTCTGGTCTTTGATAAAAGGCCAATGAAAATTGGCGAGTGGTATTTGCATGCCACTCCCCCGGACATATGGGTATAAAAGGAGCTGATATGCAACCACTCATTCAGATTTTCTCTTCGGAGCCGAACGGTCATGCTCACTGAGCTGAATACTACTGTTCGTTCACCTCTGCTGGATCTGATGGCGCATTTCAGTGGCTTCTCCCCCCTCTGCACTGGTGCACTGCAGAGAATGCCCCTGGGTGCTTCGGCAGAAATAAAAGAGTATATTGCTCTAAAAGAGTATATTTCTCTAAAAGAGCGGCACACATGGAATGTCTTTTTAAAGACGCGTCTTTCTAAAGATGCTTTTCTGATTGTGTGTTATTCCTGGTTGCGCTCGTTATCTCTTGCCTTCTGACGGTCACGATCACTGTCTTTCGTGTCAGGGCACTGCTCACGTGGAGACAGCATTCGTGGATGGTCATGTTCTCATTGCAAGGATATGTCCATGGCAACGTTGCGGTCACGGCTCGCCTCCATAAGAAAGCAAGCCACCCCAGAGGCTCCCCACCTTGGTCCTTTTACCCACGGGTATGAGGCCAGCGCGGCTAGCACTGGGGGCGATTTGGGGACCT
This sequence comes from Myxocyprinus asiaticus, assembly GCF_019703515.2. Classification (NCBI taxonomy): domain Eukaryota; kingdom Metazoa; phylum Chordata; class Actinopteri; order Cypriniformes; family Catostomidae; genus Myxocyprinus; species Myxocyprinus asiaticus. The sequence goes on from NC_059352.1 coordinate 11,805,097, forward strand.
CAGCTGGGCTCCTCCCTTCGGGGACGATTGCCCAGTCACAGGCTGATGCGGAGATGACAACATGCTTTGCGGAGATGATGACATTCTTCCCAAGAATCCTCCACATTGCCTGCTCTGGTACGCCCTGACCAAGGCCCCCCTCGTCATAGACGCGCTGGCACACAGCTGGCCCCCTGGCATGCACAAATATGCGTTTCCCCCAGTGAGCCTGCTTGCACAGACCCTGTGCAAGGTCAGGGAGGATGAGGAGCAGGTCATCCTGGTAGCACCCTACTGGCCCACCCAGACGTGGTGCTCGGACCTCACGCTCCTCAAGACAGCTCCCCCCTGGCGAATTCCCCTGAGGAAGGACCTTCTTTCTCAGGGACGGGGCACCATCCGGCACCCGTGCCCAGACCTCTGGAATCTCCATGTCTGGCCCCTGGATGGGACGCGGAAGACCTAAGCAGTGGTAGACACGATCACTCAGGCTAGGGCCCCCTCTACGAGGTGCCTGTATGCCTTTAAGTGATGTCTGTTCGCTAAGTGGTGTTCTTCCCATCAGGAAGACCCCCAGAGATGCACAGATGGATCAGTGCTTTCCTTCCTGCAGGAGAGGTTGGAAGGGAGGCTGTCCCCTTCCACCTTGAAGGTGTACATTGCCGCCATAGCAGCACACCACGATGCAGTTGATGGTAAGTCCTTAGGGATGCACGACCTGATCATCAGGTTCCTAAGAGGCGCCAGGAGGCTGAATCCCTCCAGACCGTGCCTCGTTCACTCATTGGACCTCTCTGTAGTTCTTCAGGGTCTACAGAGAGCCCCCTTTGAGCCTTTGCAGTCAGCCGAGCTTAAGGCACTCTCCTTGAAGACTGCCCTCCTGGCTGCACTCACTTCCATCAAGAGGGTAGGTGACCTGCAAGTGTTCTCTGTCAGCGAAACATGCCTGGAGTTTGGTCCAGTTTACTCTCACGTGATCCTGAGACCCTGACCGGGCTATGTGCCCAAGGTTCCCACCACCCCTTTAGGGACCAGGTGGTGAACCTGCAAGTGCTGCACCAGGAGGAGGCAGACCCAGCCCTGTCGTCACTGTGTCCAGTGCGTGCTTTACGCATCTATTTGTATCGCACGCAGAGCTTTAGAATGTCTGAGCAGCTCTTTGTCTGCTTTGGTGTGCAGCAGAAAGGAAGCACTGTCTCCAAGCAGAGGATCACCCACTGGCTCATTGACGCCATAACTATGGCATATGTTGCCTAAGACATGCCACCCCCAGTAGGGCTACAAGCCCATTCTACCAGGGGTGTAGCGGCTCCCTGGGCCCTGGCCAGGGGTGCCTCTCTAACAGATATTTTCAGAGCAGCGTGCTGGGCAGCACCAAACACCTGTGCAAGGTTCTACAACCTCCGGGTGGATCCGGTTTTGTCCCAGGTAGTGGCACGCAACACAAGCGAATAAGTCCGGGATAGCTGGCCGGGTGTATCGCTTGCACATAGCACTTTCCACCTCCCTTGGAGCTGAAGACGTGCGCCATTAATTCCCAGTAGTGTTCACAAACTTTGTTCCCTGGTTGACTTCCTCTGAGCCCTGTGGCAGTCGAGTGTTCGGAGAGACTCGCTGCCGGCCCAGTACACGTGCTAACAAAGAGCTCTGTTCTGGGGTTGGAGCTGCGCATGTGGCGGTTCCCTGTAAGGCTAACCCCATGCGATTATATATCTTCCGCTAATTCGTTTCCCTGTTGGCAAACTGTGTCTTCCTTGGGCAGAGCCCCTCTGCCCCAGTCTCCGTGTTTGTAGTAACTCCTCCCCCATTGGGCAGGATCCACCTTGAAGACTCCCCACATGGTTGGAAAGACCATGTGACATATTTTTCCACTTAAATATCCCCCCCTCTCTTTGGGCGAGATGTGGTCTCCGCGGTGTCTTCCCCTTGGGAGGGACACCGCGGAGACCTGGCGGCCCAGTCGGATAATCTCCCTTCTTTTTTAGGGAGTGGAAAAAAAGAAGGGGAAAAGAGGCCACAACTGGGTTAAGCCTGTCTCTGTCTTTTGGGTAGTCGACTTGTCCCCAAAAAGGGCCGTTCGACACTCATAAATATGTTGGGGGAGGTTAGGTGTCGACCTGGTGTGCTGGCTATGAGGCACACAGTAGTCTGCCCACAACACACCGCCAGTTCACGTAACACAGTTCAGCCATTTGTGGCGTTTCATATAGGGACCCCTAGTGTCACTACATCGACACAACGTCAAGTGAGTGACAGATAGGGAATGTCATGGTTACTTGTGTAACCTCTGTTCCCTGATGGAGGGAACGAGACGTTGTGTCCCTCCTGCCACAACGCTGAACTACCCGCTGAAATGGCCGGACCTTATATCGGCTCCTCAGCATAAAACCTGAATGAGTGGTTGCATACCAGCTCCTTTTATACCCGTATGTCTGGGGGAGTGGCATGGAAATACCACTCGCCAATTTTCATTGGCCTTTTATCAAAGACCAGAGGTGTCTCTGGCTCCCAAGAGTGACCCCTAGTGTCACTACATCGACACAACATCACGTTCCCTCCATCAGGGAATGGTGGTTACACAAGTAACTATGACGTTTTACTTTGGTGAGAAGGCGAAGATGAAAAAAGCATGACTTACAACCATACTAATTTGTTTATCAAATTTTAAATTGTTATCAAACTGTACACCCAGGTTTCTGGCACACTGTGTTTTATATGGAGCAAGAGAATCTAGGTCGAGGTCAGCAGCACAATTTTCCTTAGGCCCAAATAAAATAATTTCTGTTTTATCTTCATTTAGGTTCAGGAAGTTATTTGCAAACCATAACTTAAACTCTTGTAGACAGTCCAACAAGGGTTGTAAGGCTGATTTATTGTTATGTTTTAACGCATATAAATGAAAAGCAACTCTGTATTTATTAAAAATAAAAGCGAGAGGGAGCATATACAGGGAGAACAACACTGGACCAAGGATTGATCCCTGAGGAACTCCACATTTGAGAGGTATGTTAGAGGAGGAGTGATGGCCAGTGCGAACACTGAACCACCTATTTGTCAAATAGGAGTGGAAACACTGTAGTACAGTATCACGAAGGCCCACTGCTTTCAACAAGATCTCATGGTCAACCAGATCGAATGCAGCACTCAGGTTTAACAAGACTAAAGCCATGGATTTAATTAAATCCCTAAGGAAAAAATAAATGGTAAAAACATTTCTGGAAACAAGATGGCTGAAACAGAGGGTGGGACTGTTGTGCTCTACTGTAGTTATGGTAATTCCAACATGTGGAATGGGATTTTGGACCAATGAGATTTCAATGTGGGCAGTGCTACCCACTGCAATGGCACATAAGTAGAAACTCAGCAACCAACAAAAATGGAATCATATTTTTTTCCTTTTGTATTCTTCATAGGAAAGAAAGTCACACAGGTTTGGAACAGCATGAGAGCAGGTCAATAATGGCAAAATATAAATTTTTGTGTGTGTTTTCATCACCTTCAGGTGTAGCAATTAGGCAGACTGTTGTCTGCTGTCAAAACTGATTACCACACATCTCAATCACACAACATGTCCCCCTTTGGGCAAAACATGCAAATGAAACACATTTATTCACAGACTCTATTCAGAAATCCATCCGCACCAAAGGACAATTGTGGCTATAGCTGCATTTTTGAATGACATCCTCTAATTGTACTGTGTTTCCATCCAAATTGTTATTGTGTAAATTGTGTTAACCATCGGTGGACCACAACACACAGAAATGGCTCTAAATATTGAGCGAGCTGGAAGGAGGTTTGTCACTCTGCATCTGCCAGCACAGCAGGAGAGAGAAAAAAATCTCACGCCATACATGTCCTAGAGCTGGTTTTCAATGGTGGGTTGTGACTCAAAAATGGCTTGAAGGTCAGCTCTGGTAAAGTTGCAGACCGCAGAAAAAAAAAAAAAAAAACAAAAAACAATGCAACTTGCCATATCATAAAACTAATCATAAAATGCAACTAATCAAATATTAATCGGATAAATGGGCTTAGTAACTTTTTTAAGGGAGAAAACACTTCCTATATCCTATCAAACTTAAATTCATGAGACTCAAAATACGCAAATTCATGTGTCACTTGATAAAAGCTAAATCAGGCAGGGAAACCAACATGGACAGGTTGCATGATATGTCTTCAAATGCCATGAACAAAACTACGCAAGGTAAAAGAAAATACAACCCAGACTACGTTAAATGCAAGTCCACGAGCAACAAGCATAAACATGGTTTGTACCAACCCAAATGCATTTTCTGTGGTGAATTATTGGCTGCCAAGAGCATGAAACCATCAACATTTTGACATTTAGAAACTAGAATTGTCAATTTTACTATTAAATATTAAGGAATTTTTGGTATTGTTTAAGGATCACCACCTGATGCCCAATTTCAAATCTGGGTCTTAAGAGCGACCGTCATATAAGACTTGTCCTTAAGCCAGCAAGCCACTTTTGTGGGAAAACATAAGTGCTACATCTACAGATTTTGACAGCTTCCTCTCATCCACTTAGCAGCCACCATTCTTAGATCAACACTCCAATCTCTCCAACAGTCACACCTCCAGCGAAACACTTTTTTTGCTTTGACAGCATTGTTCCTCATTCCCCTGATAAGCCAGAACAAATCAGTCCTTGACACCTTGTATAGATCACATTGTTGGCCCAAAGTGGATTCGACCTGTGATTATGTACTTGTGAAGGTGTTTCTGTTATGTCAAAATAGAATATTGTTTATTTTATTTAGTAGGGGTTAAGCCTTAAGGGCTTGAAACACTATTGTTTTTGTTAGGATTTTTATTATTATTATTATTCTGCACTAAAATTCATCATACAGACCAAACCTTAAATTCTATAGACCTGAAACTTTCATTCTATAATTATATTCTTTACTCTTTATTTTAAACTTCTGGCATAAAAATGGTTCCTCATTTGTTCTTTTAGGGTGCTTTCACACTAGCACTTTTGGTGCGCGCCCGGGGACGAATGACGTCAAAGTTCGGTTCGAACGCTGTGTTCCGAACTCAGACTGCTTGAAAAGGTGGTCTGGGGTATGGTTCATGTGAACTCCAGTACGGTTCACTGCTGATATGAACACAATCGTACCAAATCGCGGAAGTGAACCACTTGTGATGACATATAATTTGCATCATTGCAGACTCCCGATCACAGTTATTATGGTATAATGCATTTCTCATACCAGCTTGTATCCAAATAAACCACCTTCAGAGAGCAGCTCATATTCTTCACATCTCTTGCAATGCATCCGTGGGGTCATGGCAGACAAACGCTAATATTCATCACATCATTGCACATTCAATGTATCCGTGGGAGACAAACACAATTGTTGTTCTGTGCACGGCAAGTTTTCATGGTAAATCAAAAGAGACAAACCTTAATACTTCAATTAACACAGTGAAGTCTTCTCGAGTTGTTACCTAGACACAGTGGTAAACAGCTGCCGCTTGTACTCACATTGATGACGTAATCGGACCATGGTTCGGAACCAAAAAATATGATGTGAACAGAGACCAGTGGAGGCAGGGGGAGGAGGGAGGAAATGAACTCGGGTTCGGCCCAAGCAATCGAACCAAGTGTGAAAGCACCCTAGATGTAGACACGTTTTGTGTGTTTTTTATACCTATGGAAGAAAGAGTTGCATTAACCACAGGGGAAACAGTGGTTTTTCTTGGAGGAAAGTGAGGGCCAGACTTTCCTAAAAAAAAAAAAAAAAAAAAAAAAATAAAAGACAAGATTTTACTTGTCAAGCTTCTACTAGTTCTAGTGGAGTGATGTGCCTACGAAAGGGTTCTGCTAGCACTAACAATGATGTACTGAAAATGAGGACACTAAATCAAATTAACTCTGTACTCTGCTGAAAGAAAAACAGCTTAAACCAGCATAAGCTGGTTTGCTGGTCTAACAACCTGGTCTGTTTGCTGTCTTAAGAGGGGTTTTGGGCACTTTTTAGCTGATCAAGCTGGGAGACCAGCTGATCAACTAGCTAAACCAGATGAGCACCAGCTCTTAAACCACCTAAGACCAGCTTAAACCAGCTAAGACTGCTTCAAACTTTTTTTTTTTTCAGCTAGACTAATTTTTAAATGCTGTTAGACTAAACATCTCCTCTAGCTTGGCAGTTGTATGCATTGTGCCATGATTGGCTCACACAACAAGAACCAAAATAAAATAATAAAAAAACAAACAAACTTTACACTATTTTAAGAAAATGATTAACCCATGCATTTCGAAATTAGAGGCCTACAGAAGAAGTTAGAGTCTACAGCACTATTGGGTTAGCTATTCCTAGAACTAAAGAAAACAGAAAACTTCATACTGATGTTGAAAGAGGCCACATCTGTTGAAGCTGGCAAAACAAAAGGAATAAAGCAGTGAAAAAGAGATATTGCAATGACAACAGAAAGATGCTGAAATCATGACAACTTTAGGACAGAAGCTGCTCAAAGAAAAGCAGAGCCTGTTACTGAAGCATTATTAAGCAAGAGTGCAATAGCAAGAAGCACAGACAACTCATAAACATTTAAAAAAAATATGATTTCAGATCTTTAAATATAAAAATATGACATCATACAAGATGAAAATATTAAAATACTACACCAGGGTTTCAGGATGTGCAGTAGATGAAGTCTATCAAGCTTTATGGTGATCTCTACAGTGGTATCATATGGTAAGAGGATGGTAGCTTGATATATACCATGGAACGAAGAAGTACCATATTCATATACCATGGTATTTACAAGGTATCCCAAGGTAATTCAAATAATACCATGGAATTCTTTACAATGCTAAATATTCAAAAAACATGGTATTACCATGGTATAAGTCTAAAACTGTCAAACAATACATTTTTGTAATTGTTTCTATAATTTCATAATTTTATAAAATTGAATTTAAGAAAAAATACTAATACAAGAATGGTAAAACAATTCTGCCCTCTGGTTGAAATTCATACATGGAATGTTATCATCTCCCAAATTTACTTTTAAAAAGAGACTTTCAACTGTATTTGAAATAAATACTGCTTTTGTTGGAATATACTTGTCATGCTTATGTTTACTGTATACTGTTGTTCCCCACTGACACATAAAGATATATTGCCTCATATCAGGGCAGTCATCTATTTTCTTGACCGTTTCTGTTACTCTGCAGAGTATTGGTATAATGTCTTGGGGTTTTTGTCTCGATTATATGTCTTCTGTAAATTTAACTTCCTATGTGAACCCTCAGTCAAACGGAAATAAACAGCACTTTATCAACAATCCGCTCACTACCAATGATAAATAAGGCACTTATGAACCATTAATCATAATAAATGTGCCGTAAATTCACAGTTGTGTGGTTCCTTTCTTTTAATAATATTTTTTTTGTGTGTGTGTGTGTTGATTACCACCCTATTTCTATATGTGTAATAATAACAATCTAACATTTTCATCCCCAAAGGCTACATATTATTTCTTCTTCCTTTTCAAGCCTAGCTTTTACCCTCGAATCAATAAGTGCTTGGTCTTCCGCGACAGTGATGAATGCAATCCAGTCGCACACTGTTATGATATTGTTTAGCCATAAAGAAATACTTAGATGGGCATATGAAAAGCTTTGTGAGATGGGAGGTCAGAATAATGTCGCCTGCATTCACTGGGTCGATGCCCATAACAACAGCAACGTGGTCAACCATGCCAAAGTGCCAGATTCTCTGTCCTCTGGACTGTCAAAGGCTGACTCCCCAGAGACGACCCCACCCCTGTGCTGCTGTTACACATACTCACTCGCTTCAGGGACAGTTGTGCACTCCACACTGGCAGCTGGTCCGCAGCCCACCCGCGTGCAGCACTGCAGGTAGAACTTGTATCTGCTCAGGGCTTCCAGGTCATGGAGGGGTAGCTTGTTGATGTCAGCAGAGATGTTCTTGGTCATCAGAGGGCCTACTTCCTCAGTGTCATTTACTAGACAGGAAAGGAAACAGCACTCATTATCAGACACAGGAATTCAATGCCAGACTCATTTATAAATAAATACACTATCTGGGCACCCCCTTTTAATTTAAAGGTTTGGCTATTCTAGAGAATTGTGTGCTTCAAAATTAGTAGCAACTGCTTGGAAAGCCTTTTTCATTTCCAGCATGACAATGCCCCTGTGCACAAAGCAAGGTCCATAAAAAAATGGTTTACTGAGTCTAGTGTGGAAGAGCTTGACCGCCCTGCACAAATGCCAGACCTGAAACCCACTGAACACATTTGGGTATCTAAGCCTATCCCCATCACCCAACATCAGTGCCTGACCTCACTGATGCTCTTTTGTCCGAATGGGAGCAAATCCCCACAGCCATGTTCTAACGTCTAGTGGAAAACAAGCACATACTGTGTGATTGTGGTGTTCAGATATCCACATACTTGTATGTATTACACTGCTTGGTCATGTAGTAGAATACATTTATTATTCCATATATTAGAAACCATGAATGATCACAAAAATAAAAGGGAAGATTTGCAGCATAGCGACATGTGTTTATCATGTCTTATGGTTGGTCTCACAGCTGAACTAGTAAAGGGAAGACCATGTCACTGAAATGTCAGATGCATTTTGTCAGCCAGAGTAGGTCAAATTCAAATTCTTGCTGACACAAACTGACAGCTTTCACCGTGATGTTTTCACTTTAAAACTAAGGTTGTGCGCCATTCAGAAAAAAATTTAAAATACCTTTTATATTCCATTTCAGTTCCTGATGGTAGCAAATAGAATCCAGAATTACATTCAAATTCATAAAATTCGAATTTAAGTAGAATTAAATTTCAAAGAACTACTGTAAGTGTATGTTTTAAATAACAGATTTCATTTTCAGAATGATTTGTATATACTGTATATTATACACACAACATTTGGGGTATTTCAACATTAACCCATGATAATAATAATCAATGTTTATGGACAATGGTGGAAGAACACCTCATTTATCAGAATGCTCTAATTAACCACCTAATTTACCATACATTTCCACTGGCGAGGAAAAAATCAGCTCAATGCCGCTCACCACACCAGAGAGCTGCTGCTTTGGGGCGTTGCAGCGAAAATGGCTCTGTTTGCAATGGCGTACTACCCATTGTACTTTTACTGTTTCTGCTACATCAGCCTATGGCAGAAATAGTAAGAGCAGTATGTAGTATGCCATTTCGAACTCAGCCTATGATTGTTTTCAGTTCATAGTCAATATAATCATCATATATATGCGCGATTACAGTCAGAAAGACGCAAACTTTATTTATGAACGCCCAAATGATAAAAACTATGTTGATTTATTGTACTTTTTTTTATCCAGCTTCAGTATTGTCACAATGAAATGCATGCAGTCTTCATTTGTCAAGTCTGTTTGATGTCTCACTTTTGATCATCCAGCCATAAAAGTGTCACAATGTATGCATGCAATCCGCATTTGTAGTCCGTTTTTTATTAAAGCAGTTGAATCCAGCTGAAACTTCAGCAGTATCCTCATATGTTGAAGCGCTTATGACAGACGTCACTGCTTTCAGCTCACTGTGATTGGCTGCAGCCCAGCTTTTTTCATTCCTCATTTGCATAAAGCCAATGAATTTCAAGTTTTTTGATGCTCTCGAACTCCCCTCAATACTTTCTCTGCATGTTGTCAATCCCACAATCCACTTCGAGAATGTGGGGCTTGACTTCCATAGGAATGAACTGAAAACGCTCGCTCACCTTTGCTCACAATGCGCCAGTGGAAACGTATGGTAAGTTATCCAAAAACAACGTGGTGAATATTTTGTGGTGCTTGATGGCAAAATTAAACCGTTGATTGTTGAACTTATAAGAGAAAGGATATACAGTAAATATATATACAAAATCTATAAAAAAAAATAAAAAAATGCATACAAGGGATAAGCATAAATAGTCAATATTTATGTTTTGTCACAAAACTTGTATTAATTACTAATGACTAATTGAATTGCAATTAAGTAAATTCCAGTTCCTTAAAAGGGATTCTAAAACACTATTGCTGGTTGAAGTCATGGCGCAGTGGTTAGTGGTTGTGCTCCTGACATACTGAATCACTGTGCTAATGGGCTGACACAGGTTAAAGTCTGCTCTGCAACACATCCCTATTTCATCTCTACCAATACTAAACAACTAAAATAACTAAAACTATTTCTGAATCCTCAATTAGTAATTTGCAATGTGCAAAAAGTTAATTCTGTATGATTTCAGCGTAGCTAGATCTGGCTGTGGGCCATCTGTGCTGTAGCACTTTAATCCCAGTTGCTATTTACCGTTTCATGAGTACAGCTGTGCGCTCTCTCTTGCCAGCATTTTACACACCACTTTCTTCAAGGAACTACAATGAGCCCACTTCAAAGGGAGCACAATGGTTCCAGCGAGCTCTCCTGATGAAAACGTCCCATCCTTTAATATGCAACCCGACACTTGGCCTCAATGATCAGCTGCAGCATCAAACATAATTAGCTGACGAGACCTCCCAGACTTTACGCATCATAATCAGCTTCATCATCATTCCTGCCAGGATCCGGTTGCGTTGAGTGGTGCATATGCCTAAGGCAGTGTTCTGCTGTGAAACAATGCATGTAGGACAGCGTGGAGTCAGTGCGAAATAGGCTGTCACACCAGCGCTATTCAGCGCGGTTTGATCTTGATGACATCCCGGGTCGCAAATGTCTTTCTCATAAGCACTGTGCTACCTACAGTACCTGCTCTGCTTGTGTTTGGGAAACCTCTCTAGAAATGGCAGAATTTACAATACACCTTCAAGGGGAGGCCTGGGTAGCTCAGCAAGTAAAGACGCTGACTACCACCCCTGGAGTCGTGAGTTCGAATCCAGGGTGTGCTGAGTGACTCCAGCCAGGTCTCCTAAGCAACCAAATTGGCCCAATTGCTAGGGAGGGTAGAGTCAAAAAGGGTAACCTCCTCGTGGTCGCTATAATGTGGTTCTCTCTCTCGGTGGGGCACGTAGTGAGTTGTGCGTGGATGCTGCGGAGAATAGCGTGAAGCCTCCACACGCGCTATGTCTCCGTGGTAACGTGCTCAACAAGCCACGTGATAAGATGTGTGGACTGACAGTCTCAGACAGGATTGAGGTGAGTCACTATACCACCACAAGGACATAAAGCACATTGGGAATTGGGCATTCCAAATTGGGGAGAAAAGGGGAGATAAAAAAAAACAACAATACACCTTCAAGGAAACAATGTCTGTTAAACCTGTTTAGATACATTCTGGAAAGGGTCTTATGCTTACAGAATATTTGCTACTCCCATGTTTCCAATTTTACTATCGTACATCACTGTTAGTACATCACCTACCATTACTACGATGTGCATTATTAACCTGTTTTATGTAATCAGCTATGTTATTCACTATAAATACTACAGCAATTAAAACCCAAGTATGCTCCTAATGCCATGCAGAAAATGGTTGCTTAATACACTAGTGCATCTTTAATTTCGTATAACAGGACATTATAATGAAAATAAGCAAACTGAGTAAGGCAACTTAAACAAGTTGAGATAATTGCTTCTCATAAATCATTTAGTAAATATACAACTGAGTTCTTACACAGTTATATTCACACTACTAGAGTCTCTGTTGAACATAAGACTGCTGTCAACCTTAAAGAATGTGGCACAACAATATCTCCTAGTGGTGAGATGTAGGCATCACTTGATGTAATGAGAAGTGAACCGTAATAGAGCTATTTGCTGTGTTCAGACGTCCAAATCTGCATCTACATCATGGAGAAAAAGTGGGCACAGGGAAACAGCTTTTTTTTTTTTTTTGCTCTCTTTCCCATAAAAATCTACTTTCTTCAGACAGTCCCATTAAGCGACAGGAACTAACTGACTCATACATACAATGCAAATGCAGTGGGTTTGTGGTTTCACTGTAGAATCACTACTGCTATTAATGTCACTATGCCATTGGCCACATCAGAAATGAAGATCAGGAGAGCTGTTTACTGGAACCCCTGTGCGTAGCCCTCACAGCAAGATTTAGATATTCATAGCAACATTTATGAACAAAATGGAAATGTAATGTTCACATACTTAATTGATATTGCAGGATGTAACTGATTAGAACTCCATTTGCATCAATGGGAGGAGACCAGGTCAGTGTGACCTTGTGTTTTTGGATGTTTGTAGCCCTGAAAGAAGCCACTTGACCGGGAACTGAAGGCAAGAAAGAAAGAGAGAAAGAACAAGAGAAAGATTAGATTGACTGAAACATTTTAAGAAGTTAAAGGAATAACTCACCAAAAAAAAAAAAAAATCTGTCATAATTTACTCACACTCACATTCATTCGTTCAAATCTCATATGACTTTCTTTCTTCCATGGAAGCCATCTTTGCCTCCACTGAAGCTTTCATTCACACTTCTGTAAATGTAAACTCACCATGTGAGTCATTTGACATGTGAGAACCAATGCTATTCGGCATCACTGATGTCAAATCTGTCACAATGCTTTTTTATATTTTTTTATTTGAATGTAAGCAAATATTTGAACAAACTTAAGTGCAAATGAGATTTGAGAGCAGCAGTTATGGGCAAGATTTTTAGAGAATAACTTAAATTTCGGTCTGTTCCTCACACAACACTATCGTATGGCTTCAGAAGACTCAGAATAAAGCGCACGTGGTATGGACTACTTGTATGATATTTTTTTTTTTCCTTTTTGGAACTTGAATGTTGTGTTTGTCCTTTTTGGAGCTTGACAGATAAGGTCACTGTGGGCTGCCTAAAGTTTCTTCACAAATTTGTGTTCCACGGTTTGGAATGATATGAGGGTAAGTAAATGATGAAAGGAACTCATTCACCCATAACTATTCAATCTCCTTGTATTATTTTTAGCTCGTAGTTCATCTGGTCTTCTCCTCACTCACCTCCCTCGGTGGTTTGGAAACTGACCGGGTGACTTCCAGGCCCATTTCCTCTGTTGTTAAAGGCCATGACAATGAGGCTGTATTCTGAGAAGGGCCTGAGCCCTGTAACTACCGCACGGGTCCTCTCCCCAGCAAATGTCAGGGTGTGTTTGTCTCCATGTGTTTTCTTTGAATCCAGTAGACTACGATGCCTCCACCAGTTTACCTGCAGCACACATTGATACAGTAGGGTTCAAAACCTGGACTTCAAATCCAGAAATAAACAATGTTAAACAAAGAAACATTATGCCGTAAAATAAATATTATATATTTAATTGTAGAGCCGAGGAGGGTGGGGCCGGGCTGGAATGAGACACACCCGGTCCCCAATCAGCCTGATGGGGCACGCGAGGGATAAAGGTGGCCGGGGACGACAGTTCGAGAGAGAGAGAATTACAGGCAGCTGTACTGTGTGTTTTTGGTTGTGTGTTTTGTTTAAATTGTTTATTAAATTATTATTTAAGTTGTCAAGCCGGTTCTTGCCTCCTCCTTTCTGGGTTTCAGCACCAGTGTAAGGGGGTTTAGTGGAAAGGAGGAGGCGACCGCCTTTATCCCTCGCGCGCCCCATCAGGCTGATTGGGGACCGGGTGTGTTTCATTCCAGCCCGGCCCCGCCCTCCTCGGCTCTTCATTAATAGTCCAAGCTTTTTCTGAAACACTAATCAAACAATTATGAAATTATGCAGGCTAAACTTGCATACATTGATCATTTAATTTGAAATGAAAAAAAAAAACTGTATTCAATTAGAAATAGAAGAAATAGAAGGAGTCAGACTTATAAGGCTAGATTTGTCAGTTCACTTTATAAACAGCTTATTCTGTCTTTCTGTGCTAATTATGATATAGGACACATGTGGATAGCCCTGACGGCTTGCTGGGAAACAAGAGGAGCTTCAAGGTCACAAAAGGGGCTTATTGGCCTTTAAACAGTGGCTAAAAAGCAAAGACATGTTGGAGAGAAATTACCCTGTAGCCCCCCAGATGTCCATGGAGTTTGTCCTTGTGAACATGGGCCCATCTAACCTTCACCATGGTGTTGTTAATAACTTCCACTCCTACATCCTCCGGAGCTGCGGAGGGGACTATAGACAAATATAACACACAAATGTACAAATAAAATATTACAAATAGCACTATATAGCTGCCTTTCTCAAATTACACTATTTCTACATCAGGATAATGTCACTGATTTAGATTCCGCTATATCCACAACATAAGGACAAAGAAATGTGATGTAATTTTGTGGGTAATCATGGAGAAAAACTGTGGCAGGGTAATAGTTGTTCATGTGGAGTTATGGACTATGTTTTTACGATTTGTAACTACATTTGGTTCTTGAAACTCTACGCAAATTGCCTACGCTAATGTTATTTACCGTACAGAATCTATATAATCTATATAAACAAAACACAACACTCACAGGATCTCAGACTGTGTGCAAAGACACTTGCTAAAGAGAATAGGGTCAATGATTACAATGGAATAACTCCTAGCAAACACGCACTAAGATAAAAAATAAAGAAAAACTAAACTAAGCCATCTACACACAGACATAGCGACCTGAGATAACATCGGGAGGGCAGCTCCAAAAGAAAACTGAAGGCAAGGGAATAATTAGAGCTGAAAATGAAAATAGCTCATAGCCATGATAACATTTCATTTGTCAGTCTGTGGATGACTACAAAGACTCGGAGTGAGGAAATCGTTTCCCCTCGTGCAATTTAATATCCTCAATAAGGCAAAACAAATCACCATATCAGTGCTAGCGTTTGGATATTGTGTAAAGGCAAGATGCTATTTCATTGGCGCTGGCTCTACCCTGTAGCTTTGTTGATATTCTTACTTTTGGTAGGGGGTGAGGGTTTCTGTTTACAGGGCATTGCTTATTTGCAATGTAACAAGACCCATACAGAAGAACAAAAAGTTATAAAAGGCATACTTCAAAATCTTCACCTACTCTGTATGCTATGAAAGGTGCTGTAAACATGCACAATACTTTGACACCGAGTGAAATGTCAGTTGTGTTGCCTTATTTAAATGCATGCTCATTGCCGCAGCTCAGACACAATGGAGATTGTTAGTACTCACAGTCCTCTCCTGAGTATGCTGTTATTATTTTGGGGTCCGGGCCCCAGCCCACGTGATTCTTGGCCTGAATTTTGATCTCATAGAGGACAAACGTTGGGGTGTTTTTAACTACAACTGAGTGCCTCTTAACGATGTGTTCCATCCAGTCTTCTTCAGTACCTTGTCTTCTGTAGCTTACTTTGTACTCCAATCCTGGGCCGTTGTGTTCAAGAGGTGACAACGGCTGTGATAAGAGAATGAAACTGATCAGGTAAAGAGGTTGCATCATATTTTTATTATTATTATTATTATTATTTTTCTCTGCAGTCCAATTATAATGTTATAAAAAAAAAAAAAAAAAAAAATGTGCCAGTACAATTGTGCCCCCCTACACACACAAAATCCGTGCTGAAATATGCCACATAAATTGCTAAGTTTAGACTGAAATGATCAGGGAACTTGTTTAAAATAAACATAAAATTAATATGCTCTATCGACAGCATTTATGACATAAACTCGTCGCTCATTTATTTAACCTTGTGCGACCCCACGTACACATGCGTGGACATTGTAATGTATTTTGGTTTCGTTATATGCAAAGCTTTATTTATATTCATTTAATCTGACTTATCTCAGTTCAGAAGACTGGGCTGTCAGTAAAGGGTTAATCTTTCAACGTACGGAGTCATGTGACAAAACAACATGGCGCTGAACACAGCGGAGTTTGTCTTTGGCAGAAATGCCAACAAAACTACATCTGGTAAGAAACCTAATTAAGTTTTTACATTGAAACCTGTCAAAAGATTAGTCTCTAGTTTCATCCGATATGCCATTTTAAAAATGTGAGTGATTTATCACGAAACACCACGCTGCTAAACACAATTTACACTAATGTGTACTTTAGTGCATTTTCCCTTATAAATCCTATATTTACTGTGCATTATCACATTGAGAATCGATGGGTTCATCCAAAAGCTGAAACATGTCACTTTCAGAGGCTTTATATGTAATTAGGATGACAATAAGGTGCATTTCAAACTGTTCTGAGACCAGTGCAGATGGACAGCACACTGGAGGTTAAGCCATTCACTAAATAGGGAGCAAGGGAGCATCCTTTAGCTTTCCTATGCAGCTAAGTGCATCCACTCCTAAAATCTGACCAATAGTTCTGTTTCAGGCTGCAGATGATGTTTAGTCCACTCAACATGTTTGGCAGACATGGGAAAATGGTAATCACTATATTCAAAATGTATAATTTTATTTTAACATGGTTGGCAGTGATTGGATGATGCTGGCCACTACTTTGAATCAGAATTCAATTAGCTAATTTCAAAAACATGAATAACCAACACTCCTGGAAACATTGTAAACAATTAGAATTTGATAAAAATAAAATAAAAAAATACATTAAAAAAATTGGGGGGAAAATGATTTGCTCTAGAAATGTTTTTTTTTTTTTTTTTTGTAGATAGGCACTTACAATATAAGTGAATGGGGCCAGTCCATAAACATTACAATACACACTGTTTCTAAAGTATAGTCACAATACATAAACATTAAATGTGTTAGCATGATTTTAGTGTGATAAAATCGCTCACTAATCCTATTTATGTAAAGTTTTATCCAATATTAAAACTTCGTTGTCATGATGATGTAACACTGTTGATGATGATGCCCTGTAATCTGGTAAACGTTGTATCCCTGATTTTTATTAATTTATTTGTAAAATTTTTTACTTTATTTTTTACTATGTGGATTTTAACGGTTTTGGACTGGCCCTACTAACTTATAAGTGCCTAACTATAACCAAGATTTGTGCTTTTTTTTTTTTTTTTAAGAAATAAGCTATGGACGAGCCTAAATAATTTTTTGTGGTAATCAACATGATCCCACAAATGCTGTCGACTGACCTTAACCTGTATTGAATCTGAAACATTCCTTTAAGCATCTTGTCTCCAAAGATCTCAAATTTTTAAATTAAAAACTGATTCGGAATAATATGAACCCCTTTAACTGACAGAAAACAGTAACTCAAAGAAAACTGCATGTAGTTGTTCAGACTCTTGATATCTTAACAGTTAGTAAGGGATCTTCAGTATAATAGGCCAACAGACCTAGTTCATTTACAGGTTTTTGAAATGATGTCAAATACTGTAACAATTGACTTTTATTGATACAGCCTTGACGAACAACAGTTTCCTTTTACAATGAGCTGGCAGCAAAAGATAAAATGCAATTATTCATTACAGTCCACCGTGAACAATAAGACTCCTCATAATTCCAGAAATTATAAGTGAATTACTATGAAAAGATGGCCTAGTAATAGCCTAGAGACTATACAAGAGATTCATCTTTGTATGAAAATCTGAATGTATGTATCCTGTCCCTTTTACTTTTTAATCAAAGACTCACTCTGGGTTCTTTTGATGGGAACCTCTGTCCAGAGAGATCAATTTCAGCAGGGCTTTGTAATGTTTCCAACAGTATGGCGATAGCGATAGCACTGTTTTGCTATGCAAAACTCCTATCTCTGTGAAAATGCTTATCGATAATTGCAACCAAAAAACTGACACTGTTAGTTTGGTCTCTCCTTCTGAGAACTAAATGAAATTCAGTATTTGAGAGCAGTTCTTTATCTGCGCTGCCCTTCCAGTGCTTTGAACATTATATATTCCAGAAGACTATTGGAATTGAACGTTTAGCATCATACCTCCCAGCTGATACCCATTTCATGTGGCAAATGACCTTCGATCTTGATATTTTCTGGGTTCTTGTCGGGTGCTTTTGGAAAGAGCAGAAATATGGATTTTGTTGGAGGTGGAATTGTTAGTGGAAAAAGAAAAATGGCCTGTGAAATATGCAGTTTATAGACTGGAGCTTAAACGAGAGGGAAAATCAATTATCTCACAAGTTTGAATGTTTTCAAGTTCAGTAGGCAATATGGTGGTCCTCAGTGCACAGAAGTCTGTTGGGAAATTGACATAGGGGAACAGTGCAAGGAAAGACTACAGACCTGATGGTGGAGTTTTGTATCTTTCAATAGTCTGGCTTGCTCGACCTCTCCCAACCTCGTTGATGGCAGAGACTCTGAAGCGGTAGTCCACGTGTCCGTGCAGCTT
The DNA here is from genome assembly GCF_019703515.2 of Myxocyprinus asiaticus. Taxonomy (NCBI): domain Eukaryota; kingdom Metazoa; phylum Chordata; class Actinopteri; order Cypriniformes; family Catostomidae; genus Myxocyprinus; species Myxocyprinus asiaticus. Next base: position 11,823,251 of record NC_059352.1, read on the forward strand.
CAGCATTGCGGAGTGATGGTTCCCAGGTATTCTCAACAGCTCCTTCCAGCTGCCTGGCTCATACTGGCTTTCCTCAAACTCTATAACAAACTCTGCACATAATTTTAGAGAATCAACCAGTTAGGACTGCATCTCTAGAGTCAACACAACAAAGCCCATAAAAAAATATTTTACAAAATAATCCTAATCATAATCCTAAATTTCTTGTGATGTTTCTCATTTGTGAGTCATTTTGGATAAAATCTGTTAAATTAAGAAAATGTAAACTTATATGTAATATAGTAAAATAAATTATCTTAAAATCATTGCAGCTATACTACCTTCCTTCCTTCCATACATACTGTACTGAGGTGGTACGAAACCTCAGTACTCAGGGGGGTGATGGAATTACATTAAAATGTTCAAATGTGCTGTGGTATGCAGAAGTGGAGAAGAAGAGTTGTAAATATGTTTATAACAATATAACTTGCTAGCAAACAGTTGCTCCACCAGTAATTACTTTTGCTGTATTATTTATTTGTAAGTCACTCTGGATAAAAGCATCTGCTAAATGACGAAATGTAATTGACCTGAAAGAAAACACTGACCGTAGAACACTATGCTAATGCCCACTAAAGTACCCCTATGTTCACATAACCTATAATGACACTAAAGTACTCCCTATGACAATGCTGAGAATGCAACACATACTTGCGTTGCACTGTTAATTGTATTCCAACACATTTTGGAACACAACAACATTTACATTTATTCATTTAGCATCTGCTTTTCTCCAAAGTGACTTACAAATGAGGAACATAAGCAATTCATCATACAAAAGTCAACAATATCCAAAAATGGGGACTTATCCATATGTATTTTTTTATACAGCAGGAAAAAGATTACACCTGCAGTTATTACCTTAAGGTTTTATTAAGCATTTATCACTTCAAACATTTGGTTCACTTTAGGTCAAGGTATCATAATTACTGACATATGGCCAGTGGTGAGTAGAAAGACCATGTTACCAGTAATTGAGCTGTTATGATCATCTCCTGGTTTCCACTGCAGTTTCACACTTCTTCCATTGCTTTCAGACAGAATCACATCCTCGGGTGGATCAGGAACATCTGAGAAAATCAATAACATTTATTTTATGGACATTATTTCAATTTAGTGTTATTATTGTTAACAGAATTTTAAACTTAAAGGGATAGTTGACCCAAAAATGAAAATGCTCTCATCATTTACTGACCCTCATGCCATCCCAGACTGGTATGACTTTCATTTTTTTCTACAGAACACAAACAAAGATTTTTAAAAGAATATCTCAGCTCTGTAGGTCCTTTAAATGCAAGTGAATGGTGACCAGACCTTTCAAGCTCCAAAAATCACATAAAGGCAGCATAAGAGTAATCCATATAACTCCAGTGGTTTAATATTCTGTATGTCTTCTGAAGCGATGCAATCACTTTGTGTGAGAAACAAATCAATATTTAAATCCTTTTTCACTTTTTATTCATAGTAACAAAAAGGACTTATATAGTGATCTGTTCCTCACCCACGCCTATCATATCCCTTCTGCAGACATAGATTTAACCACTGGAGTCATATGGATTACTTTTATTCAGTGGATTTTTGGAGCTTGAAAGGTCTGGTCACCATTCACTTGCATTGTATGGACATACAGAGCTGAAATATTCTACTAAAAATCTTCGTTTGTGTTCTTCAGAAGAAAGAAAGTTATACACACCTGGGATGGCATGAGGGTTAGTAAATGATGAGAGAATTTTCATTTTTGAGTGAACTATCCCTTTAAATTTAAAACATTAAATTATAAAATTTTAAACCATTAAAACCCACCTTCATCAAACAGGAAAAGGCCTCTAGATAGCATTAACATGATGGCCCACAGAAATTAAAACTAACAAAACTAAACTAAATTTACAGGAAAATTTAAAAATTAGACAGTAAATATCAACAGTTAAATAGTCTAAAGTATTTCTGATATACATTTTAGTAAAAGGTTCTCACATTATTGAAATGGTGTAATATTGTATGGTGCTGCCTTATTAAGTGTACTGTAGTAAGTGTACTGTACGTCCATAGTATATCCAGCCGTTGTGCCGTGAGTGGTCACATTCGGCCTGCATCATCTGCCCCACCTCCCCACCCCCTCACCACCACTCTCTCTCTCTCTCTCTCTCTCTCTCTCTCTCTCTCTCTCTCTCTCAAATTTAAAGGCTAAAAGCCCATAACTCACCAACAACTGAAAGCTGTGCAATCGCCGCGTCTTGGTCGACTGGTGTTTTGGCCACACAGACATATAAGCCCTGGTCTCCAAAGCTCACATTGATGATCTCAAGCACTCCATCATCGAGCACATATCTACAAGCACAGGAAAAGACATTGATTAGACAGACTTTATTTGCGCTGACATTTACCACAATAAAATAATGACAGCCTGCTCAATCTCACCGTGTGTTCTCACTGCTGTTGAGAGCGATGCCGTCTTTCTCCCAGAGGATTTCAAAATCATTTCCGAAGGAAGGATCGAACTCTGCCTGACATGAAAACTGGATGGTGGTTCCGACAAAAACCCGCAGGTCTTTTGGAGGGTCTACTATTTTGGTCGGATCTGAAAGAGAATATACATTTTGGTGCATAATTGAGACTATATAGATTAATTAATAATTGAATTTAATCCCAAAAACCTCTTAAAGGCACATCAATTATGTCATCATTTACTCATGTTGTTCAACATGTATGACTTCCGTAGAGCACAAAAAGCTTTAATTTCTAATTTAAGCTTTAGTCACCATTCACTTTCATTGCTTCTTTTTCTCTGTAACATAAAAGTAAAAAGAGACTTCTCTTACCTTTGACCTCAAAGGTTGCAGCAATAGCAACTTTGCCCTCTGTGTTTTGAGCAAAACAAGAGTATTCCCCAGAGTCCTCTTTTATCACGTTATGGATCTCCAGCGTACCATTCTTATGAACAGAGAATCTTTCTCCTTCCACTGCATTGGCACTGTCAGCTTTACTCCTGTTCATCCATAAACCAACTGGGTCATTCTTTGGAAAATGCAATTTGTGTGCATTTGTGTGTCCACAAGAAGTACGTCTGATACAAGTCATAGGATACTAAACTTATTTACATTATTTAATAGATTTCAAATCAACTTATTAATCAACTAACAATTTAAAAATGTTAATTTGAACAAATTAAAATGATTGTCATGAAACCTGTCAAGAAAATGCCCTGGTCCTATTTTACTCCAATACCAAAACAAACAAATAATAAACTAAAATTTTCAAATAGAAAATGAAGCTATTTAGAAATTATCTAAATTATCCCTTGATACTGCCTTTTAATTTTACTGATTTTAATTTTAAAAAATCATTGTGCAACAGCTTTTTATTTATTTATTTATTTATTTATTTATTTATTGTAACACAATAAAAAAATGCTGTGTTGTGGTAATGAGAATCAGCATTCAAAACAATGGGTAAAAGTAGTAAAAGTAAAACATTCGGACATGTTACAATTACAAAATGTGCTTAAGTGTCCTGAAAATGTCACAATGCAAAAAATATGAATGGTCCTAGATGTAGAATGATGTAGATGTATAATTTATATATACTAGATAGATATATAATTTATTGAATTTATAAAAATGTAAATATTATGCTGTCACTGTTTATAAGGTTTCCTCTCAACGCTTTCTGAAAAAAATGCAGAATTTGTCTTCTCTTTGTACTTTCCGTTCAAGCCATTGCTGTGACATTTCCTTCTTTAAAAATAATATTTTGATTGTTCTGACACAACATTTAAGAGAGTGGCATCTTTTTGACAACATGGTTCAAACAGAGATAATCTCACTATTTTAGTTTACACCAGTGTTGGCCTCTCCAACTTTAATAGTTCAACTATATAACTATTAAGTTCTGGAGAAAATTCTAGAGAACAAATACTGTTCTTGACTCAGATCACAATAATAGTGACTATAAATAATGTAGTGTGATTGCACTGATCTTCAACCCCAGAATATTCAGCTCCAAAGCATTTTTTATTCAACATGGTTAGCACAAAACTGGTTTAAAAGAATTTTAAAGTTTAAGAATTAAATACATTTTAAAATGAGGAAATATCATTTGAAGATGGTTTTCATATGCTATTTCTTTTATTTTGAAAGTGGTTGTTGAATAGAGAGAGCAGATTAAAGTTTTACTATGACATGATAACACAATGTTAATTAGTTATAATTTTTTATTATTTAATTTAATTAATTTCATTTGAAAATTTAACTATTAAGTTTTTTTTTTTTTTTTATTAATTTAATAAAATGCTCTATTTGGCTTCTTTGATGTTACGTACCACCACAGTTAGCACTTCCACTGCTATTGCTTTAACTTAACAGCAGCATAGTTACAGATCCACATGAGTAGTTTACCTCATTACCACAGTGATGAACATAACCTGAGGGCTCCACCCTAGAGTAAACTGGACCACCAGGGTGAAACCACATTCTTGAGTGTCAATTGCTGCAGTCATAACACCGCTAGAGTTGTGCTGCTCTCTGTTGGCCTATGTAAATACTGCTACTATAGCAGCCTGTACTCACCAGATAATACTGGAGGATGGTGAGCTGAAGACCTTACAGTGCATGACCACACCTTTCCCCTCCACTGCGGTATATTGGAGATTGTTTTCTGTTAGGATCACTGGCTGGATGTCTGGAGAGAGAGTTATCAACATTGCACCATTTAAAAAATAAATAAATAAAAAATCAAATAAAAAAAAAATAAAAAAACATGATTGAATTAGTATCGCTATATCTCTTTTCTTAGAAAACGTGCGGTGTTATTGGTTTAGGTATGAGTCCCTCCACATCCTTGGAACAGCTACTTCCTTTTCTATCAGGAGAAAGGTACCAGGCACTTTCCACAAACAGGGTACAAAGAAGCTCCTGGAACTGTTAAAAGTTGTTTTGTTTTGTTTTGTTTTTGTTTGTTTGTTTTTTTAACAGCCTTTTTTTAAATTTATTTATTTATTTATTTTTTTTAAACTTGGGTAGCAGGGTTGAACTTTTGAGACTGACGAATGCAGTCAATTGAACAATTTTCATAAAAATTGAAAAGGGGTAGATACATGTAGTGTATTTTAAACTAGCTACTTTTCATGCTAGGACAATTTTATGTTAAATAATTGTTTATATAACATATAAAATAAATCACACATACAATAAAGGCCTTTAATGCTTTAAAAAGAAAGTCATTGGACATTACTTTAAATCAATATTCCAGGTTCAATGCAATTAAGGCTCCATCTACTGCATTTGTGGCAATAACCTTGATTAGTATTACCACAAAAAAAATATTTCGTCCCTCATTTATTGAAAATAAAAATAAAAATAAATAAATAAATAAAAAAATCACTATTAAGGTAAGGCACTTACAATGGAAGTGAATGGGGCCAGTCCATAAACACTAAAATGCACACTATTTCAAAAGTATGGACACAAGATGTAAACATTATACATGTTAACATGGTTTTAGTTTGATAAAATTGCTTACTAATCTTATCTGTGTAAAGTTATATTACAACTTTGTTGTCATGATGGGGTAACGTCAGTAAACCCTGTAATCTGGTGAATGCCGTAACGCAGGTAAATCCCTGATTTTATTGCACTAAAATTATGCTAACATGCATAACATTTACAGTATGTTTTGTGGATATACTGTACTTTTGATACATTCATTCACTTCCATAGCAAGTGCTTTAAATTAACTGGAATTTTTTCCCTCTTTTTTCTAGTAAATGAGGGAAGATTCCAAATAACTTTTTGTGGGAATCGTTATTATGCCACAAATGCTGTTGACTGAGCTTAACTTGTATTAAACCTGGAACATTCCTTTATGCTAGTTTGCAGGGTTATTCCAAGTTCCATATTTAATGTTTTTTCTATCTTCTTTCTTTTTTTTTTTCTTCTATGTTTTTTAAGTCAGGGTCCTTAGCAGCATATTTTATCTTTCAGATGAATGCAACACATGCTTTTGTTACAGCAACTGAATATGAATGGAGGAAGGCAAAATTGTTCACACATAAAAGAGCTTGGCTGCCTAAGGGAGCATGTGTCTGGAGATGAGAACATACAGAACAGCTCCGCCCTGAAGCCTGCATGCTATCAAGAGGACCTAAATGAACCCAAAGGCTGTCCGGTTGCCATACTGTATCACACCTCTGCTTTTGGTGTCCACACCAAAAAAACAAAACAAAAAAAAAAATGTTTTTTGTACGTGCCTAAGCAACATTACAGTATGTTAAGTGATTTTGGCTTGGAGTGAATTAAATCATAAATGTCCAGTGAGAAGGCACAATTCAGTGTGCCCTATCTTTAGTGGGTGCAGAGCGGCCTTCTGATGGTCAATAGTGCTTCAAATGTTATATATATATTTTTTAATGTGTAGAAAGTTTTAATACCACTACATTGTTCATTTCTTGATTCTGACTGCTTGACAGTCATTTCAAGTGTTGATTCATTTTCTATTTAGTTTCAGGATTGTTGACCACATTACAGTTCAATATCAACTTCAGTATCATTTAACCCAATCTTTCCAAACTAGTAGTGGTGGATTGGGCCGCTTCCAGGAATGTTTTAGGGACGAAACTCTGAAAAATGTATTCAAGTAAACACATTAAAAAGACATTTACATGTGGTTATTATAGTACAAGTAGAATAATTTACACCAGATTTTTAATTTCTGAATTTTAATGTTGGATTAATTGGTCTATTGTCAATTATTCGTATATATTAAACAGATTGTTCCGATTCTAAATTCTGATTGGATAAGGCATATTCTGTTATATATACCTGCTATATACTCACTTGTGACCACACATTGGTTGAATTCTTAATTGTGCCAACTATTTTAACTTTGTATTAAACATGGGTGTCTTTTTTCATTTTGCTGTTTTTTTTTTTTTTGTTTGTTTTTTTGTCATTTTATAAAGGTTAAAATCTATGAGATGGGTATGTGTGTTATTGATTTTCCCACAGTTAAGAGGGTTTAAAAGTACTCTGCTTCACATTGTGGCTAACAACACCCCTTAACCATGGTAAAATCTTTGTAATGCTCAGCCTTCAACAAGCAACATGTCTTGTTGCTTCAAATTATTCTCTGCCTTACTTTAAACAGCATGAAAGCAAGAAATGATATAGATGGGAACATTATGTAATCATATTTCTACAAGCAAACGATGATTACTTGTCATTATTGAATGCAAAATAACAATCAAAGATTCTTGTTGAGCATATTATAGAGCATCTCCAAATGAGTGTAATTACAGTGCAACTGCAGGAGTTTACTTACTCATAATCATGATGTTGGCATTGGATAGGATGGTGCCGTGTCTGTTTGAAGCCTCACACTGGTAAACAGCGCTGTTATCAGGGTTTGCATTGTGGATGAAAATGGTGCCATCTTTCAAGACTTTCCTGTTGGATGTTGGTACCTCTGACATAGAAAATGTGGATTAAAAAATACAATATGGCAGGCAACACTCCTCTCTACTTTCATATTCACCTGGTGCTATAAATCTGAGCATCAGTCCCTAAATGAAAATGATTATTGAACAATCTTAAATAAATTGATTTAAAACAAAAAAAAATAATTAAAAGCACTTGCACATTCACACAACATAATACAAAATCTAATAACACTTAATTAGAACTTTCATTAACAACATAAACATTATCACACTATAAAATATATATATACATATAAAGTGTTAGATATGTTATAATAAAAAAAATCATATTTCATGATAAGTCATGAAAAGGCACTTTTGCAGCCCATTTTACAAGATCACGTGATCATAAACAGCATAATTGCTTCCTTAAAGTGCCCATTGCATGAAACCTCCACTAACAGCCTTGAGGAAGAACACTTTTGTTTGAATTTGGAAAAAAAAAAAAAATTTCAAATTGCAATCTCTTCCCGTGATGTACAGGAATATTTTAGATATAAAATCGGTGATTAAATGGCTAATGTTTCCTCACTGAAATGAGATTCTTTTCTATTAAGTCAGTTCTATATTATGGATCATTGGATGCACCACCTGTTCTTAAAAGGGTCTTTAAAAGTCTTAAATTTGATTACAAAAATAAATATAAAACAAATAATAATCATAATAATAATAATAAAAACATTTTCAGCAACTCTGATTAAGCAAAACAAGCCCATCAACCACTTGTTGTAGCCTAGTTCCTGAAAGGGGTGGTGGAAAATAAGTGACAGATGAACTGGGAGAAGGCTCGACTGGACCAACTAGTTAAGACAGTCTTTGAAGCGAATTAAACATTGCTGCATTCAAACCACCTCAAACGAACTATAAACTTTTGCCCTATACTTACAGTGATTTTTTTGGGATGTTTTTAATATTAAATTTAAAGATACTGTGTGTTTGAAAAAAAGACTGTTTCAGCAGCTTTTTCATACTTATAAATAACAACTACTTAGCAGCAGTGCAAACAACATTTAAACAAAATGAACAAGTCTTACTTTGTCTATATTATTCTCAAACTTTTCGCGTTTCATGTTCAAAGGGTTTGGCTAATCAAACTTTTGCCCTATAAACAGATTTACATGAAAATCTACTCACAAGTTTTGGAAAATCAAGCGCAGAACTTGAAAACAAAAGCAAAGAAAAATACAGCATAAGTGTACAAAAAAAAAAAAAAAAATGAAAATATGAGCAAAATTGTCAGAGAGCGCAAAAAACAAGGAAAGCATGATTTTGTTGCAATTCTGATGACTTTGCTTTAATTTTTTATTGTTTTTTTGCAGCATATTTTAAATGTGTTTATATATTTTTGATTCATGATTGTTATATTTTGATCTGCAATTTTTATTTATTTTTGTACTTATTCTTTTTTTATCTGCGCTTATTATTTTTTGATTCACGCTTGTTATTTTTATTCATGCTGATTATTTTTGGATCCATGACCGCAATACATTTGGCGGGATTTTGATCCCATACACTGCAACGGTCGTGATATGATGTCACACCTCTACACACAGAGGTTTGTGCCGTGTGGGCGGTTCGCAGCTGTTCATCCTGAATAGCGCAGACTGTTTGCGTCATAGAGCAGCGAAAAAAGTCACCTGCCTGTCAGTGTTGTCAAAAGTGCTTTGCACAACAGGGGTGGCCAAGCTTCAATCAGGGGTGGCACTTGCCCCTGGGTTAATTTATATTGCATGTTAACTTTATTGTACATACACTTTAGATCTGTTAGGCATTATATTTTAGTGAAGGCAAACCAAACATTTTTTAAATCATTTTGGCATGGGGAATGAGAGTGTATACCATTTAGGGGTTGGCCGTTGACTCTCCATGTCACAGTAGGTTGAGGATTTCCCTTCACAACACACCTGATCACCACATCAGCTCCAATCGTACCCAACTGACTCTGAGGTTCTATTTCCCATTCAGGAGGTTCTACACATTAAATATAATCAGGTCAGACCACAATACATATGAGTGTGTAAAAGTTAGTGTATGTACGGAAGTTATACCATGACCCCTGATCTTTATTTATTTGTATTTTTTTATTTTCTTGGCTAAAAAAAGAGAAACTATTAATGATATACTGTATATTGAAAAAAAATCACTATATATAACACTGAAAAAATATAAACATTGTGTATGTGTATATAATATATATTGAAAATATACAGATTATATATATATATATATGTACAGTGCTTCCGGAAAGTATTCACAGCGCTTCACTTTTTCCACATTTTGTTATGTTACAGCCTTATTTCAAAATGGATTAAATTCATTATTTTCCTCAAAATTCTACAAACAATACCCCATAATGACAATGTGAAAGAAGTTTGTTTGAAATCTTTGCAAATTTATAAAAAAAAATAAAAATAAAAATAAAAAATCACATGTACAGAAGTATTCACAGCCTTTGCCATGACACTCAAAATTGAGCTCAGGTGCATCCTGTTTCCACTGATCATCCTTGAGATGTTTCTACAACTTGATTGGAGTCCACCTGTGGTAAATTCACCTGTGGTAAATTCAGTTGATTGGACATGATTTGGAAAGCCACACACCTGTCTATGTAAGGTCCCACAGTTAACAGTGCATGTCAGAGCACAAACCAAGCCATGAAGTCCAAGGAATTGTCTGTAGACCTCCGAGACAGGGTTGTATTGAGGCTCAGATCTGGGGAAGGGTATAGAAAAATTTCTGAAGCATTGACGGTCCCAGTGAGCACAGTGGCCTCCATCATCCGTAAATGGAAGAAGTTTGGAACCACCAGGACTCTTCCTAGAGCTGGCCGCCTGGCCAAACTGAGCGATCGGGGGAGGAGGGCCTTAGTCAGGGAGGTGACCAAGAACCCTATGGTCACTCTGACAGAGCTCCAGCATTTCTCTGTGGAGAGAGGAGAACCTTCCAGAAGAACAACCATCTCTGCAGCACTCCACCAATCAGGCCTGTATGGTAGAGTGACCAGATGGAAGCCACTCCTCAGTAAAAGGCACATGACAGCACGCCTGGAGTTTGCCAAAAGGCACCTGAAGGTCTCCCAGACCATGAGAAACAAAGATTCTCAGACTGGGGTGAAGGTTCATCTTCCAACAGGACAACGACCCTAAGCACACAGCTAAGATAACAAAGGAGTGGCTACGGGACAACTCTGTGAATGTCCTTGAATGGCTCAGCCAGAGCCCAGACTTGAACCCGATTGAACATCTCTGGAGAGATCTGAAAATGGCTGTGCACCGACGCTCCCCATCCAACCTGATGGAGCTTGAGAGGTCCTGCAAAGAAGAATGGGAGAAACTGCCCAAAAATAGGTGTGCCAAGCTTGTAGCATCATACTCAAAAAGACTTGAGGCTGTAATTGGTGACAAAGGTGCTTCAACAAAATATTGAGCAAAGGCTGTGAATACTTATGTACATGTGGTTTTTTTTTTTTTTTTTTTTTTTTTTTTTATAAATTTGCAAAGATTTTAAACTTCTTTCACGTTGTCATTATGGGGTATTGTTTGTAGAATTTTGAGGAAAATAATGAATTTAATCAATTTTGGAATAAGGCTTTAACAACAAAATGTGGAAAAAGTGAAACGCTGTGAATACTTTCCGGATGCACTGTATAACCGTTCTCAACAACTTAATTTTAGTTAGGAACAATAATCTGTTGAGGTTATAACATTATGAAAGCAACAGACTGAGAATGGTCATTGTGTTGTTAGAGGATATAAGGTATTCTCAAAAAAAAAAAATGTGACAATAGTTTTCTATATAGTACTGCAAGCATTTGTTGTCACTGGACAGAAGATGGCGCTGTTTTATCATTAAAAGCGACTTGAAGTTGCAGCACTTTAAAAACAAGCATTAAGAGGGCCTACTCTCAAAATGAAATTGAAACCATTTATAAAACACTGGAAGTTTTACTGAGGTTATAGTATAAGCTCACTTTGATGAAATGTGACTCACCCTCTACTGTAACATGAAAGTAATGCACCACTTCTCCATAGGGATTATTGGCTTTGCACATATATTTCCCCTCATCCTCTTCATTTACCATCTCTATTGTGAGCAACTTCCCATGACTTTCGACTATATTCCTTTCTGGAAGATTATGGCCCATTTTAAACCACTCCACCTTTGGTGTTGGACTGAAGGGGTGAAGGCCAAAGATGAACAATCAAAACATTTAGCTGATTGAAATCTGAAAACTTGTTAATAATCAATGTTTCATATGCATAAATCAAATATCTCAATTACTTTTTAATAAATAACAATCTACAGTGGTCCAAAAAAGTTTTGGGACACTTTTCCCGCTCAATGTATGAATAAAACTGCAATGCGTAACAAAACATCAAACCAAGTGGAACGATAGCGCAAGCACACTTTTCATGCAAAGTTTGTTAGATTTTAAATTATAACAACAAATACAGATAGTGTTCAAAATTAAGGCAAAGAGTATTTGGACACTTTTTGGTTTTTAAATATTAGTGGAACATGTCCATATTTAATGTGATCAGCTAGACCTGAGGTTACTTTGCTAGGGCAGTGGTTCCCAAACTTTTTTAAACTACGGCACCCCTTTATGTTTTTTTTTTTTTTTTTTTTTTTTTATTTATTTATTTATTAATATACTGTTTGTTAGTATAAATATTAACAATTAATTATTGCTGTTTGATTAGTAATAGCAATAGGCCTGTAACAGACAACAACAGGCCTGTTTGCAGATGCCACTTGGTTTGATACCCTGTTATCTAATGCAACAACCTTTACACATTTAAGTGTGACTTAAGTGTCCAAATACTTTTTGGGGCCACTGTACATTATACTGTTTTATATACTGTAATTTAAAAAGCTTTATAAGTGGTATATTTGAAATTGATGCCATGCTACTAATTTGTATTGCAAAACAACCGAATTAATAAAATGAATCAGAAGATGAAACTTACAAGCCCTCTGCAATACATTCCAACTGAAGATCTTCTCCTTTCACCAAATATGTGTGCGACTCTGTTCCTTTGGGAGCCAATAGAACAGGCTTCCTCTCCAAGAGAGAGTTTGCTTTAGAACAATGAGAATACGATATAACTTATAGTCTAAATATCTAGTGCATGATAAATATTTAAAAGCATATGATTGTTTAAGGTATCTGGCATGCTTCAGTTGTGAGTTACGCCAGTGCAACTGCATGTTGACTTAGTGAAAACTGTTGAATGATTTAAAGGCTTTCAAAAATGATATCCAATATAGAAATTAGTAATGGATGAACTCATAAATTATTTTCTTTCTGTCACTTCTAAACCCATCAGTTGATTAAAGAAAATTCGGACATTTAAGATTTGCAAAAGTTTGATGGTGACATGGGATGGGATAATTAATCAGCACTAATAAAAACAAACAGAGCTGCTCTGCACCCATGAAAGCATCTCTAATGAACGTCACTCACCATAACCTGTGCCGCTACCAGAGCCTGAGTCCTTCATTAACTTGTCTTGGATGAAGAGATGGAGACAAATAAAAATGTGCAGCAATGCAAAAATAACCAAAACAATAGATATGGAAATGACATTCAATGGTAATACAGGCAGTATTAAGAAAGCATAAGAAGTATCGATAATCTGCCAAGCTGATTTGCTGAGGTCTAGCAAGCACTTGGAGATTGACTTCATGAAACACTTGAGAGATGTTTTAGATATGCAGGAACAGTTTGTTTGAAATCTATTTAAAGGGATAGTTTACAGAAAAAAAGAAAAAAAAAATTAAGATTCTGTCATCATTTACTCACTCTCACATTGTTCTAAAGCTGTATGACTTTCTCCCTCCCATGGGACATTTAAGGGAGTATTCACCTTATTCAGCCCCGCCCCTTTTCAGTGTGCCATGCTTCCGTGTTTTGTCTCTTAGCTTCCGGATTGTATTGAAGCTACTGAGAAGAGTCGATCAAAACGGATTACGTGTGGAAGCACAGAAAGTATTCTTCACCAAAAGTTTATGGTGTGAGTCTGCACCATCCCTCTACTATGTGAAAATGCTCATGAGGTGTTTTGTTGTCACTGTAAATGTTCGTGTAAATGTAAATGGCAGATCACATTCAGACAGCTATGACACACTGCACTTTTTCATGGTACAAGCGTTTAATTGTTATACGTGTAATTCTGCTAAATTTTTTATGTTTTAATTTGTGTTAAAATGTGTAGATGACATGAAATTTCAAACAGTGACAACTCGTATTATTTCACATGCAAGTTCACAACATTAAAGGAAATTACATTTGTACTTTTTAAAATTAATTTGTCACCTCACATTTTTAAAAGGCTTAAATGTGATTAAAATGGTTGTTAACGGAATCCAAAATATAATGTACACTGCCATGTGTATAAGTGTGTGTATGAATATAGTCCACCGCTTCCCACATCCTGGTTTACACTCAAAAAATCTGCTCACCTTAACTATAACGCGATGGGTGAATGATATGAGAAAATGGCCACAGGTGTCATACAGAGATATCTTCAATGACTTTGTGTTGTCTCTTGGAGTTTCTTGAGCACAGAGGCATTTCAGTACGTCCACAGTGTGAAGGTAAGATTTTGTGGATTTATGAATGAGAAGTACTATTGTTTTAAAATCTTCCCACTCTGCTTCCAGTTGTTATGACATCCCCTGGACACTCTACTAACTCTACAAAAACTTTTGGCAACTCTACAACCTGTAAATCCACTTCACTAGCTAATTACACTTTGAAATCATCAGAAACTATCAGAAACACCAGACTGGAAGATCAAAGACAAAATTTTATAAAATGAAAGTTAATGGGGAATGTCAAGCTCCAAAATGTCATCATAAAGGTGGTTCAGCCAACTTGTGCGCTGCATTCCAAGTCTTCTTAAGCTATACAATAGCTGAATGTGAGCAGAACACTGAAATTTCAGTTTCAAAATCTCGAAATTTCCCCTCTGTCATAGCTCTCAAACCAAATATGGCTGCATTAGATGTGATGAATCAGGTTTGTTGTCAATAATGTTTGGTGTCACCTTGATGTCAATGAACCATTTCTGAAGTCCACACAAGTTGTTGGGGGAGATTGATAGGGGAGGATTAACTGTGAATAGTGACTTTGGTCTGCTACTCAAACAAAACATATGGCTTTAGAAGACTTGAAATATAGCAGTAAGTTGTATGGACCACTTTTATGGTGCTTTTTTTTTTTTTTTGACAGACCCAGTCCCCATTCTCTTTCATAATATTGAAAAAAACGCCCAGGATATTCTCCAAAAAAAAAAAAAAAAAAAAAAAAAATTCCAATTTGTGTTTCATAGAAGTAAGACAGTCCAGTGGGTTTGGAACAACATGAGGGTGAGTAAATAATGACAAAAAATTTTGGGTGTACTATTCCTTTAAGATAATGTCATGTTAAGGAATGATAATTTTCACCATTATGCAATTAAACCCTTATAAGGTAGCATTTTTACGTACTGCTTTTGACAATGACAGACATGGCAGTTTTCTGGACGATGGTTCGTATACGTGGAAAGGCAGCAAAGCAGCAGTAGTCTCTGCGACTGTCAGTCTCAATGGCGTTGGAAAAGTACAGATTCCCGTTCAGACCCACGGATACTCTCTCATCCTGCTCGATGTGCTGTAGACCTGTGACGTTTCACAGAAATGGACAAAAGAGTCACTGACCATTTAAAGAAGATAAAAATAGTTGTATCTCATAAAAATAAGAATATTTAGGGTAATAATATGAAAATTTAAAAAATAATAAAGATAAATGTAACATATAAATGGGACAGTTCACTTAATGAGTTAGTTCTCCTGATAACGAAGTTCTGTCATTATTTACTCACTCTCATTTTGTTCAAAACCCTGTATGACTTTCTTCCATGAAACACAAAATGAGATGTCACTTTTCACTTCATTGCATCTTTTTTCCCATACAATGAAAGTGAATGGTGACTGAGGCTGTCATTCTGCCTGACATCTCCTTTTGTGTTCTATCTATTTTTTTTTTTTTTTTTTTGGGAGATCCGTCCCTTTAATTCTTATAATAAGTAGTACAATTTTAACACTTCTTTAAGATTATTTAACAATAGACTCATGCAGCTAAACTTTTGACTATTGGCTTGAAGCACAGACTAATTTAGCCCAAATTCCTACTAACTTTAACTCACCTATTGTCATCCAGTAGATTTGCAGTGGGGGGATTCCTTTCGGTGGATTGCATTCCAAAATTACTGACTGACCTTCCATAACCTCAATTGGATCAATGATCTCTTTAGGGAACTTTGGAACATCTACACAGAATAACAAGCAAAAAAAGTGAGGGCATGAATCAATTAAGTCACCATTAGATGGCAGTAAAAGATTTTCCCATAAGGCATTCCATTATGCGATCCCAAATTTCATCCAAAAACTTGCCATTACCGCATAACTTTGCAGCTGCTGTACTACTGTACATATCAATTGAATGAGTGATTGAAAAAGGGGCCTTGTTTGGTAACGGATGCCTTGTTGCCCTGGTTACATCTTTGAAGATTTATGTGGTGTATTTCAGAGCACAATGAGAAATGTTATGTCGAAAATGATGGAGGAAAAGGAGAAAACTCATTTTTCACTGGCCCTGTCCTCAAGCTCCTTACAGACTCTGAGATGAAAGGGAAAGAAAAGCTCCAGGGTTCTCCTGACTTTGTGGCGGGCAAGTAAAATGGATATCTCAATAAAGACCAGAGCGGTCGTTTCATTGGATGGTGGTCTCTAAATCACCTTGAAAGAATCGTTATGAAACATACAGCACAAAGTTACACATTACTCACTGGGGACAATAAATTCTATCTCCTCTGACATGGCTGTTCCTAACTTGTTGGTAGCAAAGCAGCGGTAATTTCCCTGGAATTCGGTGAGATTTCCGTTTTTTGGAATGACGAACGTTCCGGACTCATCTAATGTTATCAATCTGGGATCCTGATAGGGATCAAAGTCTTGCCCGTTCTTTGTCCACCTGAATCTGAGAAAACAGAGAAAATTGGTGCTTAGTTGCAATAACATTAAATTCATCCTTGAAATGTGATGAAAACCAAAAACATGATGCAAAGATGATGTTCAGGTTTTCAAATGTCATGCTTAAAATTACATCAAATACACCTTTAAAGATTAGAAATGTGCTTTGATATGCTGGCGGGATGTTTCTGATGTGATTTTTGCATATATTGTGAGCTGTTAATGATCTAGCTACCCTGCTGAAAAGAATTTTCATGCTGGTCCAGGCTGGTTTATGTTGGTTAGTGTTAGTTTGGTGCTGACTAGAGGTGTCACGACCATTCAATGTACCATTCACTTTCACTGCATGGAAAAGAATGCAATGAAAGTGAATGGTGACTGTGACTTCCACGATGCCTTACATTTCCTTTTTTGTTACATAAAAGAAAGAAAGTCATACAAGTTTGGAATAGCATGAGAATTAGTAAATGGTGACAGAATTTGCATTTTTGGATAATCTGTCCCTTTAAAGAAGAAGTTTTATTTATATAGCGCCTTTCCCAAAGCTCAAGGTCGCTTTACAATAAGCACATTTCAGAAATACATTTCATAACATGATAAACGATACAAGATATATATATATATATATATAAAGGGTTACTGAAAGTGTACTGCAAATAGGTATGTTTTCAGCTGGGTCTTGAAAGTGGATAAAGAGGAAATATTACGAAGAGTAAGGGGTAATGCATTCCATAGCTTAGGAGCAACAACACAGAATGACCTTTCACCTTAAGTGGACAATCGAGATCTAGGAACAGACAAAAGGCCTAGTACAGAAGATCTAAGAGATCGAGTAGGCAAATAACATTGAAGTAGATCAGACAGATAAACCGGAGCTAGTCCGTTTAAAGCCTTAAATGTTAAGAGGAGTATCTTAAATTGAATACGGGATGCAACAGTTAGTCAGTGAAGATCATGCAGAAGAGGGGTGATGCAGGCAGAGCGCCTTGTGAAGGTGATGACTCTTGCAGCTGCATTTTGGACATACTGTAGTCTAGCAATGTTTTTTGGGGGGTAAGCCGACAAATAGTGCATAAGAATAATCAAGGTGTGATGTGATCAGAGCATGTACAAAGATTTCAGCATCAGCCAGAGTGAGTGAAGATCGGAGTCATGCAATATTCCGTAAGTGGAAGAAATTGTTTTTAACCACAGCAGAGGAAATATGAGAATCAAAAGAGAGAGTGGAGTCAAATAAAAAAACACGATTACGGACAGAAGGGGAGGGCATAACATGAACTCCATCAATATCAAAGCACAGGCCCATTCTTTTTACTTGAGCAGTGGAGCCAATTAATAATATTTCAGTTTTGTTGTTATTGAGTTTAAGAAAGTTCAGGGACCGTGATAAATCTGGTGGGGACGCCAGTACACAAGCATCCCGTATTGGGAATTTCATCCAAAACACAACATATGCAAGTTACCACCTATGCTGCTTTTTTAATCAGGGAAGTTTCTGTCTTTCCCTGTGTTTGTGTGTGTGAGTGAGAGTGTGTGTGTGTGTGTGTGTGTGTGTGTACTGCTCACTCTGGTACAGGGTTTCCTGTGGCTTCACACTTCATGGGGAAGCTCTCTTCGAAAGGGAAGGCGATCAGGGAGGCAGGAGAGTGCTCTGTAATTGTGGGCAGCTGCTCCACTAGATGAAGAAACATCCGCAAAATAAGCACTCAGTAGAATGTAGAGGAATAAATGATTTACAAATGCAGGTTGCATGCAGCAAATGGTGAAGTGAGATTACTTATTGCACCATAGGCTTTAGTTAATTCGTAATGGTTTTTCCCACAATCAAGTCAACTGTTTTGATCAATGCATACAAAACTAAAGGTAAACAAAATGTTTGTTGGAGAACATAATTATATATTGAATCATTGATCTAGCTGTTTCCCAAAGATTATGTAATAGGTGAGGTGTTATCAGGTGGTAGTTAATGATCTCTTCAAAAAATGTCAATGAGAGTTTGTTTGTTGTTTAGAACTGGAGACTAATGGCTAATCCAAAAAACTGGATATGCATGATCAAATGCATGATGGAGTGGTGTTATGGGTTGCAAATTAACAGAAGTGGTTTGTTGGCTCTGTTGTTGGATGGGACTGCCATGGCACAAGTCCAAAAATCTATGGTTGTACCGTGGTACTTTTTTGTAAGTGATATATCAAAGTACCATGGTAATACCATATAACCATCGTTCCACCAAAATCGTTGTTATAATCATGATAATTACGTAGATTGTAATGTTGATGAATGTCTTATCTCCTTTTGCAATTACATTAGAAAAATATAAATTGGTCTAAAATTTAAGACCAAAATCAACCCCCACAAAGCAGAACAAAGGCGAAATCCAGTATCAGTGATGGTAAATATCACCAACAAAAGAGCACATTTCTGTATATGAGCAAGATTTCCATAAGAAATTGATGGTTAATGGATGATAATGACCTCTGTATTGATGATCATGTGAGCAAACACTCTATATTGTAGGATGGAAGTTACTAATTCTATGCATGGATTGGCTTTATAAACTTACTGTTCATGCGTGCTAAAACTAACAAATCCACCGCAGCAGGGAAACACAGAGAAACAAATGTGCAGGGATTTGTTAAAATCAAAACAGAAAGCTTAAAATAGATATGACTGAAGTGCAATAAATAATTTATTGTCAACACATTTAAATCCAGGTCCACGGTTCACTATAATAATAATAATAATAATAATAATAATAATAATAATAATAATAATAATAAGTAGAACAGAATAAATTAAGTACAGCATTTCATTCCAACATGATATCTGTCAAGCCCTAGAGATTTTTGTAAATAATTTAACTGCAATAAAATGAACTTTCTTATCTGGTTGCCATGGAAATGGTGAAATACATAGCCCTAGCAATAAATGCTACCTGCTTTCAGCATGAGTGAACCTGTATACAAATTCCCAGTTTCAAACAGATGGTTGCAAGAACAGTGTGCTCCCTGTTCTTCCTGAGAGCGTGGAAAAAAGGCCAAACTGTGCACTTGACAAACAATTGAGGAAAGCCATGAGAACACTACCAGTAAACAGAGTAGGGATGGGTTAGGATGGTCATCTGGATGTACACCAACCGACTACTCGTTTCTTCTCATTTTTGTTGCGTTAATATTTTCCCATCTGGTGCTTTAAAGGTGATGAATTTAGAGAGACAAATTGGTTTTGCTGAAACTATCGGCATGCTGAAACTGAGCATGTTTTACATGCACGATCTTATAATGATTATGCTTAGTAAGCTGACAACATGTAAGGTCATGTAAACGCCTTAACCTTGTGTGACCATGCATACACATGCGTGGACTTTGTATTTTGGCTTCGCTGTATGCAATGCGTAATTTAAATTCATTTAAACCGACTGATCACAGAAGATTCTGGGCTATCAGTAAAAGGTTAAACTTTCAACGTATGGAGTCATGTAACAAAACAAAATGGTGCCGACCACAGCGGAGTCTGTCTTTGGGAGAAACACCAAAAAGCTATATCTGGTAAGAAAACTAATAAAGTTTTCACATTGAAATCATTGAGTGAAAAGATAAGAGTCTCTAGTTTCATCCGATGTGCCATTTTTAAAATTTGAGCGATTTATCGCAAAACGTCACGCTACTAAACACAATGTACTCTAATGTGTACTTAAGCTAATTTTTTCCTTAGAAATCCTATATTTATATCGGCTTATTCAATGTGCGCAAGTGTTGTGTGCATGCCTGTATCAGTTTTGAGATCAAACCAATGACATCAAAGAACAACCCAATGATTTCAAATTTCATGTAAACGCGGTTCCCTATCTGTCACTCACTCGACGTTGTGTTGATGTAGTGACACTAGGGGTCACTCTTGGGAGCCCCAAACACCTCTGCTTTTTTTGAAAAAAGGCCAATGAGAATTGGCGAGTGGAATTTGCATGCCACTCCCCCGGACATACGGGTATAAAAGGAGCTGATATGCAACCACTCATTCAGATTTTCTCTTCGGAGCCGAGCGGTCATATTCAGTGCACTGAATTCAATTCCTTCCAAAGACGCACCTCAAAACTGCTGGATTTACAGTGCATTTCAGCAGCTTCTCCCCCTCTGCACCTGTGGAGTGCAGATAACGCCCCTGGGCACTTCGGCAGAGTGAAAATAAGAGAGTATATTCTAAAACAGTATATTTTCATTCACAAAAAGAGCAACACACATGGAACGTCTTTTTAAAGATGTCTTTCCGTTTGTGTGTTATTCCTGGTTGCGGTCATTATCTCTCCGCTTCTGATGGCCACGATCACTGTCTTATGTGTCTGGGCACTGCCCACGCGGAGACATTGTTCGTGGATGAGTCATGTCCTCATTGCGAGAACATGACCATGGCAACATTGTGGTCGCGGCTTGCTCTCGTAAGAAAGCAAGCCACCCCAGCGGTTCCCCGCACCGGTCCTTCTATCTACAGGTTTGAGGCCACATCGGTTAGCACTGGGGATGATTTGGGGACATCAATGGGACCACCTCCACTGGGTATCCCCCCACGGACCTCCCATTCCCCAGCAGGCTCACTTGCCCCAGTCGGGCTCTCGCACGAGACCACCGGCTCATCTCAGTGCGAGTTCACCTTCTCGTTTGGAGCTCGGGAAGATGATGCGTTATCGAGCGCAGCATAGAAGAGCAGGCTCATCCAGCCTGACGCAGAGGCTTTGGCTGAGCTTCCTCCTTTGGGAACGGTGACCCAGTCTCAGGCCAACGCGGAAATGATGGACATGCTTTCCCAGGTGGCCGCGAGCGTTGGGCTAGAGTGGAACCCTACACTCTCCCCTGAACCCTCGCGGCTTGACGATTGTTCCTGGGCTCGGGGCATCGCCCACGGCCATGGCCCGCCCCCGTTCCTTTCTTCCTGGAAGAGCATGAGGAGTTGACAAGATTGTGGGAGGCACCTTTTACTGCCCGGTCCTGGTCTTTCAGCTTCCCCGCTCGCACTACCCTCGATGGTGAGCAGCCAGGGGGTATTCGGTGATCCCTCAGGGAAAGGGTTCTACAGCCTTCGTACCGAAGAAAGGCGGTGGGTTGCGACCAATCCTGGGCCTGCGAGTACTGAACCGGGCTTTGCACAGACTCCCGTCCAAGATGCTGATGCAAAAACGCATTCTAGCAAGCATCCGGCATCAAGATTGGTTCGTGGCAGTAGACCTGAAGGACGCGTACTTCCACATCTCGGTCTTACCTCGACACAGACCCTTCCTGCGGTTTGCCTTCGAAGGCCAGGCGTACCAGTACAAGGTCCTCCCCTTCGGCCTGTCCTTGTCCCCTCGCGTCTTCGCGAAGGTCGCAGAGGCAGCCCTTCCCCCACTAAGGGAAGTGGGCGTCCGCATCCTCAACTATCTCAATGATTTGCTAATCCTAGCTCACTCTCGAGAGTTACTGTGCGCACACAGGGACCTCGTGCTCCAGCACCTCAGCCGACTGGGGCTTCGGGTCAACTGGGAAAAGAGCAAGCTCTCCCCGGTTCAGAGAATTTCTTTTCTCGGTTTGGAGTTGGACTCAGTTTCGATGACAGCGCACCTCACGAACGAGCGCGCACAGTTGGTGCTGAACTGTCTGAAGGCATTCAGATGGAGGACAGCGGTTCCACTGAAACTTTTTCAGAGGCTCCTGGGGCATATGACATCCTCAGCGGCGGCCACACCACTCAGGTTGATGCATATGAGACCACTTCAGCACTGGCTTCAGACTCGAGTCCCGAGATGGGCATGGCACCACGGGACACATCGTGTGACCATCATGCCGATCTGTCGCCGCCTCTTCCGCCCTTGGACCGACCTTGCATTTCTATGGGCAGGAGTTCCTTTAGAGAAGGTCTCCAACACGTCGTGGTTACAACAGATGCCTCCAAGACGGGCTGGGGCGCCGAATGCAACGGGCACACAGCCGCTGGCTCCTGGACTGGCCCGCAGCTGCGTTGGCACATCAACTGCATAGAGTTGTTGGCAGTACTGCTCACCCTGCAGACGGACAACACAGTGACGGTAGAGTACATCAACCGTCAA
Source organism: Myxocyprinus asiaticus (assembly GCF_019703515.2). Lineage (NCBI taxonomy): Eukaryota > Metazoa > Chordata > Actinopteri > Cypriniformes > Catostomidae > Myxocyprinus > Myxocyprinus asiaticus. Next base: position 11,845,855 of record NC_059352.1, read on the forward strand.
GGTGGTCTACGCTCCCGTTGCATGTCACAACTCACCCGCCATCTCCTCCTCTGGAGTCAGCAGTGCCTCAAGTCGCTATGAGCCACTCACATCCCGGGCGACCTCAACACTGCAGCAGATGCGCTGTCACGTCAGGTTACCCTCAGGGGAGAGCAGAGACTCCACCCTCAGGTGGTCCAGCTGATTGGAGTCGATTCAGTCAAGCACAGGTAGACCTGTTTGCTTCCTGGGAATCCTCCCACTGCCCGCTTTGGTATGCCCTGACCGAGGCACCCCTTGGTATAGTTTCACTGGCACACAGCTGGCCCCCTGGACTACGCAAATACGTTTCCCCCAGTGAGCCTACTTGCACAGACCCTGTGCAAGGTCAGGGAGGATGAGGAGCAGATCGTCCTAGTAGCACCCTACTGGCCCACCCAGATGTGGTTCTCGGATCTCACGCTCCTCACGACAGCCCCCCGGCAAATTCCCCTGAGGAAGGATCTTCTTTCTCAGGAACGGGGCACCATCTGGCACCCGCAACCAATCTCCACGTCTTGCCCCTGGACGGGACACGGAAGACCTAAGTGGCCTACCACCCACGGTGGTAGACACGATCACTCAGGCTAGGGCTCCCTCTACGAGGTGCCTGTATGCCTTGAAGTGGTGTATGTTCACTAAGTGGTGTTCTTCCTGACACGAAGACCCCAGAGATGCGCAGTCAGATTGGTGCTTTCCTTCCTGCAGGAGAGGCTGGAGGGGTGGCTGTCCCCTTCCACCTTGAAGGTGTATGTAGCCACTATTTCGGCTCATCACGATGCAGTAGATGGTAAGTACTCCCTTTGAGCCCTTGGAGTCTGCTGAGCTTAAGGCACTAGATGTAGACATTTATGGTTCCCAGTCGGTTAACAAATTCCACTCTTTTTGGGGAGAAAAGAGAGGAAAAGAGGCCTCGGCTGGCTAGGCTGTCCCTATTGTTGGGCAGTCGACTTGTTCCTGTAGGACCGTTCGATGCTCATAAGATCATTGGGGAGGTTACGTGATGGCCTGGTGCGCTGGCTACAAGGCACAAAGCGGTCTGCACATCACACACCGCCAGTTCACGTAACACAGTTCAGATAGTTGTGGCGTTTTGTATAGGGACCTCTAGTGTCACTACATCGACACAACGTCGAGTGAGTGACAGATAGGGAACGTCATGGTTACTTTCGTAACCTCCGTTCCCTGATGGAGGGAACGAGACGTTGTGTCCCTCTTGCCACAACACTGAACTACCCGCTGAAATGGCCGGGACCTGGTCTCGGCTCCTCAGCACAAAACCTGAATGAGTGGTTGCATACCAGCTCCTTTTATACCCAAATGTCCGAGGGAGTGGCATGCAAATTCCACTTGCCAATTCTCATTGGCCTTTTTTTAAAAAAAGCAGAGGTGTTCGGGGCTCCCAAGAGTGACCCCTAGTGTCATTACATTGACACAACATCTCATTCCCTCCATCAGGGAACGGAGGTTACGAAAGTAACCATGACGTTTTCTTGCATTGTCAGATTTTTTGAATAAGTTAATATTTGGTAGCTATCAATGAACTGGCGTGCATGTTAACATGTCTCTGAGAAGTTGCATCTCCAAAATTCATCGCCTTTAAAGCACCACCACTACAGCCAAAAAAGCACAGCTTGTGTAACCAATTCATTAAATATTAAGCCACTAACTCAAACTTCAAATGGCCTGCTGTGAGCAACGTGAGGACTATGATATTTTTGTTCACTTAAAAGTTATCTACTTATATACATGCAGAGCGTTTCTTTGGCCAATGCATCACATTGCGTGTCATGAGCATTGTGTTTTAAAGACAGTTCTTTAAAAATGGGTCTCGAGTCCCCTACAGTCTGTTTCATTCTGTTGCGTTCTTTCCAACTGTTTTTGAACATAAGAATGTGTTTGTATACAGATTTTTCATTTTTGGGTGAACTATCCCTGTAAAACTGACTAGTCATTTACTTTAGACAACTCCCCAACTACTTCACTATGAAAATATGTGAGTTTGCACATAATGGCATTTAGAAGACATGTAACAAGAAGAATACTACAGAAATATAACATAGCACAGGAAGTAATTTATTCAACTTACCATCCAGTGGAATTTCTAGGGCATTCGTTTGATACGTGCAACTAATATTAAGGCAGGTGCCCAAAATGAGGGTCACACCCATTTTCCAGAACAACCACATGGCTAGGAGTTGAGCGGAGGATGACAAGAATACTGCAGTTTGCCAGGAGTCAGTGCATCTCACTCCAACACAGGCTGTGGTCTCAGCACCTGCACAAAACACAAGAAGCTCTTACTGCTACTGCCACCCACATGACAGCTGCCAATGAGAAATCAGTGCCATACACACACACCCATTTGAGTAAACAACACACAGAAAACTTCTGAGCAACCATATGCTTATGATTGGCCCACGACAGCACGGATACAAAATAACTCTGTCACCTGCACAGACACAAAGACTTGCACATTTCACTTGAATATTGCACATGCCTCCTGCTGAGTAACTAGCATCAGTTGAGTCTATCCCAAGTTGTATTTACTTGAAATGCATCTGTGAGGAATCTCCATATTAAAGCTCTCGATCACAGAGTCCCTGGAGACATAAATTGTATTTCTGTAAATTGTTTGTAGGAGTATATGTGGCAGTCACATATTTTTCCCTCTTCCCCTTCATAACGGTGAATATGAAAAATAAAATCTTAAAAAAATAAATAAAAGGGCCCTCCTGCAGTTATGGTAATGTGCAGCAGATGTAGCTGAAATTATTCAGAATTATAAATTCATGGCACTATAACAGTGACAGATTTTGATTAGCTGGATACAGTCGAGAGCACAAAACCAAAAGGCTGAGAAATCACAAAGCCTGCAGATGTTCCTAAATATTAAGCTAGAAATACAAAGCTTTGTCAAGCTAGTGTGGATGAACTTTGAGTTAAATGTCATGTTTTATGCCTTTAAAGTCTCTTTCTTGCATAGCCTCTGGGTGATGTCATGTGTGGTAAGGGTTCAGTAGTTCCTTTAACCTTTGGTAACTGGCGCCAGTAAAGCATCTAGTTGTAGACAAATAGAGTTCACGCACATTTTCATTTTAGATTCATTACAGCACTGGCCATAAAACGCAGCAGTTGATCAGAGTAACTATAATGGAGGTCACTTTCCATGGTACACTGGAAATCAGCTTTGTATTTGCACTTGCAGTTGGTGCCTGTAAGTCTATAATTCCTACTACTATGTTTTGTCTTGAAGGTGTCTTTACCCTCCCAAGATAGGGCAGCTCTGGACCTCCTCCATATTCAAAGAAAAGTGGCTTGAAGGTTTGGTGTAATGCAGCAGTTAAAGCTCAGGGCATGCAACTGGATAGTTGCTGGTTTGAACCCAGCAAAGAGCAATCCATGATCCATCACCATTGTGCCCTTGAGCAATTATCATTAGATAATTTCCTGCTTGACTTTAATTAGATAAACACACAATAAAATGGATCAGGACTTGAGTGAACAAAAGAGTATCAGAGAGTAAAGCTGACAAAGAAATATGAAGACGCAAAGCTTACAAAATAAAATGTTATCAGTCATTTTCACCGCTTTGTGAAGGCACACAATTTCCCAAAAAACAGGAATGACTCTTTGAAACATTATGAGGCCATTAATTCAGGTCTATAATTAAAGTCAAAAAGGGGATTTGGATGGTGCAAGGTAGGCTGTATGTTCAAGACTTTATTTTAGCTGTTGGAGCTAGTCACGAGAGATAACCACACTTCACTGCCCCTCCACTTTAACCCCACCAGCTGCTTTAATTGCTGCTTTTTCACCCAGACCCCATCCTCCCCTAATCTTCTCCTCTGCTTAACAAATCCAATAGGAAACACAGAGGTCAAACACCAGTAAGCGGAGAAGTAATTGAATACTTGACCAGTGTGTGAATGAGTCGATTCCCTTCGTTCCTCAGTAGGGGCTCTTGTTTTCCAATGGGCTTGAACTCCACATGCTGCATTTCACCACAATGGTATTAACTCTGTCTGAAAGCTTTTGTGATTCAGTGCTGGTTATGGTGACCCCTGAGATGACCTCTGTGATGTCACTGGAGCAGTCACAGAGAGGATGGGCTTCCACACCCCTTTACTGTCATAACGAAAGGCTTGTGGTTAAGCCACAGTACCCCTGTCAGATTTTGACATGTTGCTTGGACTGAAAGACAGTGATTGAGGCGCTACTGCTTGCCCCGAGACTGCTCTCTTGCCCACAGATGGTGGCGAGCATTAGTAGCCAGATTAGGATCAAGTGTTTTGCTTGACAGTTTGGTGTGTTTCTGCGGGCAGGATTTTACCATCCTTATCCTACACAGTGTGTCCTGGTTTTCCTTTTTTGTTTTGGCTAGTTCAACTCTCATGAACTTAAAGCCATCAGATATATTACAATTCAATTCTTGAGCACTTGTCATTGAGTTTGATCCGATACCCCCCTTCTTGTCATCTAGTGTTTAGAAGGACATTGCTTGCCAGTTTGTGGGGCTTGACCACAGGGAACTAGCATCATCATACACACATACATCACACTGCTGTGAAAAGCATATTGAGGCCCTTTTCATGAAAGAGTCTTTATTGGAATAGTCAAGCCAGACTGCTTTAAGGCCTGTGAATCAAGAGCATTTCAGTTGCAATACACTTGGCATTTACAAGCAGCTCAGCATGGGGGAGATCAACTTCACTGACTCTTGTAAGTTGATTTGTTAGGAAATTGTTTGCCAAAAACATGTGCAAATGTAAGGTATACAAATCCATTTACATTTGGCAGATGCTTTTGTCCAAAGCAACTCACAGTGCATTGTGTAAGTATCCCAAATGACGTACTATACACTGTGCACTTACACTATACACTCAGCAATCTATTGTATGAAAATAAGTGTAGTATCACCTTAAATAGAACACTAACAGTTTTTTTTTACTACACGGAAGCATTCGCTGTGTTTCAGCTGACGGAAGCTACGTTTCAAACGCACATGATGTGTTGCCACTAGATTTAGCATGTTAGCCAACACTTCTATCTCAAAAAATGTACATTCACAAAGCATGGGGTGATGGTAAAGCCTTCAACTCACATATGTAAGGTTCTTTTTTTCACAAAAGTCTCGCTAGTTGCCACATTCACCATTAATTACAATGGTATTGTAAGGCCAGCATCATGGCCAGGTAACCCCACCCCCTTTTGCTATGTAGGGCAAGCCGTGACCGCTGAGTGTGTAAAGTGTCCAACATTCCTCTCTCTGTTATTTTGGTTGAAGAAGTAAATCATCCGGGTACTCGTACCCTTCTTTACGTTGCATTTTTTGTGTGAAAAAAACACTACACTAGAAGTATGTGATTTGAGATGTGTTTCTTTGGGAATTGAACCTATGACCTTGGTATTGCTGGCACCATGCTGTGCTGATTTTTTAATTTTCCTTCCAGAATTATGAAGAGAACCACAGCAAGTCAATGTAGCAACCAATGTCATCTCCTCTGATCATTTCAATCTGCAATGTTCAAATTAACACATCTTATCCCCATAAAGTCAGCCTAAGCAGACCCTGTAAACACCGAACTAGGACTTAACTAACGACTGCGGCCTGTTCCTAATCCTTCACATTTGAATCTGATGATATTGGCTAACATTTCGACTCATGTAACAAATCTTCTGAAGAAGTCAAAACGTTAACCACATGGTTTTGGATCAAAGTTATTGTTGGAGCAGTGAGTAAGTGTGCAAGTTTTTCTTTTTTCTATAGTATTGTTTTTTTTTTTTTGTTTTTTTTTTCTTCTTACAAAGTTTGTTTTGGTGTGCGTGTGTTATTACAAACGTTGAAGATGTTAAAGCTTTCCAGCATGAACTCTGACCTATGCTAGTTCTGGCACTGCCGGGGCAAAGCCATCTGGAGCAAGAGCCAGAAGAGGAGGAGAAGGTGGAAAGTGGGGTAAGAGAATCAAGAGCAAGCTTTTCTACCCTACTGACTGATGGCATCTTTTCTTTCTCGCATTCACCTTAGCCACCATGAAGGCTCATTTAACATGGCGGATGAGCGTAAATCAGGACAGTGGAGAAAAAGGAAGCAGTTTGGCGGTGGAAGGGTGGCATGGTGTGTCTGCTTGGCTGTTCTACCAACTGTGGAGTATGAATAAAGAGGCAATCAAGAGACCATCCCTGAGGAAACCAGTCACATCCATTTTCTACACACTAGGATCCATCACCACAGAGCATGGCCATTTGTCTAATTATTACTGGCTGCATTTTAATAGATAATCAACAGCAATGCTTCCAATGCTCAAATGTGCTATAATAACAGTCTGGCAACCCAGAGAAAACCCAGAGGTTGCTCTTTCCTAGTTCATGAGATTTAATGGTATCCTTAACTTTGCTTCAGATGTTTCTCCTAAAATTCCTTTGGAGGAAATAAAAATTAGACAATTGTTAACACACAGTAAGAGTATAGAGCTGTAAAATGAATGTGGATAGCATAGCTCAGATGATTGGCTCTTTGAACAATTGAATGAGAAATGTTTGAATTCATATTGAGATATCTGACTATTGATTGCAGATTTTGGTGTCTTGAAAAATCAGAGCACAGGTTAAGACTTCGGGGTCTCCTCTGAAACTTTAGAGAAGACACACAAGATTAATGTGGTCTTTTTCTGAGGTGGAACATCTGAGAAGCATGAGATTCTAGCAAACACCTCCATTCTCTCTACATTAAATCTCATTGCTGTCAAGGAGAAACAATTGAGACATTAGTGAGATCTAATTTGTGATGTTTTTTTCTTTATTTATATTTTTCCTATGGGAAGAAAAGGGTTGAGTGCAGCAAAGCTGCCAGTTTAGAGTAGTTTTGCTTCAGATGGTCTTAATACCATTAAACTGTCAATAAAACCCCAATCTTACAAAGTAAACGGATATCTGCTATTCAGTACATGATCAGCATTTATATGCCTTTTAGAAGGAAAACTGTTTATGTACTGTGCAGACCACTAATGGGATTAACGCCATCCCTGTCTTGTCAAACTGGATTAAAACAATCTGCTGAAGAAGAGTCTTGATGGCTGTGTATCTCTCTCAACCCTTTGGATAAAACCTCAATTCTGATCTAATCTGTTCAGTACAGTTAAGGCGTGGCTGAGATTACTAGCACTAAAGAGGCATTAGTGAATTTTCATCAGTTTGTGCATACACTAATATACTTTATTCACTTTAATATTTTATTTAGCTTCATCAGTGTTTGAACACAATGAAATAGCGAACACAGCCCATTTTACGTCCATAATGTAAGAAATTTCCAAGTGAAAACGGATTTTTAACAGGAAAAATTGTAGGGCAGGTCTTGATTTTATTTTTTTTTATTTTTTGCAGTGTAAAAATGTGAAAATCCAAGAAGTTTTAAAGCCACTTTTCTCAGTTTCAGTGTTGGCATAGTTACTGTTTTGCCTTTATAGTGCAATATACACATGGTTCATCATTCTAAAATACAAAAGTGTCCATTAATCTTCAAACATTTGCAAATGAGTTGTAGGAAAGCGTGATATTGTCTTAAATTGGATGTTTGAACCTGCCATCAGAGTTACTACACCTCACAATTCTGACTCACTAGCCCTTAGCACATAACAGTTAAATAACTTTATAAATAATTCATAAACAACACCTTAAACAGGCTACAAAACTTATATATTATAAAAACTTCTGTGTCGCAGCAAAGCAAAGACAATACTCTAAATGAGATAAAGAAGTGGGGGTGATATTAAATAATAACTATGCCTAACTGAGATTAAACTCAGTTTCAATCTGCTTTAACATGCATGCCAGAGATAAAACTGTTCAATTACCAGCCCATTAATAATACAGCAGCCTGAACGAGGAGAGGGTGGGGTGGGACGGGGACGAGGAATGCAAGGATGGGAAGAAAGGAGCTGTGTGCTCACCAGTCTTGGGGAATCTACTTTGAATCTGTGTTTTGTTGAGCTAAAGGCATCTTTGTAAGAAGTTAAACTACAGTCAGCTACCCTTTTGAAAAAGTAATAATAAGATATTGCTAAAAATAGCAATATCTTTTTAAATATATAAACGTTTATATATATTAATATGATATATATATTTTCCCCTTCTATTTTAATGTTTATCTATTTATTTTTTGCAAATATGCCAATATATGTCCAGAACAAAATAATGATGATCTCAATTAAGGTAAAAAGCATTAAATAGAATTTGAACAGATACATTCAAAATACCACTCAAAAAACTAGAAACACAGTTCCCTATCTGTCACTCACTCAACGTTGTGTCGATGTAGTGACACTAGGGGTCGCTCTTGGGAGCCCCAAACACCTCTGATCTTTGAGAAAATGCCAATGAGAATTGGCAAGTGGAATTTGCATGCCACTCCCCCAGACATACGGGTATAAAAGGAGCTGGTTCGCAACCACTCATTCAGATTTTTTCTTCGGAGATGAGTGGTTGATTCTCACGAGCTGAATTTCACTGCCAGTCCATTCACCTCTTAAGAAGCGTATGCTGTTGGATATATGGCGCATTTCAGCGGCTTTCTCTCCCTCTGTGCGATCAGTGCAGAGTACGCCCCTGGATGCTTCGACAGCCTTAAAAGAGTAAATATTCTCAACAAAGAGTATATTTTCCTCTAAAAGAGCATGCATTGACGGACAGCATCTTTTTAAAGATGCCTTTCCATCTTTGTGTAATTCCTGGCTGCAGTAGGTATCTCTCCACCTCCGATGGCCACAATCGCTTTCTCACGTGCCTGGGCCGTAATCACGTTGAGGCAGTGTTCGTGGATGGTTCATGTTCTCATTGCGAGAACATAACCATGGCAACGTTGCGGTCGCGGCTTTCCTTCTTCCAGGTACGGGTACCTATGGGTACGAGGCCGGGTCGGTTGACTCTGGAGGTAATTTGGGGGCTTCAATGGGTACGGATTCACCAGGTAATCCCCCGTGGACCGCCCATTCCCCAGCACACTCATTTGCACCGGTCCAGTTCTGGGATGAGACAGGCAGCTCGCCTCAGTGCCAGCCTAATGTCTCTTTCGGAGCTCACGAGATGGATGAGGTTTCAATAGCAGCATCGGAGAGCGCATTGGTGATGTCGGACGCTGAGGACTCAACTGGGCTGCCACCTTTGGGTGTGAAAATGCAGCTACCTAGCGGAATCGTCCGGCACTCCCCTCCAGGGCCTGTAGGACTACGTCGTCTCTGGCGGCCAGAGCCTACAGTGCTGCTGGACAGGCCGCCTCCGCCCTGCATACCACATCTGCTCAATATGAGCACACTCTACCAGGAGTGTGGCATCCTCGTGGGCACTGGCCAATGGCACCTCTCTAGCAGACATCTGCAGGGCAGCGGGCTGGGCAACACCCAATACCTTCATGGGATTTTATAATCTCTGGGTTGAGCCAGTTTCATCCTGTGTATTGTCAGGTACGAACAGGTAAGTGTGCGAGACAGCTGGCCGGGTGTATCGCTTGCGTACAGCGCCTTTCCCCTCCGTGAGGTGAAGACTTGCGCTCTTTTCTCCCATGCGAGTTCATGAGTCTGTGAACCCTGGATGTCTTTCCTCCCTAGCCCTGTGGCTGGCGAATTCGGCGGAGGAATTCCTAGCTAGACCCAGTACATGTGCTAGCGTGCCCAGTACTGGGGTAGGTGCTCCACAGGTGCCGGTTACCTCCGGTAGCCTCCTGTGATGTATTTTCCATGGTACGGTCTCCCTATAGGTCGACCCGCATCTCTCTTGGGCAGAGCCCTACCACTGTGCCTCTGGTGAGCCCACATGACGTATTTGCCACATGTTAATTATGTATATATAAATATATAATTATTATGAAAAATAAATAGGCCTAGTACAATGTAAGTGTTCAAAGGTGCAAATGATGTCATCAGTAGTGGTTCACTTTCACATGTCAAGATTGCTTTCATACTAATTGTGAACTAAACAAAGCACAATCAGGTGTGGTTCGCTACAAACCGAAATCTGATGTCAACAGACTTAAAGCATTAAAGTATAAAAGATGCAGCAGGTGCTTTGCATTTCTGCCAGTATTTCAGATTTGTAAAGACCCCATAAACTCACACTTTTCAAAGCTTTTTTTTTTTTTTTTTTTTTATCAATAGGCTTTAGTTATATCTCAGCCATAAACCAAATTGCCACTTGCTAGCCAGATGCAGGTGGTAATAGGGGGAGGGATATTCTCATTCTTGGGAGCATCTGATTGAGGATGATGACTGAAGATGAGTCATCAATATTTTTGTCCATTTAATTGTAAGAGAAAGATTGTACATCTGAAATGTGTACTGTATACCTTCAGTGAGTTTTGTCAAAGTTTAGGAGCACACTTGACTCAAAGCTAACACTTTTCATGGGGTCTTTAAAAAGCATGTTTATGACATCGTCATGTTCAGAATGCCAGAATGCCATGTTCTAGAGATGTGTTGTTCGGCTCAACTGCAGAAAGCGCAATCTCATAGCACCGAAATAACAAATTGTCCATAAGGTCACAGAAGACGGCTGTGAGGAATGAAAAAGATCATTCAAATGCTCAACAATCACAGACGTGCTGTCATGTTGGGAGGAGGGGAAGGGAGAGAGGGTGAGACTTTCAAAATGTCCCTATACGTATGTGCCATTTAAAGTACAAGCGAGAAAGACCTGCTGTGCATGTTGAAATTTCCTTTTGTGTCTTGCCTTTTATTATTATTATTTTTTTCATTACCCTCTATCTTTCAAGTCTTTGAGACAAGTGGAATTCTGTGTGCCCTGGACAGTGATCAAATTAGGCTGTGATCTGTGTTGAGTGCCCTGAAGTAGGGGAGATTGGAAACAGGCACACCAGGGGGACAGGGGTGTTATTTTGTGGGAACTAACACAGCAAGAGCCCTCGTTCATTCAGATCTGACGGATGTTGGCAATCTCCCAGGATAAAAACTTGGCTGTAGTCAGACAAGATAAATTGAACTTGTGTCCGAGATTATCTCCTTTCCCCAACAAATCTAAAGCTAAAGTGGTAGGCAGAATTGTTATTCCTTAAGGCTAAGAAAAATCTATTGTTTGTCATAAAGTAAATACTGTGCTAATTCTTCTGCTTACATTTTCCAAACACTGGCACACCTGTGACCATTGACTTTAGTGTTGTGTTGAAAACGTGATTCATATGAGCTATTAATTCATGTTTCAGCTTGTTCTATAACATCTGGATATGCTTGTTTTAAAGCTATTTGACAGTTCTGTCGGAAGCTTAAAACATTCTGGATTTCTTCATTTTATTGCTCTTAACCATTAGCTCTTATGTCAAACTGTTATGAAACAAAACATGACACAGGCAAATTTTAGAAGGACATTTCCTATCCAGTTTTGAACCAGTCCCAAATCAAAGCCAAGAACCTTTAAAATCCAAAAACTGCTTGTATGTTTACTACAAACATGCTTTCACCACCTTATTAAGGTATAAACTGTTGAAAGACAGATTGTTTATACAAAAAAAGCCCATTGTTTGTGAATCAAGTTGTCCAGGAAAGAAACCATTTCAACATCCCCTTTTAATAAATAACCAATTTGTCTTGAAAATATATATGGTAAACCAAGAACTAAGAGTTTAAAATCAAAGCATGATTTTTGGCATATATATATATATATATATATATATATATATATATATATATATGTATATATATATATGCCAAAAAAGCAACCGATAAACCCATATATTTCAGTCAAGTTCAAGTTCAATCAACTGTCGTCATTCCACCTAGTATCAGTTCCAAAATTTACCAACAGCCTTCTCTTGGAATAATGCACGTTTTCTAATTTCAAGTCTACTTTCATAGTTAATTTGAGCAAATATTGTGTTAAATAAGTGTCATTTGATCTCTCATTTGTATCTTAACAAATTTTATTTACTATCATTAAACTGTGTTACGTATTTGCATAATATCAGTCACCTTGTTCTCTAAATATTGTTATCGGATCAATAAACAACATTTTTACACATATGATATTTTTAGTCTATTTTTACGATTTGCGCCTTTGAATTGTATGACAAATTGAATCTGTGTATATATATATATATATATATATATATATATATATATATATATATATATATATATATATATATACCAATGTGTGTGTGTGTGTGTGTGTGTGTGTTTATGTGTGATAATAAAAAATATATAAGGATATCTCACTGCATAGTAACTGTTCTGCCAAGCCCTCTCTGTAATACACGTGCAAGGGGTCACAACACACACTAGTAGCAGTAATACAGTAGTAATTCCCTCTACTGGACTGCCTTTGTAACAAGCTCAGAAAAAACAATCAAAAAGAAGCCTAAATACTCACAGGAATCTGTATCATTGTTGTCCGCTCTTCCTCAGAGCAACCTTCTTCTTCTGCACAATTTAATCCCGCAGGCGTGAAATACAGAAAGTGCTGAGGAAATCCAGCGAAACGTCTACTACAGCAGACGCGGGAGAGAGAGAGAGAGAGAGAGAGAGAGAGAGAGAGAGAGAGCTCTGTCACTGGCGTACAGAGCGGTGCAGAGTGAGAGAGGCACTGGGGAGACATATGTTGCCAAAGCCTCTCGCTTGGCAAAAAAGCTCATTAAACGAGTGACAATCACTCCCACAAAGCCAGATCTGAGTGCTTTTCACATGGAGTGTACAAAGAATGAGAGACACAAAGAGAGAGAGGGAGAGAGAGATAATGAATGAGAGTGTAGGAATTCTGGAAAGAGAAGTTGCGTTTCAAACACTTAAGCATGGGAAGTCTTGTCCATTTTTTGTGCCATGGATGTCAAGATCCATGTTTTACCTATTGTAAGTCTGACATTATGGTTAAGTAGGGTTAATCTGGATTTATTATAGTGTTTATTTCAGATAATGTAATGACAGTTGTATATTTCTTGAAACACACTACACATCTTACTCAGAGAGCTATAAAATGAAATAATCTGAGCAAACTATACATATTTAGAATATAAAATTAAATATTTTAATAGTTTTAAAGAAAATGATTTATTTTTATATATCTGTCCAGCTTCATAGTCTGCAAGCGGCATAAAAGTACATCTTCTATCTACTTGAATGGGAAAGACCGAAATCTCCAAAACGGTTGGTCAAGATTACAATCAAAGAACATATTTCAAATCAGCAGTTAACTCTAACAACAAGGGTATGATAAATCATACTTCTTGAGCTTAGATCACACAAAAACAAATTTGATGGCTGGACCATCTAATGTGCATGTGCATTCTCAAGTTCATTGACAGGCAATGTCTGTATATAAAAGGTGATTGGCTCTTTTACCTGTATGGTGGGACTTCCTTTTCTACATCCGCCATATTGGCTGTTTCAATGTATTTTTCAATACATTGTATTTCTTGTTCCTTAATTTTAATACAAGTGCTCTGTCTTGGGCTAAACAGTCTTTGGTGGTGCCTGCCTGTGCAAAACTTGTTGTTCCCTATATGTCACTCATTCGATGATGTGTCGATGTAGTGACACTAGGGGTCACACTTGGGAGCCTGAGACACCTCTGGTCTTTGATAAAAGGCCAATGAAAATTGGCGAGTGGTATTTGCATACCACTCCCCCGGACATATGGGTATAAAAGGAGCTGGTATGCAATCACTCATTCAGATTTTCTCTTCGGAGCCGAACGGTCATGCTCACTGAGCTGAATTCCCACAACTGTTCATTCACCTCTGCTGGATCTGACGGTGCATTTCAGCGGCTTCTCCCCCCTCTGCACTGGTGCACTGCAGAGAATGCCCCTGGGCACTTCGGCAAAAATAAAAGAGTATATTTCTCTAAAAGAGTATATTTCTCTAAAAGAATATATATCTCAAAAAGAGCGGCACATACGGAATATCTTTTTAAAGAGATGTCTTTTTAAATATGTTTGTGTGTTATTCCTAGTTGCACTCATTATCTCTCGCCTTCTGATGGTCACGATCACGAAACTGCTCACGCGGAGACAGTGTTCATGGATGAGTCATGTACTCATTGCGAGAACATGTCCATGGCAACGATGCGGTCGCGGCTTACCTTCGTAAGAAAGCAAGCCACCCCAGAGGCTCCCCGCCTCGGTCCTTCTACCCACGGGTATGAGGCCAGCGCGGCTATCACTGGGGGCGATTTGGGGACCCCAATGGGACCATCTCCGCTGGGTATCCCCCCACGGACCTCCCATTCCCCAGCAAGCTCATCTGCCCCGATCGGGCATCCGGATGAGTCCACTGGCTTGTCTCACGGCGAGTTCGACCTCTTATTCAGAGCCCGTGAAGGTGATAAGCTCTTGAGCGCAGCATCGGAGAGCGGGCTCGTCCAGTTGGACGCGGAAGCCTCAGCTGGGCTCCTCCCTTCGGGTGTGGTCGCCCAGTCACAGGCTGACGCGGAGATGATGACATGCTTTCCCGGGCAGCCTCGAGCATCAGGCTAGAGTGGAACCCTCCACTCTCCCCTGAACCCTCGTGGCTCGATGATTGGTTCCTGGGCTCGTGGCGCTGCTCAAAGCCACGCCCCGCCCTGATTCCTTTCTTCCCGGAAGTGCATGAAGAGCTGACAAGGTTGTAGGAGGCACTTTTTACTGCCCGGTCCTGATCTTTCAGCTTCCCTGCACTCACTACCCTCAATGGTGGGGCGGCCAAGGGCTATTCGGCAATCACCCCAGTGGATAAAGGCACTCGTGGTGCACATATGCCCGCAGAGCACCACCACCTGGCGTGGGCGCCCAAAGCTCCCGTCCAAGGCCTGTAGGTTTACGTCGTCTCTGACAGCCAAGGCCATGGTGCCACTGGACAAGCCGCCTCCGCCCTGCATGCCATGGCTCTCCTGCAAGTCCACCAAGCCAAGGTGCTAAAGGAACTGCACAAGGGTAGTTCCGCCCCGGGATTGATGCAGGAGCTGCGCTCGGTGACCAACCTCGCTCTCCGGGTGACGAAGGTCACAGCGCGGTCTCTCAGGCGGGCGATGTCCACCTTGGTGGTCCAGGAGCGCCACCTTTGGCTCAACCTGGTCGAGATGGGAGAGACCGACAAGGCACGGTTCCTTGCTGCCCCCATTTCCCAAGTTGGCCAGTCCGGCAACCCTGAGAACATTACCCAGCAGTTCTCAGCAGTGAAGCTGCAGACGGAGGTTATCCGGCACATCCTGCCCCGGCACGGCTCAAGATCCCATACCCCATCTGCTCATTGCCACAGGTGTCCCCCTTTGGTGACTGCACTGGCTCCGCCGCAGCCCGCCCCTGCGGCCCGGCCCTGGCATGGAGCCCACTGCAGGAAGCAGACGCCACCCATCTCACGGCCGCCAAGAACCCGCGAAAGGCTTCGAAGCGCCCCTGAGACGGGCGACCCAGGGACGACGAAACCCGCTGCTCTGGAGCTGGTAAGCAGACCACTCCATTCCCCGGTCGAAGACCGGGAGGAGAATCTTTTTTTACCTTTGCATTTAATTGCGCTGCATGCCCAATGGCTGCAGTACCCAAGAGTTCAGCAAGAGC
Organism: Myxocyprinus asiaticus; assembly: GCF_019703515.2. Taxonomy (NCBI): domain Eukaryota; kingdom Metazoa; phylum Chordata; class Actinopteri; order Cypriniformes; family Catostomidae; genus Myxocyprinus; species Myxocyprinus asiaticus. The sequence goes on from NC_059352.1 coordinate 11,861,404, forward strand.
GGTTTCCATTTTCCCTGGGTCACATACCCGTGTGCACGGCTGTCATCATGACCACCGTCCACCACTCCATTTTGGCAGGTTTGGCGCTCCAGTGGCAGTCTCCCCGCCCCTGAGCACCCAGCTGTGGCACAAATCCACCCCCGATGTGACAGTCTCCACGGGTCACAAGGACAGGCCTCTTCCTCCCCCGTCCCAGGCTGTTCCGGGGGTGGTCACAAAGAGCCAGGTATGTACTTCGATGTTCCTGAACGCAGCATGGCCACGACACAGTGTGGCACCTCAGGCTCCACCCCACCGCGAGGCTCCACCCGCCGGTACGTCTGATGAGATTGTCCCTCTGGCCGAGATGAAGAAGAGGTTTTACAGCCCCTACTTCATTGTACCGAAAAAAAGCGGTGGGTTGCGGCCAATCTTGGACCTGCGAGTACTGAACCAGGCTTTACACAGACTCCCGTCCTAGATGATGATGCAAAGACGCACTCAAGCAAGCGTCCGGCATCAAGATTGGTTCGCGGCGGTAGACCTGAAGGACACGTACTTCCACGTCTCGATTCTACCTCGACACAGACCCTTCTTGCGGTTTGCATTCGAGGGTCGGCCGTATCTGTACAAGGTCCTCCCTTTCGGTCTGTCCTTGTTCCCTTGCATCTTCACGAATGTCGCAGAGGCAGCCCTTGACCCACTAAGGGAAGTGGGCATTTGCATCCTCAACTATCCCGACGGTTGGTTAATCCTAGCTCACTCTCGGTATGTGTTGTGTGCACACAGAGACCTGGTGCTCTCGCACCTCAGCCGACTAGGGCTTCAGGTCAACTGGGAAAAGAGCAAGCTCCTCCTGGTTAAGAGCATTTCTTTTCTCGGTTTGGAGTTGGACTCAGTCTCGTTGACGGCGCACCTCATGAACGAGCGCGCACAGTCAGTGCTGACCTGTTTGAAGACGTTCAAACAGAAAACAGCGGTTCCACTGAAACTTTTTCATATGGCATCCTCAGCAGTGGCCACTCCGCTCGGGTTGATGCATATGAGACCGCTTCAGCACTGGCATCAGACTCGAGTTCCGAGATGGGCATGGCGCCGCGGGACACACGCCGATCTGTCACCGCCTTGGACCGACCTCACGTTTCTACGGACAGGCGTTCCCCTAGAGCAGGTCTCCAGGCGCATCATGGTCACGACAGACACCTCCAAAATGGGTTGGGGCGCTGTTTGCAATGGGCACGCAGCCGCCGGCTTATGGACGGGCCCACGGCTGCGTTGGCACATCAACTGCCTCGAGTTGCTGGCAATTCTGCTCGCCCTGCGGAGGTTCCGGCTGTTGATCCAGGGCAAGCACGTGTTAGTTCAGACAGACAACACGGCAACGGTAGCATATGTCAACTGTCAAGGTGGTCTGTGCTCACATTGGATGTAACAACTCACCCGTCGTCTCCTCCTCTGGAGTCAGCAGCACCTCAAATCGCTGCGAGCCACTAATATCCCGGGCGACCTCAACACTGCAGTGGACGTGCTGTCATGGCAGGTTACCCTCAAGGGAGAGTGGAGACTCCACCCTCAGGTGGTCCAGCTGATTTGGAGTCGATTCGGACAGGCACAGGTAGACCTGTTCGCCTCCCAAGAATCCTCCCACTGCCCGCTCTGGTAAGCCCTGACCGAGGCACCTCTCGGTATAGACGTGCTGGCACACAGCTGGCCCCCTGGACTTTGCAAATATGCGTTTCCCCCAGTGAGCCTACTTGCACAGACCCTGTGCAAGGTCAGGGAGGACAAAGAGCAGGTCGTCCTGGTAGCACCCTACTGGCCCACCCAGACATGGTTCTCGGACCTCACGCTCCTCGCAACAGCCCCCCCTGGCAAATTCCCCTGAGGAAGGACCTTCTTTCTCAGGGATGGGGCACCATCTGGCACCTGTGACCAGACCTCTGGAATCTCCATGTCTGGCCCCTAGATGGGACGCAGAAGACCTAATTGGTCTACCACCCGCGGTGGTAGACACGATCACTCAGGCTAGGGCCCCATCTACGAGGCGCCTGTATGCCTATAAGTGGCGTCTGTTCGCTAAGTGGTGTCCTTCCCGACGCGAAGACCCCCAGAAATGCGCAGTCGGATCGGTGCTTTCCTTCATGCAGGAGAGATTGGAAGGGCGGCAGTCCCCTTCCACCTTGAAGGTGTACGTAGCCGCTATAGTGGCACACCACGACACAGTGGACAGTAAGTCCTTAGGGAAGCACAACCTGATCATCAGGTTCCTGAGAGGCACCAGGAGGTTGAATCCCTTCAGACCGCACCTCGTTCCCTCATGGGACCTCTCTGTAGTTCTTCAGAATCTACAGAGAGCCCCCTTTGAGCCTTTGCAGTCAGCTGAGCTTAAGGCACTCTCCTTGAAGACTGCCCTTTTTTTTAGGGAGTGGGAAAAAAGGGGATAAGAGGCCAGGACTGGGCTAGCCTGTCTCTATCTTTTGGGTAGTCGACTTGTCCCAAAGGGCTGTTTGACACTCATAACAGTGTTGGGGGAGGTTACGTGTCGGCCTGGTGCGCTGGCTATGAGGCACACAGTGGTCTGCCCATCACACACCGCCAGTTGACGTAACACAGTTCAGCAAGTTATGCTGTTTTTGTATGGGGACCCCTAGTGTCATTACATCGACACAACGTCGAGTGAGTGACAGATAGGGAACGTCCTGGTTACTTGTGTAACCTCCATTCCCTGATGGAGGGAACAAGACGTTGTGTCCCTCCTGCCATAACACTGAACTACCCGCTGAAATGGCCAGGACCTTGTCTCGGCTCCTCAGCATAAAACCTGAATGAGTGGTTGCATACCAGCTCCTTTTATACCCATATGTCCGGGAGAGTGGTATGCAAATACCACTCGCCAATTTTCATTGGTCTTTTATCAAAGACCAGAGGTGTCTCGGGATCCCAAGAGTGACCCCTAGTGTCACTACATCGACACAACGTCTCATTCCCTCCATCAGGGAACGGAGGTTATGCAAGTAACCAGGATGTCATGATTGCAATGATGTTGCTGTGGTGTTCTGGGTGGTTGCAAGGGATTTGTTAGGTAGTTTATATGGTGTTCTGGGTTGTTGCTTTAGGGGCTTGCACATGACTCACGTCAGGGGGGTGTCAACAGAATAGCGATTTTACGAGTTTGCCAGGCAAGAAAGTGGAAGGTGTACACAGTAAACATTGAAAACGGAGGCCTGTGTAGCTCAGCAAATATTGACGCTGACTACCACCCCTGGAGTCGGTTGCTAGAGAGGGTAGAGTCACATGGGGTAACCTCCTCGTGGTTGCTGTAATGTGGTTCTCGCTCTCGGTGGGGAGCGTGTTGAGTTGTGCGTGGATGCCGTGTAGAATAGCATGAAGCCTCCACACGTGCTATGTCTACGCGGTAACACGCTCAACAAGCCATGTGATAAGATGTGCGGATTGACGGTCTCAGATGCGGAGGCAACTGAGATTCGTCCTCCGCCACCCGGATTGAGGCTAGTCACTACGTCACGAGGACTTAGAGCATATTGGGAATTGGGCATTCCAAACTGGGGAGAAAAGGGGAGAAAAAATATATAAATTGCATTACTTAGCAGAGAAAAATTTAATTACTTAGCAGAGAAAAAGTCCCGGTCTCTGGATGCTCGGAAACAATAAGGTAAATATTTATATATATATATAGATATAGATAGATAGATAGATAGATAGATAGATAGATATAGATGTAGCATTCAATATTTTCATAAATGTTGACTTTTTTTAATATTTCTAGTTGCTCTGAACTCTAAACGCATCACTAGTGTGGCAAAAACGTGTGTGAAAATCACTTTGGTGTAAAGTTGGACCTGTCATTGAAAGACAAGATAATGCCCATAATTGGCTTATGCTTCGAAAGGTCAAGGAACAATCCCTAATCCTAAATATGAGCAATTTTAACCTCTTTGCACAATCAAACCAGTGAGATAACACTAGGCTGGGCTCAGAGGAGTGTGACCAAACTGATGTGATCTTTGCGCTGCTGTTTGCCAGTAGAGAATGACTGAAGCGGATGTCATAATAAAACAGCTGCTTGAACAGCATTTTCATCATTGCAATATCTTAATTTTTTATGTTACAAACATTCAAATAATCACAAAATAAAAGTTTAAAGCCATTACCATCTGAGCTGTTTTGATGCAGAGATGCGGCACCATTTTCTGATGTCAAACAAAGAATGTATAAACTAATTAGTCCACTTGACCCTTCTCCCAGTTCACCCATCACTTATTCTCACCACTTCCAGTTCAACAAAGTGGAAGGGTTAGTTTTTTAGACCCATCTTTGCTGTGACTCAGAATCCCATGCAGCATTGCAATGTAAACAACATGGCGGCGCACATACCGGCAATATTATCTATCAAAATCAATCATTACAAACATCATAAAATCGCATTATATGTTTAATAATATTAAATTCCTTCCTGCAATATGTCTGCTGTGAAGTGTAAGGCAAAATTATTTTTAAATACAGTGCGCATTATACAACTTACGCTGGGGGATTAGTCAGTACAGTAAGAACTCACATGTGAAGAGGTTAATACTGATACTTGCTTTAGCAAGCACCACAGATTACACAAGAGAAAACAAATGCTACTAGCATACTTCTCATCTCTGTGCACATAACCTGTATCCATCTGACTGACATAAGGCAGTAGACTGCAACAGTTCATCCGTACCTCACACATGGACCTATGTCCCTAGGGACTATGTGATTTGCAGACTGAGCAAACAGCACAGGGCAGGACATGGTCACAACTGACCGACAAAAGCCCCACCCCTCTCCCACAATACTGAAAGTGGACCAGTTCCAAGGTGATGTATGATGTGGAATTGGGTGAATGAATCTGGGTGAGGGAAAAGGGGGAGGTTGAGGGTGAAAACGGAGAAGAAGTTGACACGTTTTCTTCAATTATGCAGATGTAGGTGCCTCAGATACTCCAAAGACATGTCAAATGGAACAGAGCCTTTATAAGTAAAAAATATAATTAGTCTCAGAAAATGTTGCTCTTCGTGGGTTGTGTCAAGTGCTGTTCACGTGAGATAGTGAGATCATACAATATGCCATCAATTACAAGGAACATCATTAAAGTTACAGTCGCCATAAACAGGCTTAATTAGAATTTAATTAAAATGGATTCATTCATGTGCTTGCTATTGGAAAGTACCATTAATTTCATCATCTGTGACTCACACCCATTACAGTGTAGGAGATTGTCTGCAATGCATGACTGATCTTCACAAATTCTTCCTTGTATAATTTTTGCCCAACATTCAGACAGATGTTTTGATCTGGGCGTCCAATCAGAATAATTAATCCAATAATTAAAAGTGTGCTTTCGTTAAGCCAAATCTATTTCCCCTTTTCCTTGTTTAACCCTTTTGCACGTACGATTAAGCCAGTGTGATTACACTAGGAAAGGCTGGAAATGAGCAGACTGAGGCAGTTGTCAAAATAACTCAACTGCTCAAATAGTCATTTTTTAACATCACAATATCTTTATTTTTTATATTACAAACATTCAAATTATCACAAATCTGACATCAAACAAAGAATGTATACTGTAAAATAGTTAGTCCACTTGAGACTTCTCCCATTCCATCCATCACTCATTCTCTCCACTTCTGGTGCAACAAGAAATAGGGCTAGGTTTTTAGAACTTAAATGCTTCACACACTCAGAATTCCATGCTGCATTGCAATGGAAACAATATGGCGGAGCACATAGCCGGCAATCACGTTCGCAATCGCATCATATCTATCATAATCAATCATTATAAGCATCTAAAAATCACGTTATATGTTTGATAATATATAATCTGTACTCCTGTGCATCAGCTGTTAAGTGTAAGGTGACATTTACTTTCAATTAGAGCACGCATGAAAGAACTAATCCTGGGGGATCAGTCAGTACAGAAAAAACTCATGTGTGAAAGGGTTAACATTCCCACAATGTTAATTGACTAAATAAAGCATCTTTACTTCGATATACACAAAAATGTGGGGGGAAAAAGGTTATAGAAAAAACTTGATTTTATGGTGCTTCTGTGTGCTAAACTCGCCACCCCAATGCAAGGTTGTTGTGGATGGTTGTTAAGTGTTCCTATGCTGTTGCTTAGGTGTATCTGAGTATTTTTCCCATTTCTTTCCTAGGGATTTCATAAAATCCCTCATAAAAGGCTTGTAAGCCATGAAGCAAACCACCAAGCTCCAAGGTGTTCACAACATTAAAAACTTTGATCTGAAGTAAAAAGTATTCGAAAATTGGACAAAAAGACTGTGGAAGGTACAAGACTGTGTACTTCATGAGGGGATGAAATACAAACCCATGAAACATTGCGAATTACATAATTGAATTAAAATGATCAACATTTTTTAAACAATTGATATAAAGTTGTTTATTATATGTACAGAAAAAATATATTTTAAGTGTATTAACAAACATTAATATATTTGCCACGATTCTCTGATTGTTGGATAATTTCCCTTCAATATCATAGGTACAGTAGTGTAGTTCAGTACCAAATATTGCACTATTAAACACGATTTAAAAGAAAATGAAGTTGAAATATTGAGGACTGATGCTTCAACAGACGCATATGCCATTGATTAACAACCTCGGAGCTCACAGTAACTCTGTCTTATAAAGTTTATAAGTTATCATTAATAATCAATTCATCTATGGAGAATATGAATGGGATTTTTACTTGCAGATTGTTACACTCTAAGGGCCTGTTCTTCTAAAGACCTAGTCATCTAAGCATGGATGGTAATGTGAACAAGACCCCTTAAAACCCCCCTTTCCTGCTTGAAGAAGAAACCAAGGCAGGTTTTGGCAGGAAGATGGGGTTGTTTGATAGTGTGAGCAGATTGCCAGACAGAGAAAACCCTCAAAGAACCACTGTGCCGGTGCTAAACCGACGAGGCCCTTGCGGTCCCCAGCATGTCCTTTTTAAGTAATCAGAGGAAGCTGCCATTATGGCTTCACAAACAGACAGAGGGCTGATGAACTTCATAGGAAAGGCTTTTCCTGAAAGCAACAGGGTTAGAATAGAATGGAGGGAGGGTGTATAGAGAGTGATCGAGAAGGCAAACTGCCAGCTCCACCAAGTTTAGTCTTCACGCACCCAGGCCGAACAAACCTGACATTGTGTTGGGAACTGCCTAAGGGATCACAGCCATTCTCTCTCTGTTTTTTTTTTTTTTTTTTTCTGCTCCTCGATTTTCATTCACTGTTCACAGTCAGAAACCGCTCTTTTGCTTTTGCACCTCTTTGGAGGCTTTGAATGAGGCTGTTTGATCAGCCATTACCATGTTCTACACCCACTTGTGTGTTTGTTTTGTTGGTAATTGGTAATTGACTAAACTATATATGAGTGAATCACCTTGGTTATGAATAGGAGTCAGACAAAACAATTTTGTCCACTGTGGTTACCATACCTGAACTACAAGCCACAATGACTATTTGAAAGGAATATAACCTGTTTAGAAAATAAGGAAATATGGTTGTATAGCACACTATATACGTACAATACAATTAGCCAACACTGACATATGCAGACCACACACATTGTCTCTTTTTTTAATACAGCCATTATGGCTGGGAATCGCTAACCAACATGCATCATGATATCCTAAGTGGATCACGACTGTTACTGTTCCAAACAAATTATGTATCGCTATGAGAAATGCTGGTTTCAGAGGTTTTAAGTGTTTTTACATTGTAAATGTGGAACAGAAGCCAAATCTGAAGCAGTGATTCAGTGATCACGATAATAAGCTTTTACACAAACTTTTTAAAGGGATATTTCACCAAAAATTTGTTTGAATTCTGTCATTATTTACTCACCTTCATGTTGTCTCAAATCCAAATCTATTTACAAAGGAGTCACAATTATGCACAGTAAACCTCAATGCTCAAAGTAATTAATTGTACTGAGTAGGGGGAAATTAAATAATTCAAATTAGTTCAAATACATTAATCTTGATGAGTATTTAGAAATTTCTCTTTCTTTTGAGTTCACGAAACTGACACCTTTTATGTAACCTGAACTGTTTTATTGTTTTGAGTTTAATGAACTTAAATTTATTTGTATTTTTTTGGTAAACTCAAATTGGGGACTCGATAGCAAAAGTAGATATTAAAATTAAGTGTTATTTTATGTGTTTTTGCACCATGAATGCAAAGAGGGAAACTTGTTAGTGTTTAATGTTTTGTTCTGTTGCCATTTAGAAGAGTTTCTGTTATGTTGAAGCTTTGGGGGTTACCATTATGGTGAAGAGTGGTGGTTTACTCAAAATTTTAAGTTAAGTGCCATCAAAATGTATGAGTTAGCTTGCTCAATTTTTTAAGTTAAGAGCAATTAGCATGCAAAAATCAAAACCTGACAATTCCACTTACTTAAATGTGGAAATTAGTAACTTAAAATAATTTATATAACTGATAACCTCAAATTTTTTGAGTTCTGCTAACTTATTTGGGTTTACAGTGTGTGCAACAATGTATCACACACTCTACTATTATGAAAGTTTGATTGTTTTAATAGTGTCTCTGATTTACATTCAGTAGCACAGGATGTAAGTGTTCTTTGATTCATTTTTTGTAATCAGTCCATCTGTTGTTTCAGTGAATTGATTCAAAACTATTCTTTCAACAATTAATATGCATCATCACTTAAAATGTACAGGGAAGTGCCCTTGTGGCATTTTTCATCTATTAAAATGTTTAGTAAGAATATATGTAAGTACACAATGAGCTCACCTGGGCCTTGATCAGTGCCCTACAGAATGTCAGAATGATATATGCACCAGCATTATAGTGTGCTTCAAACTGGTTATATAGGCTGAGGCATAAAGACTGATAGACGGCATGTGCTAGGTCAGGGGCAGGACAAACCAAGTTCACCAGACCGAATAAGAACGGTCCCCCGCTGGGTGAACGCTAATCCAGCGTGCAGTGATTACAGAACTGAGATTTTTCCAGATTTACACTACTGCCAAATTATGTTACTTTTATAAACTAAACAAATAGTAATTAGAAATGTTGTAAAGGGAAATCTTATTTGAAATGTATTTGGCAAATACACTATGAGCAATAGGGATTTAACAAGATTTGAGCTTTATGTATGTTCCTTGCCATGTTTCATGACAATTGACATACAGCGGCCCTAAAAAATATTTTGACACTTTTGGAGACTTAAGTCGCATTTAAAAATTCACAAACAAATAATACTAACCTTTTTTCAGAACTAACTCCACTTTTCTAGCTATTTTCCAATTACTTTTAACCAACTGGTCAAAAGTAATCAAGGTCATTTTTTTTTTTTTTTTAAATGGATATATAAAGTCAGTACCCCTCAGTTCACACAGGTGTCCTGGGCTGGCAGATTAACAACGAGCATGGGTGCCTGCAGGATTTCATCTGAGGGTACACACAGAAATCTGCCTTGTACAGCCTTATATCTAGGGGGTTCCGGGGGCATGCTTTTTGCAAAAACAACACCAAAGCATTAAATTCTGGTGACTTTGAGAGAAGCATTTTTTTTTTCTCAATTATGAGTAGCATTCTTGTAACTATTGGCTAAAGCATTTCTTCCAGTAACCGTTCAGAACAGATGCATTCTCGTGCTAAAAAAGCAAAACGCAACACAACGAATAGAGCAGAACGTAGGTGTCTCGAGATGCGTTTTAATCAGTTGAAGTTCTTTTTAACTTAAAATGGCTCCTAAAAATGCAGCTCTCCCATGAGAGATCCTAAAAACACAATGAAACATGACGCAGTTGTCAAAAGGCATCCATCTAGTGAATGTTTACATGGAAAACGATTGAAAAACAGCATGAGTGGATGCAAAAATAGTTTAGTTTGAACAGCCCTTTGTTCACATGACACATCACTAGCTGAAGTTACCTCTCAAAGTTACCTCTCAAAAAAGACAGCTTTTTGTCTCAGTTGATTGTAGGTAATTCTCTATATTCGTAAATATCCTGATGCTGTTTTACTGTGTGAGAAACCGCTCCAAATGATTCCATGAGAGAGTGGTCCGAACAAATTGTACTGAATCACGAATTAATTCAGACAGTTTTGTAAGCCTGTTTGGCCAATTCACTGAAAAAAAACGACTCAAAAGAATTATTCATTCGCAAATTGGTCATCACTAGTCCTTTTAAACAGACACGGGACACACTTCATGAGTGATGAAATATTCCGAGAGTAAATATTTCTCAGGTCAGTCGGAGTGCTCATGGTATGCACAGTACGTATGGCCATACAGCTGCAGGCGCCACTGACCACGAGTATAGTTCATCACAATTACTATGGACATGTTCCACTAAGTTTGGATAACCAGAAAGTCTCCAAATCTCCAAGTTTTTTTTTTAATTTTAAATTATTCTTTTTTTTACAATATATCTATTGTTTTTAAATATGATTTGCTAAATTTTTTGCTTGAAAAGTGCATTTGTGCTACATTTCTTTAAATTAAATGCCACTTGTATTGATCATTTGTTATCTAACACAATGACATTCATTCATTTTCAAGTGTGCCTTAAAGGGAAAGTATCGGGTTTGGTACAACATGGGGGTGAATAAATCATGAATACATTTTCATTTTTGGGTGAACTAGCCCTTTAAGTATCCAAACTATTTTGCAAGCCACTGTATTTATACTGTATGTTTTCACTATAATATACAACTACTGTTTTTCATAATGTATCTTTTGTAAGATTTCAGTGTAAAGCTGTTGCTGAGGCAGAAACATAGTACCAGTTAGCATACCAGTTGTCACTGAAATCATATGTCATTGATCAATCTGGCCCCTTGCATGGTTGTAGAAAATGCTTTAGTGAGTATTTATTTTAAGTTAGGTCAATTTCCTCAAATAATTTATCAGGTGGATTTGATCTAGTCAGTGTTAATCTCATCAACGAAATCAATGATGAAAACGTCCGTTGATTTATTGTTATTATTATTAGTAGTAGTATAACAGTGAATATTACATAACTATACAGTCGTACATTTTCCCCTTTAAATTGAGCTTTTATTTTGGTGGAGCTTTTATTTTGAAGTGTTTCTGTGTTGTTATGATGGTAGCATCTCAATCCAGCAAAAAATCTAAAGTTGCTAACCGCACACTGAATTGAAAAAACAGACTAAAAAGTGTCTAGCAAACTTTATTAAATTTGCATCCTAAAAAATAAAATTTGCAATGTGAGTTAAAAGCCAGACCAACAAAGGGAGCAGAAGTTTCAGCACATTGCTTTCTTCAATGCTCATGTTGTAAAAGATGTTCACCATTTGAACAAGTCTTAATTGAAAATTGCAACCAGCTGGGCCTAATGAGTTAACAAGGATAGAACCTAAGGGTACGTTTACACGACAATGATGTACTAAAAATGGAAAAGTTTTTCCTTTGCGTTTTTGAAAAGTTTCTCGTACAGATGACAACGTTGTCAAAAAGATCCCAGTTCACACGGATCCGCGAAAACGACTATATACGCTTTATTATGCATGCCAGGCCAGTATTTGGCAATGTCACTTTGTAAAGAAACACTATGCGCCTACACACATAGGCATTCTTCCACAGAGCGGTGAATACAAACAATGAAGATGGCGAAAACATCGAGCAATTTTTGTCAATTACTTTGCTGGAGAAGCGTCAATAAACTCAAAATCTTGAGCAGCACAAACACAGTCCTGTAGTCTGCCACTGTAGTTTTGAATGTCTCGCGCGTTGTTTTGAAGTACTCGCACACATGCATATAGACCCAAAATGACAAAAAATGTACCTAAGTGGAATCTAGAATCAACAGGGTCCAAGGGTGCAGACACAAAACAAAAATCACAATACAAAATCACCACTGTTACAAAATTACATAAAAATAAATAAATAAATAAATAAAAAACATTATAAAAAACAGGAAAGATCGTGTTCTTCATTCATACCACTTGGAGCTAAAGATTTACGTACAAAAATCCAAAAAGCCTCCCTCTGTAACAATTACTTATCTCTGTCTCCACCTCCACTATGAGGTAAAATCTGGAAAAGTCAGTTTCTGCATGACTGAAACTGATTATTAAACAGCAAATGACTACTATTTAATTAAATAAAAATATTTCTGCACAGGTTTACACAATAAGTACAGTTGTACAGTGTTTTGAATGTAGCCTATTTTATATGTTTGATACATTTTTAAATTAAGATGTTTATAAATGTTTTCTAAATGTTTGAATATTTTATTATATTTACATTTATTACATAGTCTGTTAAAGTTTGACACACGTTTTGATAACTGCACATTATCATTACTAAAATATATTATTTTCATTGACTAAAATTACATGCAATTTTAGTTAGAGTAAAACAAGGGCATAGCAGCCGCAGGGGACGTAAATAATAAGTATATATTAATAAAATACTTATATATTAATATATGACCTCCCTCCCAAAGGACATTTTCATCAAAAGACTAAAACTATGACTAAAACAAAAAACTGTGGAAAAAATAACACTGCACTCAGAGTTCACTAAGATAACCAGATGCATGTTCACTGCTGGTTAAAAAGCCATCTACTGCCATAAAATGGAATTAGCAAAGTTAAGTGTGTTTAACTATAGGCTGATTTTTGGGTAAGCATTAAAGTGCCAAATGGTTGGAATAACTCAACCTGAGAGAGAAAGAAAGAGAGCTCAGACTCTTCTCTGGCTGGCACATTCACAGATGGCACAGGTGCAATCATGGTATAAACGACCATGTGATCATTCTTCCTGATTAAACACCCCAACAAATCATGGGGCGAACATATGCACAGTGCTCGAATTGAGGGGGGGCTGGGGGGGACCCCCCATCAGTGGCAAATTCTCAGGGCCAGCAAAGCCTTCTCTGCTGGCCTAACATGCCAAATAAATGAATATTTTTCATCCTTTCATTCTCAATCACCTTTTTGACTCCTGTCCAGGGCCTGTAGGTTTATGTCATCCCTGACAACTAGAGCCTATGGTGCTGCTGGACAAACCGCCTCCGCCCTGCATGCCATGGATCTCCTGCAAGTACACCAAGCCAAGGCGCTAAAAGAACTGTACGAGGGTACTTCTGACCCGGGATTGATGCAGGAACTGCGCTCGGCGACCGACCTCACTCTCCGGGCGATGAAGGTCACGGCACGGTCTCTTGGGCAGGCGATGTCCACCCTGGTGGTCCAGGAGTGCCACCTTTGGCTCAACTTGGTTGAGATGGGAGAAGCGGACAAGGCACGGTTCCTTGATGCCCCCATTTCCAGGTTGGCCTGTTTGGCGACACCGTTGAGGACTTTGACCAGTAGTTCTCGGTGGTGAAGAAGCAGATGGAGGTTTTACAACATATCTTGCCCCGGCATGGCTTAAGACCCCGCACCCTGTCTGCTCATCGCCAAGGGCGTCCTCCTGCAGCAACAACACCGGCTCCGCCGCAGCCCGCCCCCGTGGCCCAGCTCCGGTGTGGAGCCCTCCGCAGGAAGCAGACGCCACCCGTCTCGTGGCCGGCCACTAAGAACATGAGGAAGGCTTCGAAGCGCCCCCGAGATGGGCGACCCAGGGGCGAGGAGACCCACTTCTCTGGGGCTGGTCGACAGACCACTCCATTCCCCAGTGGAGGGCCGGGAGGAGAATGCCCAGGAGGCTGCGGCACCCAAAAGCCTGACAAAAGAATGGTTCCCTCATCTCCTGAGTCACATATCTGGTGCGCACGGCCGTTGTCACGACCACCATCCACCATCCCATTTTGGCAGGTATGGCACTCCAGCGGCAGACCCCCCACCCCTGTGCACCCAGCTGTGGCACAAACATGCCCAAACGGGATTAGTTCCAGTGGACTACAGGGACAAGATTCCTCCTCTCCCCTCCTCGACAAATCTTATGGTGGGCGGCAGGAGCCAGGTAAGTGCTTTGATGTCCCTGGACTCAGCATGGCCACGGGGCTCGAGTCCCCTCGACGTGGCACCTCGAGTTCCACCCCGCCATGAGGCCCAACCCGCTGGTATGTCCGACGTGATCATTACCTTGGTCCCCCTCGCCCGGAGTTTGGGTGCATGGCTCGTGCTTTCCAACCTGTCGCGATGGCTGACCCAGACCGTCCAACTCGGCTATGCGATTCAGTTCGCCAGGCGCCCGCCCAGGTTCAGCGGCGTCCGCTTCACCTCGGTGGAGGACGAGAACGCCGCTACCTTGCGTGCAGAGATCGCTACCCTTCTGCGCAAGGGCGTGATAGAGCCTGTCCCTCCAGCCGAGATGAAGAAAGGGTTCTACGCTTACTTCATCGTACCGAAGAAAGGCGGTGGGTTGCGACCAATCCTGGACCTGTGAGTACTGAACCGGGCTTTGCACAGACTCCCGTTCAAGATGCTGATGCAAAAACGCATTCTAGCGAGTGTCCGGCATCAAGATTGGTTCGCGGCAGTAGACCTGAAGGACGCGTACTTTCACGTCTCGGTCTTACCTCGACACAGACCCTTCCTGCGGTTTGACTTCGTAGACCAAGCATACCAGACACTACTGGGAGTCAAGAGCGCAGGTCTTCCCCTCAAGGAAGGGGAAAGGTGCTATGCACAAGCGGTAAACCCAGCCAGTTGTCCCGGAACTTACCTGCTCGTGCCTGCCACTACTCGGGACGAGACCGGTTCAACCCGGAGATTGTATAACCTCGCAAAGGTGTTGGGTGCTGCCCAGCCCGCTGCTCTGCAGATGCCTGCCAAAGAGGCACCACTGGCCAGGGCCCAGGAGGCCACCACACTCCTGATAGAGTGGGCTCGTAACCCCGCAGGGGGTGGCACGTCCTGAGCCTGATATGCCATTGTGATGGTGTCAATGACCCAGTGGGTGATCCTCTGTTTGGAGACAGCACTTCCTTTCCGCTGTCCACCAAAGCAGACAAAGAGCTGCTCAGAGCTTCTAAAGCTCTGCGTGTGATCCAAATAGATATGTAAAGCTCACACCGGACACAGCAACACCAAGGCTGGGTCTGCCTCCTCCTGGGGCAGCGATTGCAGGTTTACCACCTGATCCCTAAAAGGGGTCGTGGGAACCTTGGGCACATAGCCCGGTCAGGGTCTCAGGATAACGTGAGAGTAACCCGGACTGAACTCCTGGCATGATTTGCTGACAGAAAACACCTACAGTTCCCCTACCCTCTTGATGGAAGTGAGCGCAGTCAGGAGGGCAGTCTTCAAAGAGAGTGCCTTAAGCTCAGCTGACTCCAAGGGCTCAAAGGGAGCTCCCCGTAGGCCCTGAAGGACTACAGAGAGGTCCCATGGGGGGAAGAGGTGCGGTCTAGAGGGATTCAACCTCCTAGCGCCTCTCAGGAACCTGATGATCAAGTCGTGCTTCCCCAAATACTTACCATCTACTGCAACGTGATGCGCCGAAATACATACACCTTCAAAGTGGAGGGGGACAGCCACCCCTCCAGCCTCTCCTGCAGGAAGGAAAACACTGATCCGACTGCGCATCTATGGGGGTCTTCGCGTTGGGAAGTACAATTCCTGGGAAAAACTACTTAATTGCAGTAACGTGAGTATTTGTAATTCGTTAATTTACACCCCTGTCCCTGAGTGTGGACATGTTTGTGTGACATCATGCCCCTGCATCTCGGTGAAATCGGAGTTGAGAATTTCTGCATGAGCCTACAAGTTGTAATTCTAGATGCATTCCATTGCACTTTTCCTAGTTGGATGTTGTAAAATCCGACCTTCCGAGTTGAATGGAACGCAGCACCACTTCTCAAAACTTGATCCAATGCTGAATGCTCCAGCAGCCTAATTTACACTTAGAAAACTCCTGATGTTGCTATAACAATGCAAAAAGCACTTACCAATTTTCTTGAAGTGAAAATCAGTCCACCTTTACTGTTTAATAAATTAAACTATCACACAGTCATGCAGAACATCTCATGTTTTTAAATCCATAAGGATCTCTTTCTCAATGGCGATAGCAGCAGTGATGACGATCTTGTGCTCTTCGCTTTAAAATTACATACATCACTAGCCAGCTAGAAGGCCTCGACCAGGACTTATCCTAAAGAACAATAAATCAATCTGATTGGCTGATGAATCTGACAATCTGACATTAGATGCCCATTTATTTGCACTGTTGAGGGATTCTGTAGAAATTCTGAAGGCCTGACGGGGTGGAGCTCAAACTCACTCGCTGCTTCGGCTTCAGGCTTCGGGCATGCGATTTGTGAAACAGTTGTCACACTTTTTTTCAGTTTCTTGCTTGTTTTTTTCATGTCAAAATTAAAATGTGCGAATACATAATATGCTCGATAACAGTAAACAACATGTCAGCGTCCTTGTCTAACTCAACATGATAAGCCAAATCTCAAATATAAAAAAATTAATTAAAAAATTAATCATGAAATGTCACTCTACCAGTAACAGCCTCTTTGCACAACTGCTTAAGGATGACGTGCACCAAACTTACAGTTTTCTGCTTCTAACGCAGGTGCAATGGCTGTTGCGTGGACACGTGCTTGTGGGTTTCTTTTTCTTGGATCTTCAATGGTCATGAAAATTCTATAACATCATAACCACACACTGCAAGACTGTAAAAACCTCTTAAAACGGCATACCTTGTTGATGCTTTATAACGAGACCATCAAGCAGCTGCATGGCTCTGCATTAATGTGTAATAGACCAGTAGAAATGTCAACCGCTAGAAATGTATCAAGTATCATGTTTATCGCGGTTATCCAAATCCGTGGCAATGCACGTTCCCAAAAATAATTATATTATAATCATAATTTTGCATTTCTCACGGCCATCGATGATATTTTCTCTTGCGCGCGCACATGAGCAAACACATAGAGCTCGAGGAGGGAGAGAGAGCGTGCATCCATGGTGGTGATATACTGTATGTGTAGACTTATACAGTACATAAGTAGAGGGGGCTTCAAGGTAAAAAGGTTGGGATCCACTGGTCTAGCACATATTTTCATAGAAAAATAATAAATAAAAAAAGCATATACAGATGCATAATTGCTTCTTTGTGGCAGTTTATGTCATATAAAATATATTAACATTTTATAAATTTCATGAATAACCCATTAAGCATTATTGCATTATACAATGCTTAATAGACAGTTTAAACTGAAAATACTTAATGTAGTTATGAATGTCATGAACGTTTGATTTGAAAGATTTAAAAGTTGATGAACTAGCTACCAATCTGTTAAGAATTAGGCCTACCTACAGTATATGTTTGTTATTGGCAAATGGAAGTATAAAGTGTCATCAATATATTATTACTTTATTAGTGGCTTAAGGAGCTCCGTCAGGACTGATGTAGTTTGGTGCTGCCTGTAAGGTTAATTTAAGAAATAATAATTTGAAAAAGGTTTATCAGAGATACTTTGTCATGTATGAAGAATATTTTGTTAATGAATTCTGTAGTAATTTTTAATACATGCATACTCTGTTTTGATACATTACCAGTTGTATCAACCTGAACACTGACTGTGCCCCTAAATAAGGTAAATACTACACCCCCCAATCATTAGGTTTGTGTCATTTCATAGTTTTAATGACTTTACTATTATTCTACAATGTGTAAATTGTAATAATAAAGAACAAGGAGTAGATATCCAAATGTTTGACTGGTAGTGTACTGTATGTCTTTTGCAGAGATATAAATATTGGCTTGAGTGTCCAACAGGCAAGAAAAGTTTCAGAATTCTCATTTTATTTCTTTGTCGAACCAAAAACCATTTAAAAAAAAAAGGTTAGTAGCATCCTATCTGATCGGCGGTTCCTTTGTAGCTTCTTTATTTGCCCCCAGTCTCTCATCTCATTGACAAGTTGGACACAGGGTCTTCCCGAAACCCATTTTAATCATGTTACCCCAGAAATCAATAAACTATTTCCCACAGGGTGAACATCGACAATGGAGAGGGTCTGCCGTCCTAAAGTACTTTAAGTGTGTACACAAGCCGTTTGAGTGCAGTACAAACACAAAGCTGTGCAGACAAATTTATTAAAATAACCACCTTGGCTTTCAAACGAATGGGTGTACATGGCAACCTATCCCTGCTCGAACCTTATATGCATATACGAAGAGCTCAGCACTGGCTGGTTTTAAGGTTTCCTAAAAGGAATAGTTCACCCAAAAAAAATGTATTCAATTAAATAAAAAAATAAAAAATTATAAATAAAAAAAGGCATCATAAAAGCGTAAAAGTGGTCCAAAAGACATATTGCTTTATATTCTTAGACTTTTGAAGTCATAGAACAACTTTGTTTGAAAAAGAGACTGAAATTTAAGTCATTTTATTACACAGCTATGTGCCATCTAAACACAACTAAAGGCCAGTTGTGCCATCCAGTGCGCTAATAACTCTGAATATTTCATTTGTGAACTACACCATCTGCTGAAGTCAGTTGATAGTAATTTAATGCCATGATTCTGCAGGCAAAGTGCTTCACTGGCCATCATCATCACATAAAAAAAAATTATATCATAAACCACTCCAGGTAGAATCCATACCACACCTACAGACAGCACAGTTCCTGGAAAATCAGTTTCTGAGAGCCCTCCATATCTCTCCTTCTCTTTCTCTTCCCTTAATAAGATAAAATGCAGCAGTTAGTGGGCCCTTGATAAGGCAGGATCATCTAGCTAATGCCTTTTAAGGAGAGAGCAAGCAGCAGTGTCTTTGGAGGCTGAGGGTTGCGGTAGGGGAATGGAAAGGCATGTTGTAATTCAGCAATAATCCTGTGGTGGATAATGTATCAAGGATCAGCTTCTCTTGAGCAAGTTTTTCCTGATGAGGTGGAGATCTCCACAATCACAAGGCAAGAAAGGTGTACGCATTGGCATGCAGGTCACAAACTTGTAAGGCTCTGGAATGCACAAGTGCTCTTCAGGCAGAGCGTGGAAGAACAGAGTGGAAAAGAGAGTAGACTTCCTTTGGAGTGTTTTGCTCATTCACTCTACAAAGAGATACGCTTGAAATGATTCAAGATCTTGGAAATGCAGCTGACATACTACATAAACTGTCAGTCCTTCCTTTGCAGTGACAACAGTGTGGACATCTTAGTTACATGAAATAATTCAAAAAAAGCACTTTTTAAATGTACAGTGGACCTAAAAATTATTTGGACACTTACAGTAGGCCATACTTAAAATGCATGAATGTCATTGCAGCAAATAACAAAATATCAAACTAAGTAGCATTTAATTTATAGAAAGAAGTACAAAAGCACAGTTTTCAAGCAAACATTTTTACAAAAAGTCAATGGTTTGAAATGATAAACAATAGATTTACTGTTCAAAATTAAGACAAAAGGTATTTGGACACTTTCTGGTTGTCAAATGTTATCTTTCTACAGACATCTGAACATGTTATTTTATAGACATCTGTGTGAACTTAAGGAGAACTGACATCATCATAAATCGACTAAAAATGACCTTGAGTCTAGTTGGTTAAAAGTAATTTAAAAAATGGTTGCAGTACAAAAAGTGAAGTTAGTTATGAGAAAATTTCTAGCAAACATCATTTGTTTGCTGATGCCACTTGGTTTGATATTGTGTTATTTAATGCAATGAAGTTCATGCATTTGAATTAGGAATGTAAAAAAATATTGTATTGTAACTTATCGAACAATGCACATGATATCGTATTGAGAGCATTGTATCGTACAATAAAATGCAATACAATATATATATATATATATATATATATATATATATATATATATATATATATTTTTTTTTTTTTTTTTTTTACATATAACTGGTAGTCAAAAACTGTAAATAAATACATAACCCATAGTGTTAATGCAGCTACTGCTTAGGAAGTATTGCAAGGTAATGCAATGCAACATTGAGAGAGGCAAAACAGTCTACTCCCCGGAGAGGCAATGCAGTGCTGTTTCAAGCTCTGCTTTTTGTTGGCAATGTTGTGTCATTTAAGATTTAAAACACAGTTGTGCAAATCCTTGAATAATTTTAAGCAAAGCATTTGTGTTGTACTGATTATTGTTTTTATATCATATTGTATCGTATCGTGGGGCTACTGCAACGTATCGAATCGTATCATAGAATTTGTGTATCATTACATGCCTAATTTTAATATATGCCTTAAGTTTCAAAATATTTTGGGGTCACTGTACATATTTTAGGTTATGAATATTATGACAGACACAGCAAAGCAAATTGATTGAAACTCAATTATAAAATTACAATTAAGCTTCCAAGAGTGCCGTGAGAAACAATAAAATGAAAACTCCACCAGTTCTTAGCCTCAGGTGCAATCAATTGTGGGAAAGTTTCAGCCCCATCTTTCTCAGAAAGGTGCTCATATTTTTCTTTCCCAAAGCCAATTAACAAATGCCAAGTGGAAAAGCCCACAGGCAGAAATGTATCAGGTGTACCTGAATTACTATGAAAACTGCATTACTATATGCAAATGTCTCTACTGACGTCCTAAGATTCATTAAATTAATCAATTACTCTGCAAGCAACAGAACGTAATGCTCACAGTAGTTTTAAGAAATATCAAGAGGTAAGTGGTAAACTTGAGCTTTTATTGAAAAACACAGATGTGATTCTACTAGTCAAGAAAGCAGAGAACTTGTTTAGGTCTAGCAAAGTGAACTGTTTCTTGAACTGCTTCCTTATTGGCATGTGCTTATTCAAGTATCTTACAAGTATCTTAAAGCAGTTCCTTGTTCATGTAAATTGGAAAAATATATGGAACAAACACTGGGCCAAATGTGGCCTTTTATGTCGAGTCGGAAATATTGTAATTACGAGTTCCAAGCACGTGAATGACCAAGCAATGTCATATTCACTAGGGGAAACTCAGAATTCTAGATAATACCCGAGTTGCCAAGCAGTGACAGTGGAAGTGGCATGTCAACATGAAAGATGATGAAAAGAAATGACAGTCAACTAATGACTCATTATTCATGGTTTAAGCAAATGAATCAATAATTTGCCAAATACCAGGCATTAATAAAGCATATAGGTTGTGTAAAAATACTGCAAGCGTATTCTTCACTCGTGTAACAGAAAAAAAAAAGAGCTTTTGCCATCATTCATTGTGTATTTGCCTAAGTTTAGCTTCTTTTGTATTTTGTTTCTGACTAAAATGCATGACATGTTGAAATAGCGAATGCCCAACTCAGACGTGGGTGCACTTGAATGCAGCAAAATATTGTACTAGTATTAAAAAATACTGTAGAGTTTGGAACAACAGAAGATATTGGAAGTCTTTTCTCCTTCCCTTTTAAATGTTAATAAGTCTATTTATTTAGCTATCCTAACTATGCAAAATTATATAGTTAGTTACATTTTATTTGCATGTAGCATAATATTTTCCTTACTGTTCACGAACCTATCAGAACAGACCTATGACCCACCATTGTGAACCACTGTTTAAAAGTACCTTAACAGTATTTTGGTACTTAAAGGCCATAACACTTACTGACATGCTATGAAATCTTAGACTTTGTGTTTTTATGTTCTACTAAGCCTCACCCATAATACAAATCTATATTCGGGCATTTATAACAGCCTATATTCCATAGAATTTCTCAATTTTAGACACTCTCAAATGCTGTCGGTAACCGATCCGTCTATGTTTTGCGCTGCAGATACATTTGAGAAGTCCTGATTGAAAATATTGCTGCACCTGCAGTGCACATCTGGTATTTGTGAACCCAATGGGCCAAAAGTGCAGGCAATTTCCTTACAAGCACTCTGAGACATGAACATATAACTTTATAATTGTCCACTTAAGCCATTTCAGAGGCTAAGGTATCCTGCAGTTTTATGGTCCATATGCTGTGTTCTTCCAAAAAAAAAAAAAAAAAAAAAACTCCCCCCAAATATCGCCTTGGTTTATTGGATGACCCTAAGACAGCTTGTGTGTAAAATGTTACACTTTATCTTCTCAGCACTGTGTGATTAAAAAAGAGATTTCATTTTATATAGCCATTCTGAAAATCTCAATAGTCTTCTCCTCCCTCACGATTTTAAATAATGTAGCGTAATCTCAAAACTCAACATATTTAAGAGGCTTTAGAGTTTCTCATTGGGGGCCCGCAGCGCTTGAAAGCACTCTCGCGGATGACACATGTGCCTGTTTCACTGAAGAACACTGAAAGTTATCTTTCGGGATGCTTGAAAGGACAACCAAGGCATTAAAGAGGCCAGTGAAAAGAGGGCTTTTACAGAGGCGTCTTTGTCAATATCAAAGACCGCGTCTGGGAAGTGAATAGTTTTGCTTTGTGTTTGGCAGTGCATGTGTGGGACTTTGTTGTGGTGTTGAGATATTCCTGTGTACACTGAGAGCTAACCCTATTGAGAGAATTGCTGCAAAATCTCCACCATTGTAGGACTCTGAGAGCGTTTCCCTCCATATGATATCATATTTTGAGATCTTCAAAAAATCTTAGATTTACTGTATATGAATATGCTTTTATGATGTTCTCCCATAAAAGAAAATTATGAAATAATTTACACAACCTCATGTTATTCCAAACCTGTATGATTTATGACAATCTGATGTTAGGCAGATTGTTAAGGATTGTCAGCCTCTGTCACCATTAGCACTGGATAAAAATATCTTCTTTTCTGATCTTCATTTGAGCAATCTCGACATTAATTCTTAAAGGAATTGTTCACCCTCAAATGTTAATACTCTCATCATTTGAGAAGCTATCTTGAAAGGAGCTATATAAAAAATAGAGTTTATTACAATTATTATTTACTCACACTTATGTCGGACATTATAACTGAAATATACCTATATGAATCGATATTGAATTGAATCCAAATAGAATCGTAACAAGAGCTTTTGAGTCCAAAACAAATCAGCAAATCTTTATCAATACTCAGTCCTGGTCACCATTTACTTTCATTATATGGTAAAACAGCAATGTTAACATTCTTCAGATGTTAACAATTTTGAGTAAAGATAATAATGTTTTTTGTTCCATGGAAGAAAGGCATACATATTTAAAGCAACATGAGAATGAGTACATGGTTAACAGAGTATTTTATTTGTATTTATTTATTTATTTATTTTGTGTGTGTGTGTGTGGGGGGGGGGGGGGGGACTATCCCTTTAATGTTTACAATTATTATTAATACTAATAATAAATGTCTGAATAATGCAGTCATAATCATACAATTAAATTAAGTCATACAATTTCTTCAAAACACTGATTTAAGCATGTCTTGTGAAGGTAACTCATTACCACTGTATAATTAATGGATATTATCCACCACAATGGGGACAGTTTCACATGGGGGTGCTTCTATTGGCATCCATTCTGAATGTTCTGTCATTGTTTTCAGCCTAAGGCTATAGCTTTGGTGCCAACACACTGAGTTCAACCCATATATTATTAACATCAGACCTCCAGCTTTCGAATACAATGTCATTTGGAGAACAGATGTTAACACACTGATAGCGCAGCCTAAACATATTGCCCTTCTTGAACTATGAAGTCATCATCCTCAAGTGGGGAGTGTGGATTGAATTAAGGAGTGCTGATGAGTTCGATGGATGATGGTCAGAAGGTGAAAGAGTGGAGAGGGGTAATCTGGGTTGCAATTAGCGAGTCTTCTGAATGGACACTAATGAATGTTGTTCTCAAGAGGTTTCACATTAGGTTTGAAGGACATTGCGTCCTTGCAATAAGTCTGTTTCTATACAAACAAGGCACTAGATTGGTTTCTCTGGCTTGAAATTTGAGCCAAAAACTTTGTACTCTGATTTACTTAATCAAATTTATAATGCTAGCATAGGATGTTACGCCTACATGTCATTAAAACACAACTGTCATCTGTGTAAATGGCTTCATCTGCCAAAATGGCCCAGAAATGATTAAGTGTGAGAAGCTGTTAAAGACTTCAATAAAAGCAGATATTTTAGCAAATTACAATAATCAAATCACCTTAAAAGTA
Source organism: Myxocyprinus asiaticus (assembly GCF_019703515.2). Taxonomy (NCBI): domain Eukaryota; kingdom Metazoa; phylum Chordata; class Actinopteri; order Cypriniformes; family Catostomidae; genus Myxocyprinus; species Myxocyprinus asiaticus. Next base: position 11,885,375 of record NC_059352.1, read on the forward strand.
TTAAAGAAATCTTCTAGGTTCAAAACAAGTGAAGCTCTATCGACAGCATTAGTGGCGTGCTGTTGATTATCACAGAAAATAATTTTAACTCATCACTCAGTTTGTAAAATTAAACAAAAATTGCACTTACGATGGAAGTCTGTGGGGCTAGTCACTACACTGAATAAATGCTAAAATAAACACTGTTTTAAAAGCATAGCCACAAGACTTTTTTACTTTATAGGTGTTAACATGAGACTTAAGTGATCACACCAACTTTGTCTCTAAAAATTTAAATTCAACCTTTAAATCCTGTAATTATCAACATAGTCTCATGACAACTCGTAATAATTTATACAAAATGGCAACACTGTAAGATACTGAAAGTCTTGGCTTGTATGAAAAGGTACAACTTTTATTCCCATAGAGACCAACCAATCAAAAAACAGAATTTCAAATCGATACAATAAAGGCATCAAATTTTAGCTAGCCTCCTATCAAATACTTCATTTTAAGAAAGTTTGCTTATTTATTCCATATTTATTTCTGCAATACAAATAACTGATATATGTCAATTACCTTTCATATTATTGCCTTGTCTTATTCCAAACTCTCTGTTTTCTTTTTTTCCATGGTACACAAAGTTGTCTTCCTTTTAAAATCATGGTTAAGTTTAGGGTTTGGGTAAAGGGTTAGACTTTAAGGTTAGGTTAAGGTTTGGTTTAGGGGTTACACTTAGGTAAAATCATAATAACATCCTTTGTTGGTTTGTTCGTATTCGTATGTTAATGTAATCTTGTGTTGAAGCAGTAAACGTATTTGGCTTGCTGTCCGGATACTGGAGGGCTCGGAGCTCAAGACTCGACTCGAGTCCTGTTTACCCGCCCCCCCGGACTTTACTTATTTAGATAATGGATCTAGAGTATAGGTGGAGATGGGGTGGAGGTGGGATGTCAGGGGAGTTGTCACAGGAAGCAGGTAAGCAGCGGCTTATATACTCCTGCTCGTGGGCTGTGATTTGTCAGATTAAAATTAACATGCTCCTCCCGAACCTCTGTTAATTAACTCCATATGTCGGTAACGCATAATAAGAAGTTCGTCGAACAGTAGTCCCACTGCTAAAAGGACTTTACAGCTCAAATAACACACGTTTTTGTATTGAATAATTAATATAAGTGTCATGACAAAAATATAAGCTTCACATTTCTGCCTCGAAACCCTTTGGAATACCCCGCACCAGTGCAGAGTAATGTAAATACCTTTTTGTCTGCTTTTACAAATCGAGAGAACAGTCCAAATTTTGTCTTTAGTATGAGCTTAACTTCCTTTGAACATTGAACATCTCTATTAAATTGAATTACTTAATTTTTTCCTAAGACTTATGGAGCAATTTTATGAAGAATAAATTTTACTTTTACATTATGTCAGCAGACAATGAAAGAGATAGGGCATTGCACGAATGGCTCTCTGTGACTTTACAGTCATCTATTGGTACTGTACAGCTGAGCAATCATCTACCTAGTGTATTCTAAAGTGCTATTGTGTACCCTCGACAAAGACTTCAAAGTTAAAAGTAAAATACAAAATAAATATAAGTCAGGCAACCACAGATCAGATGTTGGAAGGCATGAGTATTATGTTGGTCTAAAGAGGAAAACAGAAAGAAAAAGTGTGTTGTTGCCTGTTGATAACAGTGTTTAGTGCGTGGTGGCTGGTGAGACTCTTTAAAACCGTGAAACTGATCTTTTCGTAAAGTAGCCACACCCAATTATTTACTAAGTGCAGCATCAAATAAACAAATTATCCCAAAATAATTGTGTTTACCCTCTTGAGTGAAACTTTGTGTAATGAAAAATGGTAAGAGATAACAAAAAATAGGTCAAGTCCCTCGTTGACACATTAAAATTCATAAATGCTAAAAGAGAATTATTTGTGTATTTCAGTCCATTGAGTACAAGACATTTGGGTGAAGAAAAAACAAAAACAAGGAGATACCTTGCTTAGAATATTTATATATATTCATATTCTAAAACTGCCTGTCATGTGTTTTTTTATGGTGTGACAGGTGATATGTGACACGTGAGTACAGAAGACAGCTCCTCACGTGTCTTTGTCAATGATGTCAGATTTCATTGATGTTGTTTCAGAGGAATGATTTTGCTTGAATGGAGTTTAATGGCACAATGGAAAAATATTTAAAGAATTGTTTGTATCAATGTATCTAATATGCTATTGGTATAGAATATGATGTCATTACACAGACCTGATTTTGGTCCAAACATACTGCCTACTCATTAGGGGTGGGGCAATATGGTTATCTCACGATTCGGTTCGATGTACGATATGAGGTTCACGATTTGATATAATCTCGATTCTATATAACAGCACTTAAATGACAAAGTATGACAAAAAATTATTTTATTTTTTTAGAAAAATGTTTGAACAAACTTCACATTATAATTTCTTATTAGATTAAAGTTCTCTAATGCACAATATAAATGCTCAATTTTAAAAAATAATAATAGTTTCTCATATACCATTCTTTATAAGAAAAGATTAGACAAGAATAGTTGGCTACATCAAGTGATCAGGTGCAGGACAAGCAATATACTGCAACATAACGTCCTATTTATTTATTTTGTTTAGTCCTATATATATATATAGAGAGAGAGAGAGAGAGAGAGAGAGAGAGAGAGATTCAAGCACTTTAAGTAGAAAAAACCATCAGAGAGATTTTGATGTTTGACGGGTCATTTCATATATGATCACATGGACAGAAAATAGTGTTGCAAATTTAAAAAAATAAATAATTTTGCTTCAATATGGTTTGTCATTTGTGAGAAATACTTGCCTATAATTATTCATAAAAAAGTCATAACATAAAAGTTGTCTTTGAATATTTTTTTAAAATGTTATTTATTAATTTTTAATTTTTACTTCATGAATGTGTCATAATTCTCTGCACCTCCATTGATATGCCTCACACTTTAAAAACCTCTTATCTTAAGTGTGGATTTTACTGCTATCAAATAATCTGTGCACATACACATACTCATACACGCACAAAAAAACAAAAAAGAAATGTAGTCATGTTCTCTTGGGGGCAACTGCAGGCCACAAGAGTATCAGACTGGAGCTGGAGTCTATTGTCAGGGTTCCAACCATTTCTAATGTAAAAAATAAAATTTTGCATTGGGATTCAGCACTTGGAATGTAAAGTTATGTAGAAACTTGCTGAGCTCATTTTAACGAAGGGCTGGAAGGGCAAGAGTGAATCTGGGGCAGGAGAAATTAATCAGTCAGCCTGTGATCCTAAAGTCACATCTGCATTCCAATGAAGAGGAAGTCGTAGTTTGAAGAGCCCCAGATAAGAACATAATTACTTGAACTTTCCATTTCAAGACTGAATAATATTGAGCTCTTATCAAGTGTGCAAAGGTCTTCTCCTGACTACATGATTTACAAAAGATAGAGACAAAGAACTAAGGTGCTATCACACTGAACATGTCTTTTTGCACAAAAAAAAAAAAGAAAAAAAAAGAAGAAGCTAGATGCAGCACCATGAACACAGGTGTCTCGACAAGTTCTTACCAGTTGAAGTTCTTTTTGACTTGATACAGTGTCTAAAAAATGTGGCACTCCTGTGTAAGACATTGAAAAAAGCAGCGAGACGCAGCGAAACGGTCAAAGACATCCTTCTTGCGCATGTTTACATAGGAAACACCAAATTGTTGATAGTTTGTAGTTGTAGTTTGATAATGATACTTTTGGGAAACGCACCCTTGACTGAGTGAGATTGTGACTGATTCATTAAAAGGAACCAGCTCATAAGAGTCATTCGTTCACGAATCGAACACTTTTTGCACTGTATGCTTGTTGTTGGAACGTCACGAAAATCATTCAATTGCAGTTTTTTTTTTTTATATATAATCTCGATCCTTATTGGTGACTAAAGGGATTCTTTATTTACCTCCAAATTGGTGGTGATTTTAGAAATTAACTAAGTGGGGTCTGCCAGTAAACATTCCAAATTTATATTTACCTCAAAATGTATGTGTCACTTTATAAAATAGCAAAAAACATATTTATATCTGCTGTAGTGTGCATAAAAATGTTCGGTTTTGTCGAAGTGAAGAATGCGACAGACCTCTATCAACCACAGGAAGCCGACAGTCTTGTTTTCACCCTGAAAACGCATTCAAGTTTACCACAGGACTGAGGCATCACACGCAAGACCAACTGAGGCCATATTGTGACATGGGAACTCCAATAATAAAGAAAAAAAAAGAAAAGATTTTAAGAGCCAGGGGAATTTGCATTTTGGAAGGCGCTGAATGAAAGTATTTGTTCTTCCTGTGCCTCAGTGAAAGATTCTGTTAAGACTTAGAAGTTTTATAGATTCTTATGTTCTGCTCATATCCAGAAGTTAGGATTATGCATTTAGTAAAACTGACAAATGTTTTAAGTTTGCCTTGGTGATACTTTTAAAATAGAGGCAGTAAATTAGGCACCGTGGTTCTTTCTTGCTTTTCTCCCTTATTAGTTCATCAGTCAGTTACGTTCTCTGGCAAATCAATAGAGGTGTCCTAGAAACAGGGGCTTTATCTTTAAATTATAAGGGGAAAATCGCAGGCTAAAAGCACAAACACTTCCTGGGCGTTTATGTGAATGCAAATGTCAGGTCTTTTCATCTCACTCTTCATTGAGAGAAATCTGAGGTTCACAAGGTGGCAGTATTTTGAATTCCACTTAACTGCTAGTTATGTGCCCATTAGCACAGAACTGCATTGTTACTGACATGTTTAGAAAACAGGTTAGAAGGAATTATTTGGTGTCTGTCCTATACCTGGGGCCTCATTTATAAAAAGTGCGTACGATCAGATTTGATCCTAAATTCCAAGGATTTGATCCTACGTCAAAAGTGTGGAACACATCAGGATTTATAAAGGCAGAAACTGACATGAAAATGTTCTTATGCATACATCAGCTGACAAGGATGTGTACGTAAAACAATTGTGCTTACGCTCTGGTGTGCCAGTGCACGCTGATATGATTTTTTATATTTAGTGATGCAAATACGCATCAGGGACTGACTGAATTTATTAATGAATGATTTAGCGTGTTTACTTGAACAAGAATATTCAGATATGAGTCAGAATGTGGTATCATTTAGACTGTATGCAAAATGTAAATGCTTTACACTCACCATCCACTTTATTAGGTACACCTGTAGATCTACTTATTCATGTGATTATCTAATCAGCCAATCATGTGGCAGCATTGTAATGTATAAAATCATGCATATATGGGTCAGGAGCTTCAGTTAATTTTCACATCAACCATCAGAATGGGGGAAAAAATTTGATCTCAGTGATTTAGACCGTGGCATGATTGTTGGTGCCAGATGGGCTGGTTTGAGTATTTTGTAACTGCTGATCTCCTGGGATTTTCACACGCAACAGTCTCTAGAGCAGTGGTTCTCAACCCAGATTTTACATTGGTAATCAAGTGGTGACCTACCATAGTAAAAACATAACCTGTATTTAATGTACCCTGGGTCGCATTTCCTTTTATCTTGCATAGTTTTGTTCTTGGTTTTCAAGTATAAGGCCAACAAAAGTGATAGTAAGTTTTCTCTCCCCCTTTTAACAAGTTAAGAGAATATTTATTTATATGAGCCCATTATTATCCCGTTTGTTTCTAATTTCAAACATCATTCAAATAGAACATTTTACACAGGAGAAAAGGCTCCTCATTAGGCTAACATGGTTAGGTCAATGTAGCTAGTCTTAAAAAAATAGTAATAATAATAAATTATAGTATATATATATAAAAAAAAATACTAGCTGAAACATTTTAAACATTATATGAGGTCTAATAGATTCTACCGATAGATTTTTTTTTTCTTCCTCCCTTTTTTCACCCAATCTGGAATGCCCAGTGCACTTTTAAATCCTTGTGGTTGCATAGGGATTCGCCTCAATCTGGGTGGCAGAGGATGGATCCCAGTTGCCTTCACATCTGAGACCATCAACCTGCGCATCTTATCATGTGGCTTGTTGAGCATGTTGCCACGGAGACATAGTGCGTGTGGAGGCTTCACACCATCCATCGCGGCATCTATGCTCATCTCACAACGCACCCCACCAAGAACGAACCACATTATAGCGACCACGAGGAGATTACCCCATGCGACTCTACCCTCCCTAGCAACTGGGCCAATTTGGTTGCTTAGGAGACCTCAGCACACCCTGGGATTCGAACTAGCGAACTAGTGAACTCCAGGGGTGGTAGCCAGCGTCTTTTACCACTGAGCTACCCAGGCCCCGATTCTAACATAATAACATGTTGTCAAAATAGAACAATTACATTTACTCATGTAAAAGCATGAAACAATTTTGTAAAGGCGATGATGTGTAATGAAAAAAAAAAAGTAGCGTATAGCACAGTGTTGCTCTTTTCCTCCTCAGTGCTGTTTCGCATGTCGGGTCTGCCTACTGTTTGAGAGGTTTGACTTGACTTCCTCTGTAACACTTTGAACTAGAAAAGTCTCACTAGAACTGAAATGGCTCACATCAGTTTTGAGGTCTGCGTGCCACAATATCGAAGGAAGCCTGGTTGTTGCGCGTGTGTGCCAGAGATCAGAGCAGATCATTAGCGCAAGCTGGTTCCGTTACATTCATGCGAAAGCTTTAATCGCACCGTGAAAATATCGCAGTGCAGATGAGAAGCCTTTAGCTGAATGAGAGAGTATCATTAAATTTGCCTCGGTAGTCCTAAATAGGCTATCACTTGGGCAGCTGCTGAAAAATCTTCAATGAGAGAACCATGGCATTGTTCTTTCCCTGCTGTCCGCGACCCAGTCCGAATAGACCTGTTGGGTCATGACACACCAGTTGAGAAACACTGCTCTAGAGTGTATAGAGAATGGTGCAAAAAACAAAAAACAACCAGTGAGCGGCAGTTCTGTGGACGAAAAATGCCTTGTTGATGAGAGAGGTCAATGGAGCATGGCCAGACTGGTTCGAGCTGACAGAAAGGCTACACTAACTCAGATAAACACTCTGTACAATTGTGGTGAGCAGAATAGCATCTCAGAATACACAACATGTTGAAACTTGAGGCGGAAGAGCTACAACAGCAGAAGACCATGTTAAGTTCCACTTCTGTCAGCCAAGAACAGAAAACTGAGGCTGCAGTGGGCCTACCATTTGTATACCTCAGCAGAAATCCAGATTTGTCAGACGAGGCAATGTTTTTCCAATCGTCTACTGACCAGTTTTGGTGAGCCTGTGCCCACTGCAGCCTCAGTTTCCTGTTCTAAGCTGACAGTAGTGGTACCCGGAGGGGTCTTCTGCTGCTGTAGCCCATCCGCCTCAATGTTCGACGTGCTGTGTGTTCAGAAATGCTTTTCTGCATAGCACTGTTGTAACGTGTGTTTATTTGGGTTACTGTCACCTTCCTGTCAGCTTTGACCAGTCTGGCCATTCTCCTCTGACCCCTGTCATTAACAAGCCATTTTCGCACAACAAAACTGCCACTCGCTGAATTTTTGTTTGTTTTTTGCACCATTTTCTTTACAATCTGGAGACTGTTGTGCATGAAAATTCCAGGAGATCATCAGTTCCAGAAATACTCAGACCAGCCTGTCTGGCACCAACAATCATGCCACAGTTGAAATCACTGAGATCACTTTTGGTTGAGGGGAACATTAACTGAAGCTACTGATCCATATCTGCATGATTTTATAATTACACTGCTGCCACACGATTGGCTGATTAGATAATCCCATGAAAAAGTAGATGTATAGGTGCACCTAATAAAGTGGCCGGTGAGTGTATTTTAGATATTATATCGCTGTAACAGAATATTTTTTATAGCCCTACCTGCATGTTTCCATAATAAATACATTTTAAGACCTACGAGATAACAGGCAGGTGTAATACATGGTATGTAATAGGCTACATCAAGCACATTTTTGAGCGAGGATGAGGAGATATATAGTTTACAGTCCATAAAACATAGCTAAATCAATATACAGATGGTTGAAAGCACCGCAACAGTCTCATTTTTAAGGGTGCTTTCACACTGGCAGTTTAGTTTGAAACACAGCACGGTTCGCATGAAAAATTGGTAATGTGAAAGCTGTCATGCGGACCGGGGAGCGCACCGCGGTAGGAGGTGGTCTGAGTTCGGTTGCAATGGAACTGTAGCACGATTCGCGTGAATGTGAAAGCAATCGGGTGCGCACTCATTCAGGAAGTAAAGTAACCTGCGCATGCGTTTTAGCCGATGACGACATCTATCTATCTATCTATCTATCTATACACCTTATAAATACTATATATAAATACTATTATATGTTATAAATGTAGGGTATAATAGGAGATGACAGTGGCGATAACTTCACCTTGGACACAAGCGTAAGCGTGCAGTGTAAACAAAGATGCAAATTAATTCCTTGCAATCAGCTGTCTCCTCAAACACCGTTTGCGAGCAGCAGCAAGCCACCTTCCCCTGGACATCTGATGAGTTACACCATGAAGCGCACATATATGCAGTTGTCGTTCACTCTGCTGTGCATAATGGCACCAAAATAATAATAAAAAAAAAGTATGATGAGTCGCATTGTGTTCTCCATGCGTGTTTGTGATGACGTAAGATGAACGCAAGTGAGTGTGAAACCAGACCAAAGCTGACCCAGTGTGAAAGCCCCCTAAAACTTGCCTTCATTTTTTCATGAATTCATCCTTCAGCCTCTTGTCTTCTGTTGTTGAGGACATAAATAAAAACGAATGATTTGACTAAAATCCTAAAAGGCAATTTGATTAATGGCAAGAGTGAGCAGAAGAGAAGGGGAAAGAACACATATTTTATACAGATTGTGATTGCTATGCAGACTATGCAGATTTTATTCAATGTAAAAGATCACGTTAAACTCTTTTTGGAATTAAGGTTTAGCAAGAATATAGACATTGGTGGTGTGTATTTACAGTAAATGTGGTCAATGAATGGATATATTATATATTATATGAGAGAGGTCAACGGAGAATGGCCAGACTGGTTTGAGCTGACAGAAAGGCTACGGTAACTCAGATAACCACTCTGTACAATTGTAGTGAGCAGAATAGCATCTCAGAATACACAACACGTCGAACCTTGAGGCGGATGGGCTATAACAGCAGAAGACCACGTCAGGCACTTTATTAGGACCATAGTGTTCCTAATAAAGTGCTCAGTGAGTGTAGAGCCAATGTAGCTAGCTAATTTTTCTTAATAAATTGTAGTAGCAAACTAGTTTTTTTAAAGCATTGTTTAACTGTTATATTAAGAGTGGTTTGTAGCTTGGAAAACTATAGTTTCAAAGCAGTTCCTCTAACACTGATTCACTCATCCAAAATTCAGCGAGAGGAGCAGATCAGTTTGATTCTGGAAACGGTCCATCTTTTGACAGGGTTGGGACCCTGCCCTTTAGATAAGCAGATTACAAAGTGATACAGAGGTCTAGTGGATTTATTGTGCCCAAGCTGAGCCATTTAAAGGATAGAAGGGAATTCTCTCTTTGATAATATTATGCTCAGATTTTAGTACTGTATCTCACCATCCCAGCTGTTCACCCATCAAATGTGACAGGTGTATGAAATAAAAGAAAATAGAGATTTACCCTTGAGGCTTGATATCTTTTTTTCAGCACAGTGGGCTTTAGTTGCATGGCCGTTACAGTGTTTTGGTCAACGTGGTCAAGTGTGGTCCACTTATTTTTGCATTTTGCGGGTGATTCTTTTCCATAATAAAATAATTTTCCCTATCCAAATTTAATATGCAGAGCTTATGAGTAAGCCATTTTTAGGTTGATTCCCACGAAAAGTGTAAACACTGTGGCTCTGTGGCACTTTCCCCATTGCTCTATTTGTTTGAGCATTCCAATCAGCTCAATATGGGCTCAACCAATGACATGAGTTTGCAGCGGGACTATCTGTGTGCCGACCAATGGTAGATGGGTGGTGTGTTTGGGAAATCTGTTTAAAAACAGTAATTATTTTTGCAATTCCATAGGTGACACTAGAAATTACACACTTTATCTATTAATGTTCCAAATGAAGGAGACAAATGAGCAATGCTCCTCTGTTAGCAAAGGCCAGAGTGATCAATGGGGGATTTTAGCTGTATGTTATACACCAATAATCTTCACTGCTGCTGCTCTTAAATCTCATTCTCCATTCAGCATAATTAAACTGGCATGCTGCATTTGGCTACAATACCAATGGAATTTGGCATCAATGGCGTAAAACATGGCACATAATGTCGATGTGCCATTTTTTAATCTGAGTGCAAACACAATTGAGATTTCAGAGCTTTTTGTCATTTTTAGAGCTTGGCAGCCGTAGTCACTATGAACTGTCCTTGTATGGAAAAGAGCTGCATATAGACTCTTAGGGTGCTTTCACACTAGCACTTTAGGTGCACATCCGAGTTCAAATGACGTCAAAGTTCGGTTCGTTTGGGTGATGTGAACGCTGTTTTCCGAACTCGGATGCGCACCCACGAACCACACCCGAGTCCACTTGAAAAGGTGGTCTGGGGTATGGTTCATGTGAATTCTTGTGTGGTTCGCTGCTAATATGAATACAGTCGTGCCAAATCATGGAAGTGAACCATTATTGATGACGTATAATTTGTGTCTTTGCAGGCTCCGATCGCAATTATTATGGTAAAATGCATTTCTCATACCAGCTTGTGTCCAAATAAATCACCTTCAGAGAGCAGCTCACATTCTTCACATCTCTTGCAACGCATCCGCGGGCTTGCGACAGACAAAGGCTAATATTTTTCACAATTCAATGTATCCGTGGCGGACAAACATTATTGTCGTTTTGTGCATGTAAAGTTTTGGTGGTAAATCCAAAGAGATGAATACTTCAATAACACAACAAAGCTGATGTCTTCTTGAGTTGTTGCCTAGTTACAGTAGTAAACAGCTGCCGCTTGTACTCACATTGATGATGTAATCGGACCGCAGTTTGGACCAGCAGTGGCAGAGGGATGGGGGATTAAACGAACTCGGTTCGGTCCAAGCAATCAAACCAAGTGTGAAAGCACCCTTAAAAAAAATTGTGTTCCACAAAAAAGAGAAAGAAGACAACATGAGGGTGAGTAAATACTGATGAAATGTAAATTTTTGGGTGAACTATCCTTTTAAAACAACAGAATCCAACTAAGAGATGAGACATGAAGAACAAAACATCTGTTACGAGCGGAGACAGGAAACTGCCAAAGGAATGTGTACAAGTGGAAATTTTCACTTGAACTCTGTAATGTCACTTATATTTAAACATTAGCTTAGGAATCCATGATCGGAATGGCCCAAATGAAGAGCTTCTCCAATACTTCAAATGCTAAGTAGGAGATCCATATGAGCAAATTTAATTTGTTTTATAGGTTGTTTGTGCATGAAAAACCCTCTCAATGTCTGGCATGCTCGTGCACTATGGCTGCTTGAATCGATATCGAACATCACTGACTCGACTAGGACTAACAGTCAATTGCATTGCTAAATGCAGGATAGACCACGGCTCCCACATCATTTCTGGAGCTGCAAGTGTTAAATCAAACTCTCATTGATTGTGTGGAGTTCAACTGAATGGGGGAGGGTACAACCAGGGAGCAATATGACTGCTTGCTTCCAACACACTACTTGTTTGTCAAATAAAACCAATACCAACATCTGTGAAACTTTGCTGTGTGACACACAATGCCAGTGGGATATGCGCAAATAACATTTGGGTAAATGGAGTTGATTAATGCATATTGTCATCTTATTGTATTGACTCGCTCCATTTTCAATTGCGTCGTCGACAGCATGATGAATGTAGATAGCACTTTTACGTCTCAATGTTAATTCCATTTTGTGGGCATCTAGCATCTTTAATTCTCAACTATTGTCAGCACTGACTACTAGAGGATGGAAGAATGTTTCAGAGTAATTAGGAGTCTAGGGGAAAGCAAAGCCATTTCTTTCTTAAAAAATGCCCTTCCCCCTTCTCAAACACTGCATATGTTCGCTACCCCTCCTCCCTTATCCAAATGCCTAACATTGTGAATGGTAAACAAAACCATCCCCTCTCCCCACCATAAATGAAGATAAATGAAGACTAAAACCCCTATTAGATGGCTGATGAGTGGTAGGGTTGAGAAGAAAGTTGTAGGATAAGCATGCTTCCTTCTCGTGGTTGTTCCTCGATACCTCTAAAAGCTTGCGGGATGATGCATCCCATGGCCAATAATTCATGGTGGTGGTGTGTACTCCTCGGTCTCAAATGAGCGAGATGAAACTGCAGAGCTTGCAGAAAGGACACATTATGGTCTCTCAGCCTTTGGTGTGAAATGGTGGGATTTTAATGATGATGGCTATAGAGATTCTGCTCCGAGGTAGCCATGGGATTACATCCCCCCACTCATGGATAGCAAGGTTGCTGATTGTGCTGTCTGTGTTAATTCAAGTTTCAAGCATGCATGAAACAGCAACATGTCCCTGCATATCTATGATGCAGCATGCATTGGCATGCACTCTCCCCCCAGTTTATTTAGCTAGTATTGATTGTGATCTAGTTTTTGTGCCACACGAGACAGATTTGATCCCCGGTCTGTGGTGCTTTTTAAATGAATAAGTATTCTTCCCATTTTCGAAGTGAACATTGATTAGACCAGTTATTTGTCTACTCCTTTAGTGCTTGACTCATTAGCTAATGCATAAAGATCTCTGGAACATATTGAGTTTTGAATGAATAATTATGGGCAGAAATATAGATTGAACATGCCATTTTAAACTATAAAAGTGAAGGTATTGCATCTGCCATCTCAATGTTTTCAGCCTTTTGATGATATTTGATACACTCAGTATGAATATCAATATTAACGACCAAATCAACAACACTCTTATACTTGCAAGTCACAAGATAAAGAGGAATCGGAAAATGCATCACATAATTTAGAATTAGTCATGTAATTTCACATAAAATAATTCATTTCACTAATGCTGCACTCTTTAAATAACAGTGAGGCATTTAGAGTAAATTTAAAGTGAATGGGGCCAGTTGTTAACATTTCAAAATTGTAGCCACAAGACATAAACAATATGTATGTTAACATTATTTTAGTGTGATTTTAGTGTGAATAAACCTTTTATTCACAATGCATGCAAATTCACTTTGCTTCGTTTTTACATAACCAGCATCATCGCAAATATGCTGTGAATATTCAAGATATTGCTCAGCCCGAGTTGCTCAGAATCAGTGCTTTTGCCTAAAGATATCATAGTTTTATCAAATCAAGCAGCATCTTGCCAGCTGCATGCTCAAATTCCATTTCCTTTATAGATCCTTTAATATGTTTCTAAATAAAAGAATAAAAGAGAGGAGGGGTTTTCAATCCAGGCAGTGCTGAGAGCAATCATGTTGCCAAGCCAGGGACCTTTATGAATTCCCAGCGTATCTCCTCACACCAGCTGTCCTCCATTGATAATGGCAGGTAGACAAGGCTCTTACAAACGGTTATCTTCAACCCTCAGGGTCTTTGCAGGGTAGGCAAGACCAAGTGGACAGATATGTACGTTCATCAAATAAAAACATGGAATGAAAAAATAATATCTTGCCATTCTTGAACAGCTCCCTTTTACTTTGTTCTGAAATGCTAGTAGATCTGAGACAAATCCATTTGCAATGTCAAATCTCCTGCAGAGTCAGACCAGAAACAACCATTTCAGGATGGAACTGCGTATGATAGCATGTGAACTGAGGGTTAATATGGTGAAGAGGATGGTAGTGAATGAAATGATAATCCTTATACTGCGGTCTTCACACTTCACAAAAAAAAAAAAAAAAAAAAAAAAACACACAGCTTAAACCAGCCTAAAATCGTTTGCTGATTTTAGCTTGATTAAACTAATGGTCTCCCAGCCTAGCCAAGCTGGTGCTTAGCTGGTTTAGCTGGTCAGCCAGCTAACCCACTGTGACGAGGAGGAGGGCGGGACCGGGCCGTGACTACGCATGCCCGGACCCCAATTGAGCTAATCAGCCGAGGAGAGGGATAAATACGGCAGAAAGCGGCAGTTAGGGAGAGAGAGAGCCACATGCAGCTGCTATGTGTGCATTTGTGTTCTGTGTGTATTTTTGTTTAAGTGCTTATTAAATATTATTTTGACTGTTCAGCCAGTTCCCATCTCCTGCTTTCCCAACCTTAACCTTGCTACATTGGTGCCTAAGCACGGGAAGGAGGAGGGATGTGCTGTCGTGGAGTCCTCGCCACTGCCATCCACCCAAAGGAGCAGCCGTGGCCATCCTCCGGGGGATGGAGGAGTCACTGCTGACTGCCTGGACGAGGAGGAATGGCTGCCGTCCGTGAGTGGAGGAGGGGCTCGCTGCCGGCCACCTGGAGCGGTGGAGCCGCTGCCAGGGGCAGAGGAGTTTCCTACCAGCCGCCAAAACGCAGAAGGGCATTCCATCAGCCAGGGGTCAGAGGACTCGCTCCGGTCCGCCTGGGGAGGAGCGGCCATCGTCCGCCAGAGGGTGGAGAAGTGATCGAGGACCAGGCGACGGCGTGTCTGGGAAACCCGGCGAGAACGTTTTTTTTCTCTCTCTCTCTCTCTCCTCTCTCTCTCTCACTGTCGCTCCACTTTGCCCTTTCCCTCTCCTCTTTTTTTGTTTTTGTTTTGTTTTTCCCTCCCCTCGTCCCCCTCCCCAGCCCTAGAGAGGCGGGGAAAAACCTGCCGGCAGGCGGCAGTACGATTCAGGTATATTCTGAAATGCCAGCAGTTTAAGAAAGTCTAGCTAGTCTCTGAGCCTGGCCAAGTTGGTCTTCAGCTTGTCTGGTTAGTCTCCTAGCCTGGACAAGCTATAAAAGTCCTTCTAGAACCAGCAAATAGACCAGCTGAGACCAAAAAACAGCTTAGGCTGGTTTAAGATGGGTTTTAAATTCAGCAAGGTATATTCTAAAATGGCAAGGTGTTTTAGGATGGTCCACCTGGTCTCCTAGCCTGGCCAAACAGGTATTCATGCTGGTATAAGTGCCCAAAAACATTCTTAAACCAGCAAATTGACCAGCTGAGACAAACAAACCAGCTAAGGCTGGTTTAAAGGAATGTTCCAGGTTCAATAAGTTAAGCTCAATAAAAAGCATTTGTGTCATAATGTTGATTACCACAAAAATTAATTTCAACTCGTTCCTCCTTTTCTTTACAAAAAGCAAAAATCGAGATTCCAGTGAGGCACTTACAATGGAACTGAATGGGGGCCAATTTTTTTACGTTAAAATACTCACTTTTTCAAAAGTATAACCACAAAACATTAAGGATATTTGTGTAAACATGATTTTATTGTGATAAAATCACTTACAAACCATTTCTGTGTAAAGTTATAGCCAATTTTACAACTTCGTTACTATGACGATGTAATGTCAACAAACCCTAAAACAACCATAAAAATGATGATTTAAACACCTTTACAGCTCAAATAATACACAAGTTTTACAGTAACAGAAGAATTAATGCAATTGCTTTTATAAAATTATAAGCTTCACATTTCTCTGTTTAAACCCTCCAAAAAATAGCCACATTCACTTTCATTGTTCCCATTCACTTCCATTGTAAGTGCCTCACTGTAACCTCGGTTTTTGCTTTTTTTTAAAGAAAAGGAAGAATGAGTCTAAATTAATTTCTGTGGTTATCAACATTATGCCACAAATGCCGTCAATTTAGCTTAACTTGTATTGAATCCGGAACATTCTTTTAAGATGTTTTTTGTTTTCCCCCAGAAAGGTATATTCTAAAATACCAGGCGGTTTAAGAAGGTCTACCTAGTCTCCGAGATAGGCCAAGCTGGTCTTGAGCTGGTCTATTTGGTTTCCAAGACTAGCCAAGCTGGTGCTCAGCTGGTTTAGCTGGTTGCCCAGCTAGTCTCCAAGACTCACCACCTGACAAGTGCCTAAAACCAGCAAACAGACCACCCATCAATCTTAGGCTGTTTTAATATTATTATTTTTATTAGCAAGGTTATATTCTAAAATGCCAGGTGGTTTAAGAAGGTCTAGTTAGTCTTTGAGCAAGGCCAAGTTAGTTTCCATCTTGTCTAGTTGGTCTCCCAGCCTGGCCAAGCTGGTAAGTGCCCCAAAACCCTTCTAAAACCAGCAAATACTGTGGACCAACTGAGACCAACAAACCTGCTTAGGTTGATTTAAGATGTTGTTGTTTTTTTCAGCAAGGTATATTCTAAAATGTTAGGTGTTTAAGATGGTCTAGCTAGTTTCCAAGCCATGGCAAGCTGGTAAACTGACAAAACACCTCTAAAACAAGGCAATACACCAGCTGAGACCAGGTTGAGAGACCAGCTAGAACCAGCAAGCCATCTTTGGCTGGTTTAAACGTTTTATTTTTATTTTATTTTTTTCCGCAGGTTATATTTTGAAATGCTAAAATTAGCTTGGCTAATTGTATCCTTAAAACTGTGGCTTCACTCTGCAAATGGATGATGTACATACATTTCACTGGACTAGCATAAGTGAAGTCTGTCATTAGCATGCACTGCTATGTGTGGTTTAGCTTACTGTATGTCGTCCACACTCCACAGCACACAAGCAATGTGGTAACGTGACTCCACTGCTAATGCTAAATTACTTACTGCAGTGTCCAACAACAAGGTTTCTATAATTTTCTATTATTTATACTGCAGTCAGAATGAAAGGGTCATTCTTACTAGCATAGCCCATATAATAACTATGTATTAGTTAATGCATTATGCATTATTATAGAGCATTGTTTATAAATTATGAATACACTGATAAAGTATTTATGACTAGAACATCATGAACACAATCATAGATTATGGGGCAATGTTTTTATACTTTACTTGTTAACCATCCATTCATGCATGCATATTCCAGTGAAACAAATATCTTTCAAAATAATGTTTAAATCAAATTATTGAATAAATTGTTCCGCCTCTGAAATTACTTTCCTTTTCGGCTGAAGTCACCAACCTGGATCCATTCTGGATGGTAGTTCTCACTTTTCACTCTACAATAAATTCTCATTGAATATTTTCTCGTTAAATATCCTGTTTCACTCAGAAATAGCCTACTTCGGATTACAGAAATTAGTTCTCCATTTTTGTCATTGCCTACACTAAGCAAATTGGAATACAAAATGCACTCCAAGAATATTGGAGTTCTTTTAAATGATGGAAAGCCTTTGATAGATACCAAGTAGAAGTACATCTACTTCACATTAGTCTGGTTGAGACTGTTACTAACAAGACCATTACAGTGTAGCTTCTGTTTGATGACACGATTCAAATAAAAGTGCTCTTTGGTCCAGCAAAGGATGTCCATGTCAGGTGAGAGGAATGCTGAGCACTTGGATCTGAATGTCAAAGAGTTTACCCAAGTGCCCTTTATAAGGTGGCATAAAAGAGTAAGTGGAATGCAAGTTTTAATGGATGAGCTGGGCCTGGCACATCAGAGCCTAAGGCCTCTCATGCCACAGGTGGAAGTGGGGGACAAGGGTGTGGGATTATTTTTTCTGTCTTTATCTAAACAAAAAGTGACGTTATTTATGGTGTCATTGTGCGATGGTAATGACATTAGATACGGACCAGCGGGAGATGAACACGAGTGTGTGCCCTGATCTCCTCTCTTTCTCCACTTCCTCAACCTCTCTCTCTGTTTCTTCTTCTCTTTCTTTCTCTTAGTGGGTGATCGCATCAGGAAACAAGCCCATGCTGATAACCAGAGTTTGAGTGGGTGAATCTCATTAAAACATGTCCAAGTCACATTTAACCCAAAATCAAAAGAAAAAATAAGAAACTATATTTTTTGAAAGAAAATGAAGCCTGTATATATCTAAAACGCAGTATAATACAGTATTTTTTGATATTACAGAGAGAATAATTTTTCTTTTGTATTACGGTATATGCTTAGTTGGTAAATCCTAATAATTTTCATTTCAAAATTTCCTTTATGCAAATATAATTTCTTATTTCTTCCTTTTAACATTTGGTTGAAATGTAGCCTGGAAATGTCCTTGACAGGAATTGTGAGATTCATCCTAATGCTCTATAATATACCTGTTTCTTGAATCCATATAGGATATGTTTTGGGGGCATAAGAACAAGCTCCCAACACATATTTTTGTTTTTAAAAGGCCAAAAGAATTGCTTATCAAAAGAATACACACTCTCACATTCTCACACTCTCAAACCCCTCCCACATACACTGCATGCACTGTCTCATGGAATTAGACGCAGATAAAAAAAAAGTGTTTCTCTGCCTCTGTTGTGTGTATGCAGTGTGTGGCGGTGTATTTATGCCATAGGCACCTCATACTCTAGTAGTTCTATCATGGGTCCCATGTGATACAGGTTGCCCATAGTAACTGGCTTAGCTGCATTCAATGGAAAATAATACATTAAAGAGTAGCAAAAACAACTTCAAACACACTAGTCTTGAAAGATTCAGTTAGTGGATGTAATGAATCAGATGCAAACCGCTCGGGGCTGTTTTAGTACAGCGGAGCTCAATGTGTCAATCATAGCTGATGGCCTGTTAAAATGTGGGCAGGTCTTTCTTGTTTCTCGACCCCATTTGTATGATGGACAGCTCCGTCATCCAATTACTAGCACACAGTGCCACATCACCGCAAGGGTCGCATTTAACAGACCTCAGGTGAAGGAAGAACACCTACATCGTGCAATTTACTGCTGGTTTGTTGACAGTTCTGGATCTGTGACATTTCTAAATTAGGGGGGGTTCAGATAACCTTTGAGGTTCTGATGAAATGTAGGCTATATGGCAGGCTAAGCAATGCAGGAATTGGTTTATAATTGTAGAATCAATGTATATTTAGAATTTATAGGAATATTCTGGGTTCAATACATGTTAAGCTCAATCAACAGCATTTGTGGCATAATATTGATTACCACAAAACATTATTTCAACTCGTCCCTCTTTTTATAATAAAAAAAAAAAAAAAAAAACAAAAGAAAAAAAAACTCAGTTACAGTGATGCACCTACAATGGAAGTGAATGGGGCCAATTTTTGGAGGGTTTAAAGACAGAAATGTAAAGCTTATAATTTTATAAAAAGCACTTACATTAATTATTTTGTTAAAACGCATGTATTATTTGACCTGTAAAGTTGTGTAAATCTTCATATTTACTGTCATTTTAGGGTTTTAGGGTTTGTTGACAGTACATGGCAACGAAGTTGTAAAATCGGCTATAACTTTACACAGAAAAGTTAGAGAGTTTATCACACTAAAATCATGTTAACACACATATTGTTTATGTCTTGTGGTTATACTTTTGAAATTATTTTAATTTTTACGAATTGGCCCCACTTCCGTTGTAAGTGCCTCAATGTAACCCAGATTTTGCTTCTTTTTTTTTTTTTTTTTTTTTTAAAGAAAAAGAGGTGCAAGAGAAAATTTACTTTGAGGTAATCAAAATCATGCCACAGATGCTGTCGACTGAACTTGTACTGAACCCAGAATATTCCAGTAATAGACAACACTGGCCTTAAAGGGGAAGTGTGTCATTTCTGTGCCACTAGCATCTGAATTCACACTTTCAAAGTATGTACTTAATAGCATGAAGAACTTACTTCTCGACAATTGATTCCCGGATATTCTTTGTGTCATATTTGATATTCTGTATTCAGTTCCCCCCATGAAAGATGTTTGTGATGCCTGCAGAAGTTTGTAACTAATTCCAGTTATAGATGATCATGTAAATACAGTCTGTAAATACAATACTACCATATTCATTAGCACGAAATGTAACATTTTATAATTTGTTTTGTTTTTTGTTTTTTCACTTGCTAACTGTAGGGAATGAATGATGGAATGTTAGCTTAGCATGCTAATCGGTTTGTATGTTAACTGAAAACATTGTTAAACACTGTTCTTTTTTGGTGGTTCCACAGCCGAAACCAATACACTTATAGTCTCTGCATATTAAACTATGATAGGAGAAAGTATTTTAACTATGAAAAAATTGCACACTTCCCAAATTTGTTTAGTTAATATTTAAATAAATGTCAAATAAATGCTTGTCAGTGTCATAATAGACTATTTTCTGAGCTGAACAATCTATGCAAATGATGTTGACAAAATGCCTAATGATTATTGTTATGCTGTCATACACATTTAGTCTAACACAATGCATGTAGACACATAAGCATATAGAAAAGGACAGAGATTTCCACCTGTGTTGAAAGCTAACGTAATTCTTCTCAAACATCATTAGTGGGAGAGGGGTGTGCAAAACCATTTTGTTCTCATCTCTTCTCATTTATGTCAGCTAGTACACTGAGTGACAAAGATGTGAAACCACTCTGGCAGCCATATTTGAGGTGAGTCATAATAACAGCAAGTCTCTGAGGGGTTTAAGCGCTGACAGCAGAGCATGTGAGCGAAGCGGAGCGGTGTGACACTCCGCTCAATAACCCGCTCCATGCACATGCGCTCCACTCAGCTGCTCACGGCCCAAGTGGACGCTCCGCTCAAGTACCGCTCACGCTCACCAGTAAAAAAGCGTTCGCTCAAATCCCGCTCCGACATTAAATTTCTCTGTAGTATTCTTGGTTCCAAACATGCAGACAGGGGGTAGCTGCAGTGGCCCAAGCAACTGCCCCTTTGCCCACATGGGCTGAGGTGCACCTCTGGGTGAAATATAGACTATAGGCTGACATTTATTAAATTATCAAATGATTTATAATGTACACATTTGAAATTATGTGATTGTATTGTTGTGTTTTTGTATATAAAATCTCGCTGTTTATTTTGGACGGGTTTACAACTGCTGTTAGATAACCGGGTGAACCAGACCTTCCTTATCATTTGTAATCAGTCAAATATTTCTCTGTTAGCACATATGTCATCAACATCTTCAAATAATACCTTAAAAAAATTCAGTTCTAAATTACCTTTATTTACTTTAAACAAGTCATCAAACATGCCTCTACAAGTGATAAAACGTGTGCGTGGGCACGGAAACTCGCATACACGCAAATATGCGCTTTTCAGTTTAAACTGGACCCGAGTGATACAACCGACCCAGAAAACTACAATCTTTTCAACTTTAAAGTTTGTTCGAGTCCTTTATGGCAATAATGAAAACATGGACTGATACCAGGAAAAATATTGCAGGGAAAAGTGAAATTCATAATTGTTCTTCAGTTGTCTCCACGGAATGATTATACTGTAGATTTGATTAATAGGTTTCTGATTGAATGCTATCAGACTTTGTGTCTGTAAATTAAAATGAGCAATTGCTCATCCTAATTTTGTGTTCAGTTTTAAAGGGTGTATTAAGTTATCCAGAAAAGAGCAGTGAAGGTTTTTCTCTTTTTCAGTGTTGTTGCTTTAATAATATTCCCTACAATTATATTACAATTATATTCCCTAAAAATATATGTACGAATCATATGCAATCTAAAGGACTGTGTTTATTTATATAATAATTATTATATTAGTAGATACCATGTGCCCCCTTTCTTTTTCCTTGACTTTATATGTACAGTAAGGTTTAACCATGGATTTAACAAATAAAAAATATTTGGCCTGCATAAAGTGAGATTTTGTCCAATATATATATTAGATGAAATCATGTTTAATGATCCTAAAACAAATACAAATTATTTAATTCACAAATTACACTGCCTTCATTTAAGAAAAGTAATTTTATTCTAATGTACAATCATTAATAGGTTTTTTCTCTGCGCATGAATGCAGCAAGCAGTGTCGAAGATGTTATCTGCAACCACTTATCTAGAATAATTTTTTTTACGTTTCACTTCTCCTTAAGGTGTGGATTTGGCTTTGGGAAACTGACCAGCAGTTATGAGCCACTTTATCCCGAAGCAGAAACCAAAAGCAACAGGCAGTCGATTAAGTGAGATAATTCCGCTATGAAATTCTCTATGCGAGAGCGGAAATCTTTACCAATCAAAAGCACAATTGTACAATAGAGGCATGAAAGCAGAATGCTCCGCCTGCAAATTAGGACACACTGATCTGCAAGATCATATGTGTTTATTGGGTTTGTGTGTGTGTAAGCCGGGATTCAAGGCAAAATGCTTTGCCAATATATAGTATTATTAAGCTTACATATTCAATTAAGGGTGCTCTAACATTCGCAACCCCGCAGAACCGGGCTTACATCTAGCTGGCAGCTGCACTAACACGATGGCAAAACAACAAGATATCTTACTTATCTATTAATTTATTATCGAATAGTGGTGTAGCCTACTAGCTCACCTTTTGCTGCACTACAATGCGTAGCACATCCTCGTGCTCTCTGGCAATGTGACGCGTACGATTCCAAAAGGAATATTTGCTAATTCTCACAGTCTCTCCACACTCCCTTTCGATTTCTTCTTATCTTTGATTAATACTTTGCTATTGAGGTTATAAGGTTTGCAACTTCACTAAAACAATGTTAGAGCTCCATAACATCAGGCCTATTGCTTATTTCGCAGATTCCCAAACCAGCATATCACGAAGCGCATTCTGGGTTGAGCGAGCACTGAGCGGCCTGAGAGAGCGGAGCGGAATCTTCAAAAAGGCGCTGTCCACTCAGGTGGAATTATCACCACTCCGCTCAACGCTCCACGCTCGCTCCGCTCACATGCTCTGGCTGACAGTGACGCATATGAACTCACTTTCTCAGCTAGATGCTAATTTGGCGAACACAGAGACCTGTTCAAGAAATAGGTAAGAATGAGCCCATTTACATGTACATTAAAACACTGGTAATTCCCAAAAATCAGCTTATTTAAAAAATCTGATAAAGAAGAAAACCAAAAGTTCTCCGTTATGTACAGATTTTTCAAAACATTGATGGATAATTCCAAATGCTGTCTGTCATTTTGCCAGTGTGTTACAGCATTATAATAAAGCGCAAAAAGAACAAAATGAAAGCTTGAAAAAAGTTGCGCATCAAACTGCCAGTTATACTTGAACATGATCTTTAGAGCAGATTTATTAGTTATTTTAGTGGAGTAAATGTATTAACTTAGCTATAGATGTGTGTGCTTCTCATCTGTGTCACTTTATGTTGATATCAGACACACTGAAATAGTTCCATGAACTTGTACATGCATGTATGTGCTTTTTCAGCCTAGAAAGAACAACTTGGTTTCACACACTCGTTTGGGGAGTCAAAAATCTATTATATATCCACTGTCCAACCATTAAAATGGATGGTACGCCCCTAAATATAGCCTTTGTACAAGTATTATGGATAAAAATAGACTGTGATGGAAATTTTACAAATCAGTCCATCAGAGTGACGGATAAAGATTTTTTCTAGCGCAACCTCTGATTTACATGACCACACAAATTGTCAGCTTATGAAGCATAATCGGTATATGAATGTGCATGTAAACATGCTCACTCTTAGGTGATTCTAGTCGCTATTTAGGGGGGCTTAAGTCCTCATCTTTTATCTCAAACCCCTTAAAAATCTGTGCTCTCTCTTTGCGTCTACTGTATACAGCAGTTGCAGTAAACTATCTGAGGGAATTTTACTCTGAATCCATTTTCGAGCTGCTTTATAGCTTTCTGATTTGTTAACATTCAAAGTAAACATGCAAAGTATGAGCCAGTTACAACTGGTCAGTATCCCTAAAGGACCCAACACTGGAATAAAAAAAAAAAAAAAAAAAAAAAAAAAAAGAAAATTGTGGTTTGACTTGACCTATGTTTTGCTGCATCTTGTCTTGCTGGAATTTGATCTTGCACATCATGGCATCTCTGTTTTCTTTCCTATGACAAGCTATACTGCAAAGGTTTATTACCACAAACACACGTCTGAAATTGCTTTACAGACGGTTATGTAAAAAGCTAACACAGCTTGCATCAGTAAACACTGTTCGAGCTAATGTAAGCTGAAGCGCTCTGTCACTGCAACCTTCCTTCCTGTGATTAGCTAATACAATTAAGCACCACTCAGTGTTGGAATTACCTCGAGTTATGCTCTACTGTCTTGCAGTTTATTTTACATAATTTACCATGCAGCAATTGTCTGTAACAACAATAATTTATTTTCATTCATGCTAGTTTATGAATCAATGTTATTCAAACTGTCTACTAGAGCTTGGTTTTGCCAACCACCTCACGATATGATACACGTCATGACATACACTACCGGTCAAAAGTTTTTAAACACTTGACTGAAATGTTTCTCATGATCTTAAAAATGTTTTGATCTGAAGGCATATGCTTAAACTAAAATGTAATAAAAAAAAAAAAAAGATTTTTTGAAATTGATGACTTGGACCAAATAATAAAGAAAAGCAGCCAATAAGTGCCCAACATAGATAGGAACTCCTTCAATATGGTTTACAAAGCATCGCAGGGTGATACCTCAAGATGTTGGTTGAGAAAATGTCAAGAGTACATGTATGCAAATTCTAGGCAAAGGGTGACTACTTTGAAGATGCTAAAATATAACACAGTTATGAATTATTTAGGATTTTATTTAGTCAAAACATAATTCCCATAGTTCCATTTATGTTATTCCATAGCTTTGATGACTTTACTATTATTCTAAAATGTGAAGAAAAAAAATATATAATAAAGAATGAGTGTTTCAAAACTTTTGACCGGTAGTGTATGTCCCAATTTAGTCATGATATCATAAATGGATTTCATAATTCAAATATGATTTTTAAAGCCGATGTGTAAAAAAAAAACAAAAATAAAAAAATAAGAACATTCCTAAAACAAGATAAATTTACTTAAGAAACAAAATGACTTGAAATGATTTTTTGTCTTGTTTTCAGAGAAATCTTATAATGAAAGCTTCTTATAAAAAAATAACAAATAAATGAAAAAACAACAACAACAAAACTATTTGCCAATGGGGTAAGAACAAAACTTGAGTCAAAGGGAAAAACTGTTTATTTTTCTAACATTTTTACTATAAATTCTCCTCCCTGCCCAATAGGTGGCGATATGCACAAAGAATGTGAATTGTCAAAAACAAAAGAAGAAAAATGTGAAAGTGAAAGTGGAGATTTATAATAAAAAAGGACTTTGATATTGATCTGTTTCTCACCCACACCTGTCATATCACTTCTGAAGATATAGATTTAACCACAGGAGTCATATGGATTACTTTTATGCTGCCTTTATGTGCTTTTTTGGCCTTCGAAGTTCTGGTCACCATTCACCTGCATTGTTTGGACCTACAGAGCTGAGATATTTTTCTGAAAGTCTTCATTAGTGTTCAGCAGAAGAAAAAAGTCATACACAACTGGGATGGCATGAGGGTGAGTAAATGATGAGAGAATTTTCATTTTTGGGTTAACAATCCCTTTAACTAATAAATCCAAAAGTGGCATTATAAAAACCCATATAAATTCCAGATAGATCCTGAAAATGTTAATTGTCTTCCGGGTTTAAGGACAACAACCTGAACGGCTCTATATTGATAGAAAAATATTGTGATTTATCGGCACTACCCTACTCTTCAGCTGACATCTGGAATAATGAAACTGCAGTAAATTTAGTGTTTTGAGATGTAGGAATAAAATGTAAACAATAACCACATTCATCATCACAATTAATTGAACACATGAGCTCGTTATCCAAGTAATCCGAGAGCCTAGTTCCCCGTTTGTTTTATTTCCACAATGCTTCTCCCAAATCACTGACCTAGTACCCTTTGGGGAACTAACAACACGTAATTTTTCAAAACTGTATTGCCTTTAAAAAAACAGCTCGAGTTTGAACAAATTGGAATCTGGGATGAATATAACGGATTTCCCTGGGACTTTTCAGAAGAAAATGTAATGAGGTCAGAGGGTTATTGGCTCTCAGCTGGTTCCTCCGGGGTCAGTACGTGATGTGGGGTTTTGATCCTAGAGCAAGGTGCTGAATTATTGGTTTGGCAGCGTTCTCGTACAACAGTTGCTGTTCCTGCCGCATGTGAACACTGAGATCTGGCGGCTGTGTTTTTGGCCCTAAGCACAATTTTAGGTGTATAGTGCCTAGTGCATAGTGCCTAGAGAGCCTAGTTCCTCCTGTTTTTTTATTTCCGCAATGCTTCTCCCAAATCACTGACCTAGTACCCTTTGGGGAACTAACAACAAGTAATTTTTAAAAACTGTATTGCCTTTAAATAAACAGCTTGAGTTTGAACAAATTGGAATCTGGAATGATTATAAGGGATTTTCCTGGGACATTTCAGAAGAAAATGTAATGAGGTCAGAGGGTTATTGGCTCTCAACGGGTTCCTCCAGGGTCAGTACGGGATGTGGGGTTTTGGTCCCAGAACAAGGTGCTGAATTATAGGTTTGGCAGCGTTCTCGTACAACAGTTGCTGTTCATGCCGCATGTGAACACTGAGATCTGTGTTTTTGGCCCTAAGCACAATTTTAGGTGTCTAGTGCCAAGGACAGCCACAAAGATTGTCTTATCCTTCTTTAACCTCTATTTCAAACATTATGAAGAATTTGAAAGTTTCTCTCACATCTACAATACTAATCACTAGCTTTCAAAAGGCTTTGTAAAAGGATGACATTTTTTAGGTCAGTGGTTCTCAATTGATGGGTTGTGACCCAAAAAGGGATTGCTGTTTTGTTCTGATAGGGTTACAGAGGGAAAACAATGGGGGAAAACAATGCTCATTGTCATGGAGTCATAAACATGCACACCAATACATTGATAATTTAAAAATATTCAACAATGCAAGAAAATAATTTGATTAATTTTGGCTTTTGATGTCAAACTGTTAACAACCATGTGCACAACACTTACGCACATTAAAGCTGGTGGGAACGCTGGTAAAGGTGTTTACATGCAACGCCAAATCGGGGTAATGGGCAAAAATCTACCTGTGTTTATTAATTTTTTTGCTTAAACCATTGATGACCTTCCCCCGCTAAAGGAAAAAAGTTTAAAGTTTAAGTTTAAGGCATTTACATGACCACGCACGTTGTCGGCTTATTAAGCATAATCGGTGTAGGAACGTGCAGGTAAACATACTCATGCATGGTTAGGATAGCAAAATAAGGGTTTATAAACATTTCAAGGGGAAGAAAAAAATGCACATCTTTTGTTGTTGGTGTCAAAACAGTATTTTGGTGAAAATTCACTAGGAAGTTGCCAGACAAATTAAGCAGATGCCAACAAGAACAGGCCCTCATTCTCAAAGACTATAAAAAACAAAAACTATGCAAGCAAAGAAAATACATCACAGACACGGCGTTTGGTATTTTGGTGGGTCTCAACTTGATGTCCAAAATCTGGGTCTTGAAGCAACACCAACTGAGAGCCATTGATTTTATTAAATGGCTAATTTAATTTGTGTTTTGTCTGGTTAAATCCTGTTAAATTTCCACACTGACCTCGTCCATATGTTGAGATTTGTGCAGCACTTTGTATACAAAAGGCTAAATATGATTAACTAAAGATACTTTTGTTTAGAATAGTGTCTTTAAGGCTTAGGTACATACAAAGAGATTGATGGAGACTGAAGTTCATTTTGCAAGTCATTTGTTATTCACCCATACCTCTTTCCCTAATCAGTGCTCATCAACCCTTTGATGGCCAGCTAATGGTGTTTTACTGCTCTCCACCAGTAAACATCTTTTCTCTATGCAGAGCACGCACATTTAGCAGAGTATGTTTAGTGGTTCTTCACTTGTGTGGCTTAATTAGCTGGGAATTTGTCTCCTTATAGCACCTACAATGTACTCGGCCCCTGTGGGGGTGTTATATATAGGTCTCACACTCTGTCATTCCAAAGATGGGTTTATGGGTTCGATATACAGTATAGTGACTTGTTAGGACCACAGTGCATGCTATACATATGTAGGTAGGCATTAGAGAAAGCAGAAACCCAAATGGCTCATTCGAATGAGGACTTGTTGGGACAGAACCTGCTGGTTTTGTTTTTGTTTATGTGTGCACATATGGAGTCTATACCCATTAGGTGTGATTTACAACGTGATACTTGAGAAGTTGAAGTCCTTAGCTTTGGCATGAGGGTTGACCTCATAATATAAAGTAAGTTAATGGTCCATGTGAATATTTTCTAATGAGTAGTGGTTTAGTTTTACAAAACGCTACATTTGTCACATTGTGTTGCGAATGCATCAATGGAGCCAAAAGAGTAATCAAACACAATCACCTAAACCGTCCTCTCTCTCATGTAGTGCTGCAAAAAAAAAAAAAAAAAAAAAAAACATTTAGTCCAACCGGTTCTTTTGGACAGTTCATGTAAATGAACCGTTCAAAATAAACAAATGCATTCTATTTAGCGTTGGGAACTCCAATTCATTTTAAAGAGTCGGTTCTTTTGGATGAATCATCTAAATGAACTAGTTCACTTGAGCCCTGCACAGTCTTAAAGGGACTGTAACAAAAGCCACTGTTTTCTTTTTTTTTTCTTCTTTTTTTTTCTTCTTTTTTTTTTGTGCGAAATATTAAGTTAATTACTGCTGTTTATCACTGTATTTCGATTCAGTTATATAAAATAGGGTGTTTTCTAGTTTTATTAAGTAAATTTATGTTCAATTTAATGTTGTCACCCTATTTGTTAATGACACCCTAATTAAGTAGATTATATTATTGTATTCTGCAGATTCAAAAAATTCAAATGAGGGTGAGTAAATGATGACAGAATTTTCATTTTTGGATTAACTGTTCCTTTAAAAGTTTGTTGTAAAGGAGTAGTTTTGTTAATTTGAGCGTTTAATCTTTCTTCATGAAGGTCTTCCTGCAGGTCCTGTAACTGGTACATCCTTGTTTACATAGGGAGCAGGACAGAATGGCGCAAAAGCAACGCTCTGCATGTTTCATTTCACATCCCTGGACACAATGAGCCTTTTCACTGCCATGAACTTTTAGGTCCCCATGGCTGTCACATCTATCCTCCTTCATCCTTTCTTTCCTGCATCCTTTCTTTTCCTCTACTTCATCTCTAAGGTGCCTTTCCAAGCTTGCCCATACCCTGAAAACACAACCTCCTTTATTAAAACCCCAGGGACAAAGATCTTGCTATTCCAGAAGCGGTCAAAGCCCATTCATCATTTTTATTTTATTTTTTTTTTGTCTTTATTTATATAATCCATTCCCTTTCACAGTTCGAACCTTGCTGATTTGAATAATGGCTCATATAAATTCCATCAGTGTCACATGCTTCGCATTTCGTATCTATATTGCTGGAAACATTATATCGGATATATCATATTTCACGGCAATGTTACGGTACATATTCTAGCAAGGTTTTTTTTAATGTAGTATCATGCTATGAAGTACGAGATGTGTGTTGAAAGTTCAGAGTCTCGTCTCCTGTTGTTAAACTGATACTGTATGTCCTTCCTCATGAATAAGATTTAAGAGTGCAACGGTGGAAGAGGAGATTTGTGAAAGCGATAGTGCCATTAATCACATTATGAACATATTGGGGGATGGGTAGCCTGCAGGAAATGCTGCTGCTGGTGTTGTTTTGCCTCACAGGCCATGCAACAATGTGATGTTTTAATGACAAAGATGCTGAGCTTTCAACTTTCTACATCAAAGCTAATCTGATATGGTTAACCATGAATAATGATGCAAAGTTACTACACCAGTAGAGTTAGATGCATTTTTCCCTCCACCGTTAATTTTGTTTTGTAAGTTTTCTTATCTGTGGCAAATCTAATCTTTTATTATTATTATTATTTTTATTTTTTTAATTATACTGTTGCCAGGTATGGTCAAAATAAACTCACTGAGCACTTTATTAGGAATACTATGGTCTGACATGGGCTGCTGTTGTAGCCCATCTGCCTCAAGGTTTGATGTGTTGTGCATCTTGAGATGCTATTCTGCTCACTACAGTTGAATAGAGTGGTTATCTGAGTTACTGTAGCCTTTCTGTCAGCTCAAACCAGTCTGGCCATTCTTCGTTGACATCTCACACCAACAAGGCGTATCTGTCCGCAGAGCTGCCGCTCACAGGATGTTTTTTTGTTTTTGGCACCATTCTAAGTAAACTGTAGAGACTGTTATGCATGAAAATCCCAGAAGATCAGCGGTTACAAAAATACTCAAACCAGCCTGTCTGACACCAACAATCATGCCATGGTCAAAATCACATTTCCCCCCATTCTGATGGTTGATGTGAACATTAACTGAAGCTCCATTGCACTGCTGCCACACGATTGGCTGATTAGATAATCGCATGAATATTTAGGTGTACAGGTGTTCCTAATAAAGTGCTCAGTGAATGTATATCCAACAGTTTATGAAGATTACAGGGAATTACAAGGAATTATTGAAGTCAACTTTCGCAGCCCAATTTAGTTCCGTAATGAGACAAAATTTCAGAGTGAAACAGGATATTCAGTGAGATTAGGGCGGGATCTGAATGTGAGCTTGCTAAAACAATGCCTGAAAGTCGAAACATACTGTATGCCAGTACTTGAATGCAGATGCTAGCTTGAATTTTTGCCTTGTTGCGTTCCAAAATGTGTCGGACTCCAATTTATAATGCATCGCAAGTTTGCGTCGCATTCTTAACATTCGCTATAGCGGACATTCTCTTTCAAGTCAACTACTGTCATGGCAGAGCAGCAGTTTGAAGAGAATATTGCTGAGCAAGTAAGTCGATGTATCTAAAGCAACTTACTTGAATAATAACAAATCCGGTTTAATGCCACACACTTTTGAATGTAACTCTTTTGCCCCCTTAAGTATTGAGATTTGTCCCCAACATGGTAATGTATGAATGCATGTTAAGCATGTTTTACCAATGCAAGCCTACTTGCATTGAGTGTGTTTCTTCTAAATAGCTATTCTGCAATTGGTTAACAGCCTATGCAGGTGAAGGGGAAAAGGAAAGTAGTTTCATAGGCGGAATAATTTATTACAATTTGATGAATGATTTTACTTTAGAATAACGTGCACTGATGATTCCTGCACAATAAGACCAGTAGCATGTATTAAAAACATAAATACGGTTCATTATGAATTCTTTAAACTATAAAGAAACATATTTACCTACATCTCTGAAATACACTCCACATATTACACACCAATAAACACAAACAGCTACAGGGCACTTTCTCAAAATGATAAAAGAATATTAACTCCTGTATTTAACGATCCATTGCTTCAGGATCTGAGGAAGACATACTGAATGATTAAACAACATATAACACTAAGTGAATCCTAGAGAAACTGTGCTGTCCTACTACCTTAGGCATTTGCAAACTGCAATGGCCTGCCTTTTTTTATTAATCTTAAAGTTCCTCATGGGAAAGGATGGATAAAGGGAGCCCTGAACATACCTGATAAGATTGACCATTTTCAGGTTTGTCCTTTAATATTACCTCAGCATATTCATTCATTACTTCTTTGGTACAGTTAATGATGGTGACTGAGCAACTCCAATGACAATCCAGCTTGTTAAATAAGGTATGGAGGTAAACCTCCATCTCTATAATCAACATATCTTCACTACAGCTTCCCATTCCACCCCTCCCCTAGTGCTGAACAGACAGAATTTAGCTTATTTTTACCCATATTAAAGACCACAAAAATACATAGGCTATGCATACACATTGCCTGCTATCTCAGATAAATTAATTTCCATATGAGAGAATCTCATCAAAAACTTAGATACAGTAAGAACAATTTCTTTAGGGCTGAAAACAGAAGCTTGTGTTGTAATTTCATGTACTTTAACACTAAGCAAAATGTAGCAATGTATTAATTATATCATAGGCCTAATCAGTGTTAAAATGATTAAAGGGATAGTTCACCTGAAATTACAATTTTGTCATCACTCACTCACCTTCATATCATTCAAAACCTGTATGATTCTCTATCTTCTGTGGAACACAAAAATAAATTTTTAGTTATGCTTATGCTGTGCTTTCCCATACAATAAAAGCAAACAGTGAACAAATACTGTCAAGCTTAAAAAAAAACAAAAAAGCATCATAAAAGCCGTCCATATGACTAATGTGGTAATTCAAAGTCTTCTGAAGCCATACAACTCACTTTGTGTGAGGGACATAATGAATTTTAAGTCATTTTTCTCTGATAATCTTTGAGGGCTGTGGCAGAAGGGAACATTATTAGTGAATAATGACGAAGAAATAGTTCACCCAAAAATGCAAATTCTATCATTATTTACTCACCCTTATGCCATCCCAGATGTTTATGACTTTCATTATTTTGCAGAACACAAACAAATATGTATGTGTATATTTAGAAGAATATGTATGTGTGCCAGAAAGCTCTAGGAAGTGTAATCGAGCTTGAAATCATGATGCCAAGGAGACTGCAGATGCCAAGATTTATAGTGAAAATTAAGTTACATTTTTTGTCTGTTCTCACCCAGAACCGATTGGACAGCTTCAGAAGACATGGATTAAATCACTTAAGTCTTATAAATTACTTTTATGCTGACTTTATGTGCTTTTTGGAGCTTCAAAGTTTTGAACCCCATTCGTTGCATTGTATTGATGTACAGAGCTGAGATATTCTTCTAAAAATATTTGTTTTTGTTCCGCAGAAGAAAGACAGTCGTACATATCTGGGATGGCATTGTAGGGCTTTACTGGTTGTTTAGATCAGTGTTACTATCAGAAATAATTGGTAATTATTTTTTTAGTTATGAATTAATATTTAAATTAATTAATTGAATCTAACTCATTAAAACCTCATATGGGGCTCCAGTAAATGTAGTGCGCTACGTTTAGGAGCGGGTTTGGTTATTAGCAATAATTAATGATTAACAAAGATACTTATTCATTATTAAAATCAATAGAACATTGATGAGAATCAATGTTAGCTTTTTTAATCCTTTAAATCAACAATTATCAAAGATAATCACTAATCATTAACATCGATGAAACATTAATTAAAATTAACACTAGCTTGTTGATCCTTCAAATTCAACAATCATCAAAGATAATTATCAATGATCAAAAATCAATAGAATATTAATAAGGATTAATATTGCCGGGGCACCACCCTGGTATCAGGGACTAATAACCAGATAGTATAACAGTCTCAATATTAGATTGTTTTCTTAGGAAAATCGACATCCGAAGAATATCGATTTTTGGAGAAAAAAACAATGAATGAAGGTTTGAATCCGAGCACTGACATCCCGTCAGCATGTGACACAGGTGTATGCAAAACAAACCAAAACACTTCTCTTTGAAATATAACAAAGTTTATTGCTGCAGTAATATCAATTAATAATTAATACAATGCAGCCAATAAACTTCCGACTCACAACTACAAACTAAACAGTAATATGATTAGATATGGAAATCAAAATAATCCTATAACACATGAGGGTGTGTGTGTGTGTGTGTGTGTGTGTGTGTGTAAGGAGGGACGTGCACAAAATGGCGGACGTGACTCTCGTGGAGAGTATGTCACGCGAGACTTCCGGCCAGAGAATATGACGGCGAATGTGGGCGGAGAGAAACCAGTCAATGGTGTCTGCCAGTTTACCGTGTGTATCCGCTTGTATGATAACTTAGGGACAAAGCTGAGCTTTATCACAAAGCTATCTACTAACCAAAAATGTGTGCAAGAATGTTTGTGAGGGGTCGCGCGTGTGTGTGGTTAGTACGAGAGAGAGAGAGTAAAGTGACGGCCCCAAAGCCGGTTTCGCGATCGTGGGAGAGAAAGCAGCTGTTAGTTTATCACTCAGAGACGCGGTGGACGGCTCGTAAACCGTCCTGTGGTCTTTGATTCTTTAATGGATAAACTCAGTGTGCTGGTCTCACCCGCGATGGCGGAAATCCACAACAGTCCAATGTGGTTGGACTACAACACAGCAAATTTCATTCTTGGATCATTAATACCTTGAGTATTAATCGCAATGAGCGGACTCGGCGGTCCGTAAACTGTACAAGAAATAACGTTGATACACAAGAATAACACACTATAATATTCTGTCTCTGCCCAGATGTAAACCTCTTACTTGAATCGCATGAGGTCACAGGTAGAATGTGTGTTCATCCGTCCTTTCACTCAGACTCGGTTCCTCAAGGCTCGGGTGATGACGGGAGGCCGTTTCCTCGCTCTGTCAGCGGGCAGTAAGACTGCTGATTCTCGGCGGGCTGGCGGAGAAATCAGCGATGTCGACTTGATTGAAGATGGAAGAGAAATCTTTTCTCTCATCACTTCTGCAGGCAAACGGATGAAGATGCGGATTGCTCGGCGATCTCCTTCGGATCCGTTAGGGTGTTCAGTGGAACACAGAGTAATCTCAACTCATCCAGTGAGATGGAGATTGTATGGCCACAGTTTCAAATCAGATGTTACTTCCTTGTGCCACGAGGCTACACCTGAGAGCAGCGATGAGCTGCATCTACACACGCCGAGCAAAGTTGTCGGAAGCAAATCCCTGAAGCATTTCAGAGGTATTTCTTCTCCTGATGATATCATGTTTGAGGTGCGTTCTGTCGTGTGCCTCATCCAATAGGAGTTGAGAGTTCGATCCTTTAGTGAGCAAGGCTTCATGGGATTTGTAGTCTGTTTTGGACTCCCTTTGTTTGATTTTGGCACGGTTTTTATCAATAAGATTTATGACTCGGTATGTGGGCCTGAGTTAGGTTTTACGACTGTGTTAGGCTTGCCTTTGTCTTCTATCTGAATACATGAGGCCCAACATCATGAGAGTGAGTAAATGATGACAGAATTTTCATTTTTGGTTGAACAATTCCTTTAAATTTCAGTCTATTCCTCACACAAAGCTTTTGTATTGATTCAGAATATTTAAATGGACTACTTTTATGATGCTTAATGGTGCTTTTTTTTGTTGTTGTTGTTGACTTTTTAGAGCTTGACAGTAGGGCTGGCAATATGGCAAAAAAAATTTAATCTAGATTTATATCAAACTTATGGATGATTCATGATTCTATTTTTTCAACTTTTAAATGTACTCCAACATGATTCAAATTGTATGTTCTTTATTATAATGCAAGGCAACCTGGTTACAGAAATCCAAGTTATTTTCATTATAGGAAACAAAGGTACAGATGCACCACAGTGGGAAGTTGTCAACAGAGTGTAAATGTAAAATAAATTAAAATCTAATAAATCCAGATGTTCAGAAATAATAGAATAAGAAAACTGCAAAATAATAATTAGCCAGTGTAGGTATTAATTTTATCTAAGCCAAGTCTATCTAGAAAGTTATCTAGAAATCAATATCTATAAATTATCAAGTTTATCTAGAAAGTGCTCATTATATCAAACAAGTATATTCATAAACCCTGCAGATAGAGACGTGCCCTCTAGCTGTTCATGCTGAGCAGTGCAGCAATATGAAATAATTTATCATTACAATTCAACTAGCAAAGTTTGTCAGAATGATCGATAGACAGGGTTAGGAGGGTTACTTTTGAAATGTATTCCACTACAGATTAGAGAATACATGCTGTAAAATGTAATTTGTAACGTATTCCATTAGATTACTCAAGGTCAGTAACGTAATCTAAATACTGTGGATTATTTCTTCAGCACTGGTAGATTTTTTTCACTTGTTTTGACTATAAAAACCCTGCCAGTACAATAAGACAAAATGCATGTTAAAAATACATTCTCTGAAAAACCTAAATATCTTATGCAGTGTTGTTTCTAAAACAAGATAAATCAAATTGATTTTGTTTTAAGGATTTTTTGATATTTTTACAGGAAAACAATAAAAAAAATTATTATCAAGAATATGATTTTTGCCCTAATATCAAAGGTCTTAGTAGAAAAAAAGAAATTATGATCCAACATGAATTTTCTTGATTAAAAAATATGATCGTGCCTGGTAACGTGTATGTAAAATGGCTAGAAATAGAATTTTAGCTTAGCATTAAGCTGACAATTTACACAAGGTTTATTTCTATTTCTTCTGCTCCAAACTTACTTCAAACTTACGTCTGCTCGTATGAATGTAACACATCATAAGAAAGTGTTTCACCGCTGTTCAAATGTACTTTGGATCGCATAATTTATATGAATAAATGTTTTCCATCCGAAAGGACTAAATATTAAACGAAAAAAATGCAAAGTAATCTCTTCAGCAATCAAAATACTTTTTGAATGTAACTGTATTCTAATTACCAATGATTTAAATTGTAACTGTAGTGGAATACAGTTACTTATATTTTGTATTTTAAATACATAATCCCATTACATGTATTCCGTTACTCCCCATCCCTGGCTATAAATGCAGTACACTTGAAACACGTCACAGAACAAAGCAATAATTAGCGATCTATCTGAATCATCATGGCAAAAGGAGTGGCAGATGTTTGATTCTCCCATATATAGCCTCTCCATGATTTGAAATGAAGGGCACATAACTGTCACGTAACTAACGCTTTTTTATGGGTAAAAAGAAAATAAAGGAGACCGTTCATCAACATGTGCATGCGGAGGCCAGTTATGGTCTTAAGCCACTGCATGATGGATGAAGCTGAGCTACAATCACACTGTGTACAATCGTATTGGTAATATTACCGCTGTCTTTTATATCAGTCTCCGTGTGGTGCACACGTTCATTTGGTGCGCACCACACACGTGCAGCTGATAAGATCGGGAGCGGCATTAAGACAAGCGCTATGATTTTATTTTTTTTTTCTCTTCCTTATTCAGCCTTTGGTAGATTTACAACATATCTAACTTTAGCGTTTGCAATATTTTATGCAAAATCTCGATTTCTCGATTTAAAAAAAAAAATAATAAAAACATCGTGTCAAAACGTAAATTCAAATTAATCTGAAAAATCTGAAAAACCGCCCAGCCCTACTTGACAGCTCCTGGTCACTATATGCTTTTGTTGTGTGAAAAAGAGCAATGTGAAGATTCTTAAAATATCTCCTTTTGTGTTCAATGTATGAAAGTCATATTCATTAAAAACAACTTTTAGTGAGTGAGTAAATAATAATTTTAATTTTGATGTGAACTATTCCTTTAGAACTGTTTGTATGTTAAACTAGTCTACTCTCTAACTTGGCATCAGTTCTAAATCATTTTAGTCAAGGAACTTGTATTCTACCAAACCAAGTCCAGTCTGTGAAGTTTACAGTATTAACTTTGA
Organism: Myxocyprinus asiaticus; assembly: GCF_019703515.2. Taxonomy (NCBI): domain Eukaryota; kingdom Metazoa; phylum Chordata; class Actinopteri; order Cypriniformes; family Catostomidae; genus Myxocyprinus; species Myxocyprinus asiaticus. Next base: position 11,922,461 of record NC_059352.1, read on the forward strand.
GTCTGATTTTCAAATGTGATTAGGCTACTAGAAATGTCAACTAGGGATGTCATAAAATATTGATATATCGATTGTTGATTGGCATGTTATTTTTTCAATATATTTTTGAGGCTTTGATATATTAAAATTAGCTGACATTTAAATTAGAAGCCTAATTTGCATGCTTTCCAACTCACTCAATTGGCCATCAGTTTAATAATGTGACGTAATAGCGTTAGAGACCACAAAGGGGTGATAAATCATTTACTGAAGCCGGGTTGGGCACCGGTATCACACACAGAGTACGAGCTGATGTGGTGAAGCAGGAGGCAGTCCAAAGTTATGAAGGTTTTTGTACTTCAAGAATAAACAAAGTGACATTGATGAGTTTGCAGGTTAGTGTTTGAAACTGGTGTAACTTCGCAAACTAAACGATTAGAAATGGCCATGTTTATTATGCAATTTCCCTGTATGTAGCATTGAATAGGTCTTTCATTCAAGCTGTCAAACCTCAAAACTACATACTTGAAACTGAAAATACATTGTGTAAACTCTATGAAAGATACATATAAACAATATATCATCCAGTGATGACTAGAGTAAATAATCTTTATCCTTTTGATAATGATTTGGGTCAAATTGGTGGTGACACACGTTGGCGGTGTGTGCGTACCTTTGTAATTGTTTAGAATTTTAGAACGGCCGTGACGTCTGCCAGACGCGTCCGGTGTGAGACCCCCTTTAAGCTACCCTGCCGCTCACACTTTACCAAAGTTGGGTTGAGAAATATGTTTGAAATGACAAAAACTATTGTGCAATGAGCAGCCCTATTTATATCTGAAAAAAATCCCAATATAGTATATTGATAATTATCGGGAAAATCTTCAGATTATCGATGCCTGAAAAAGGCATCAATCCCAAACCTACACACAACCTCTCTCTGAAAACTTTCTGTTGCTTTCAAATTCTCTTTTACACAGATTTACAAACAATGTGTGGTTCTTTTCAGACATGCCCCCCATAATCATTTATACATCAACCCAGTCTCATGAAAATTTTTACATATTTTACGAGTTGGCTATTTCATATGATTTTGTACGATTTCATCATGTACAAATTAGAGCCCGACCGATATGGGATTTTTGAAACCAATATGATACCGATTTTAGAGAGGAAAAATTCATCGATTACCGATATGGTGGCCGATATATTTAACTTTTGAGCTGGAATGAAAACAGACCTTTTCTATGTGGATTTTTCACAGATTTTGCACTGATATGACTATGCAAATGTACTCAGAAGGCTGCTTTCTTAAACAAATATTTTTAGCAAAGAATATTTGACATTATTATTATACATTGTCAACAAATTCTAGAAATGAACACTGAAAAAATAAAGAATAAATAAAAATACAATAAATAGCTTAATAAACATCAGTACTGTATGTTTAGTATAAGTCAATTGCTGACCATTTAATTAAAGAATAAATAAAAATACAATAAATAGCTAAATAAACATCAGTACTGTATGTTTAGTATCAGTCAAATGCTGACCATTAAAATAAAGAATAAATTAAATAAAATAAATAGCTAAATAAACATCAGTACTGTATGTTTAGTATCAGTCAAATGTTGACCATTAAAATAAAGAATAAATAAAAATAAAACAAAGAGTTAAATAAACATGAGTACTGTTTAGTATCAGTCAAATGCTGACCATTAAAATAAAGAATAAATAAAAATAAAATAAATAGCTAAATAAACATCAGTACTGTTTAGTATCAGTCAAATGCTGACCATTAAAATAAAGAATAAATAAAAATAAAATAAATAGCTAAATAAACATCAGTACTGTATGTTTAGTATCAGTCAAATACTGACCATTAAAATAAAGAATAAATAAAAATAAAATAAATAGCTAAATAAACATCAGTACTGTTTAGTATCAGTCAAATGCTGACCATTAAAATAAATAATAAATATAAATAAAATAAATAGCTAAATAAACATCAGTATTACTGTTTAGTATCAGTCAAATGCTCACTATATTAATACTGCCAAGTCAAGTTAAACAGCGGCAGTGGTGTTATACCATATTCAGCTATACAAGTTCAGGGGAAACTTTCAATGGTGGAAAACCAGACTTTTAAATATTACATTTTATAAATGACAAGACTGGAATTGTTCGGTTGAAGGGGATACTAAACTGTGAATCCTGAACAAAACAGTTTGGTGAATACATGTTTTCACATTAGCATCCACTCAGCTGACAACAATGAAAGTAGCTACGTGATTAGCTAGTTAGCTATAAGCTCGTTGTCACGGAGAGTAAAAGACGGACGTTGTTTATTTTACTTTCCAGCATTGTGTCTCACCAACTAGGTAATAACATAGTGTGAAATCAACACTCAACAGACAAAATCCACCACCGCACAGTTGTCTGCTGAGCTGCAAAAAGATGCTCTGATGTTTACCTTTCAATCTGCTACATTACTGACTGCACTGACAAACTATAGCTGGCTAACAGCAAACAGAGTGACATGGTTGTCAGGGACATGGTCAACGTTATATTAGTTATATTGAAAAGGGAAAATGATGGGGTCATTGTTTATTAAGTTTCCAGTATGTAATTAATAGACTAGTTAACAACTTACCGTGATGACACCGCTGAACTCCGCCCTGTCTGCAGAGCCACCGTCAGTTCAGCTCTGTAAACAATGGAGTCGGAGCACGCTCTGCTGGACAAACTCTGTAATGACACCAATTCTAAAACATTGTTTTCTGCATTATATGTTCTGAAAAAAAGTTTTCATATCGGCAAAATATACGGCGATACCGATATATCGGCGAAAGGCTAATATCGGCCAATAATATCGGCCGACCGATATATCGGTCGGGCACTAGTACACATGCCCGGATGTCTTATGCAGAATTAGGCACGAGTTCCGTGCATGAGGCTTTAAGGACATTCTTATTAATATTATGCTCTTACCCAAACCCCTTTTCTAAACCTTACCGATCAGTAGAGTATGTAAACATGATAGCAAGCTGTCGTGTGTGTATTAGATGGAAAAGATGTCCAGCAACATCATTGGCTGTGGTGAAAGAGCGTGTAGTCTATATACATAGTGTCATTCTGCTTTCGAAATTTTTGGCTGCCTGCATTTTGCTTGCATGAAAATGGAAAGAGAGATGCAGCATATATTTTTGCTCAGGGCGCAGGTGTTTTGCAAGTGAATTTGTATGTCTGGGTGAATTCAGCATCACACACAGAGATGAGAGTTTCATCTTTGCTTATGATGGCTTGAATCCACACAGTGAAAATCAGTTAGCCAACACTAGATTTGGCCACAAAGGTTATCTCCCACATAAAATAAAATATGAATTGTTTTTGAACCTTTGAATAAGATAAAGGTATATCATGAATAAGATAAAAGTCTTATCATATATCAGGGTTGATTTACTGTGCTCCTCAAAATAGAAAATGTGAATGTTGCTTGCTTCAGAAAAATCTGCCACCACAGTGCTAGGGTCTTTTGGGTGGCTGGTGGTTGCTAGGGTGTTTTAGGTTGTTGCTAGGTGGTTGCTTACTGACTCATGTCAAAAGAGCTCAAGCCTCTATGATATTCTGGTCACTTGCTTGCATCCTTCCTTCAATGTAAACCTATTCGATTTTTGCCCGTTTTTTTAACATCTGTCAGCTGATAATCATCAGTCTGATTGCTTAGAAAAGTAATAGCACTCCTCTTCTCAATAAGCTGCATGATTTTAGGTTTCATTCATGTTCATATATAAACATGTTACGTGCCAAAATTTAATACTTAGGTTTGGAGATTTTAAAAAGACCCCTAACCTTTCATATGAGCAATAGTAATTGTGATACTGAGCCTTACATATAGGCTATAGGCGGAGAAAATATGAATTTATTTCAACTATTTGTTGCATTGAGTGGAAGGCATCTGCTAGGCATAGAATACCTTTCACCATAATTGTCGCCAACTGCATTGTCCAATTGTTCTGTTTGTGTGTTTTTGGTGAAAGGAATTTGCCCTAGTTTTCCACACAAGGCACTGGTGGCCTCAATTGGCAGAACTTGGTGAATAAATGGCCTCGAATGCCATGAAGAAATCCATTTTTGAACTGCTGCTTAGACTAAAATTGACTGTTTTTTTCTATTCTTTTTTGTTGATCACTAAGCACTGCATCATTAGTACTTTTGCTCATTTTTAAGACTAGAGATGTAAACAAACCCCCTAACCCTAATATTACACCCTTCATGTTGAGGAGAGGTGTCTAGTACTTTTCTAAGCAATCGGCTTTATGATTTTTGCATGGCGAACACTAAAATGGGGCAAAAAGAAGAAAAAAAAAATTCTTTAGACTTACTCTGAAGGAGGGATCAAAGCAATATTTAGGGAGCAGAACATCTTGGGGATTTGCTCTTCTGACTTGGGCCAGCAAGCATGCACCCTGAAAACCCTGGCAACCACCCAGAACACACAAGCAACCACATAGCAATGCACTAAAAAACACTCAGAGCACCTTAGCAACTGCATAACAACACCCTGTCAACCATCTACAACACCATCATGGTGGTGAGTTTTGGATGGGCATGCATACAATCATACTGTACATACAAGATTAAATGCAAGATGAATGTGAAACAAAGAACTGAGACCTTTGTGTTTCTGTTAGTAGCATTTCAAATGTCTAATACAAAACTGGCAATCAATGATGAGTACAAAAGCTTTGATGAGAACAGTATTAAATCCTTTGCCACTACTCATTAGCAGCAAAGCATGCCCACTTTCTCAGTGGAGGGACATCCAACTCATTTCTTATCTGTCTTTTCCACACTCTTTCCTGTGGACCAGAGAAGAAACCAATCATCGTGCTAATTCACCCAAACCAAATTCAGCCGAAAAGTCTCAAAGCACAGGAGGCTGCCTTCTGTCTCTAATGTGACTTTAATTGTTGTCATTACAGTAGAGTAACTTGTCTTGCTGCCATGACTTTCATAATTGGAGGAAAGGCTAGATAATCACATAAAAGATTTGATCTATCTCAGGGCTTCCTTGCAATATACTTAACATTACTGAGTCTATTTCACATAGCATACATTTTATGTAAACGTTGTAGCTACACTCATAGATTCAGCAAAGAGCCACCTCTTATCAAGGGTTCTTTACGTTTTTTTGATGTTACATTAGGCTGTAAGTTCTTTAGGTTAGCGTATTGGTTTTGGGGGAATTAAAATCACCTAAGTGGATAGACCTAGATGGTTTTCTAAAGTTACAGTATAAAGATTAAAAAGTAATTTGCAGGACTTAAAAATTGTCTCCTAAAAGGCATTAGGTTTTCATTTCTTATTGGAACCTTTATTTTTAAGAATCTGGGGTTAGATGAGAATACAACAGCCAGTCAAGAGCTACAAAAAAATAGAGATCAATCCACTAGATGTCTATAAAAATGGTAAGGATGTCAAGGGCATGCTTTTCAAGGAGAGCACCCTTTTATAAAACAATGCCTTAAAGAGTCACAGCGTAAAAGTACCACATATTGTATAGTTAAATGGAAACAACTGCAAACCAGTGTGGATTCACATATTTAGTGCTGAAAACAGAGAGCGTGTGTGTGTGTGTGTGTGTGTGTGTGTGTGTGTGTGTGTGTGTGTGTGTGTGTGATATATATATATATATATATATATATATATATATATATATATATATATATATATATATCATTGATGCTATTCTGTGCTCTGAACCCCAAAAGAAGACAGATTTGCAAACCTCAGCTTTTTAACATTCTGTGAGAGTCTGTTTAATATTTAAAATATCTACTTCGGCATATATCCATTTAAATTCATGTTTAAGTAGACTACACGTGCAGTTCTGTGATTCGCCCACACGCTGAAAGCGTGAAAGTGATGATATTATGGGTAAATACATAGTAAATACATCTTTAATATCATTGAAAGCACTTTATGCATGTTATGACCAAAAAAAAAAAAAAAAAAAAAAAAAAAGACAAACAGTAGTATTTCCTTTAACCGATGGACTAAGCAAGTACGCTGCTTATTGGTTGATAGATTCAACCAAAAAAAAAAAAAAAGGAATAGAACGCAGGTGTCTTTAAATGCATTTTTTTATTTTTTTAAAACATTTTTTTATAAGGAATCTTTAAAGTAGGAAATAACCGGTTTGAATTTCACCTGTCATTTGCACGAAAGAAGATAAATCCCTTCTTTCTTTTTTTTTTTTTTTTTAACTCTGATCCACCCCATAAGACGCTATTAAAGTGCTAAATCCTCATCTTTGAAGAAATGTCGACAATAAAACCTTTACCCCCTCCTAAAAAATAAAGAAAAAGTGCCTACCTTTTGGAGTAGTTCGTGATGCTGCAGTTAGCGATTTCGTACGTGAAGTGCGAAGAGCGCAGCGCGAGCCTGTATGTAAACTGACAGTTTCGCTCGATGAACGTTTTCCTTCACAGTGGTGGGTTTCCTCTTACAAATTCGTTCCGTCAAAGAGCCGCGAACGCAGTCAATAGCTTTTAGATATCCATGGCAACCGAGAAAGCCTTCCACAACTTGGCTCCACTGTGACCGGGTTAACACACCCCCAACCTCAATGACAGTGACTCTATACTTCTCAACAATACGCCAATTGGTAGGATCATGCATTGCTCAGAAGCACGGGGGTCTAAGGGGTGTTTGTAGCTACCACTGTTATATATATATATATATATATATATATATATATATATATATATATATATATATATATATATATATATATATATATATTAGTTGTTCAAATTTCAAATGCATCTTAGAATAGTGTTTTGTTAATCCCAAGGATAGGACTTTAAATATCTGGCTCATGTTGTGTTTTCAGCACCTTAGACAGCAGCACAGTTGGCAGCTTACATCTAAGGCAGAGTTTAGAGAGTCAGCTAACACATTAAAGGCACTACGTTGTCATTGAAATATGTGCTATAGTGACCATAGGTTAGAGCTCATATACAGTGATGGCAAAAACTATTTTTAAAACTTAAGCCACACTAGAAAACCCAAAATCTGCTTTGCGTTACATATGCAATGAAACACAATATCAATCCAAGGGGCATTTAAAGTTAGCACAAGCACACTTTGAAGCAAAATATGTCACAAAAATACAAAAATAATGGAAAAATACATAACAGTCTTCAGAATAAAGACAAAAAGTATTCAGACACTTTCTGGCTGTCAAACTTAGTGAAACATGTTCATTGTGATAAAGCACACTTGTGATTACTTTGTTAGTTCACCTGTGTGAACTTGAGGGGAAACACCTTCATATATTTACTAAAAATTATTGAGATAAAAGTTGGTAAAAAGCAATGGCAAAAAAGTTCTGAGAAAAGGCCTTATTTCTTTGCAGATGCCACATAGTAAAGTTCACATTGCAAGTTTTAATGTTAAGTTTTAACATTTGTTTTTAATGTATACATGTAAATAAAATAACAATTTAGCTTATAAACAAATATTATTTATGATTATTTGTTATTTTTACAATGTGTTATCATCTATCAATTCTAAAGTAGAAAACCTTGTCATTTTTATCTGCTAATTTGAGTACATTTCAGTGGTAAATAAAATAACTAAATCTTACTTAACTTTTCTAACTTGAATAATTAATGATATTGAATGATTTCACTGTTTATTTACACCATTTTTACTGTTGATTTTGTTGTTACGTTTGGTAAGTTCTTTTTCTTTGAAGTCTGAAGTAAATTTTCTACTCAAACTTACCCATTCATGACAAAATGTATATATCTGTTAAGTATTACCATCATCGTTTTTTGTGCACCAAGTGTTGAGGTCTGTGTGCACAACTCCATACTGTGATTACATTGCCAGAATTGTAAGGTGATGTTGTTTAATAGACTACATAGCATCCATGGAGCTTTCCTGTGGTCATGTGGTACATTCTATAACGTGTTAAAGGGATAGTTCCTCCCAAAATTTTAATTCTCTCATCATTTTCTCACCCTCACGCCATTCCAGATGGATGACTTTCTTCAGCAAAACACAAACAAAGATTTTTAGAAGAATATTTCAGCTCTGTAGGTCCTTACAATGCAAGTGAATGGTGGCCAGACTTTTGTATCTCCAAAAATCACATTAAGGAAACAGAAAAGTAATCCAAATGACTCCACTGGTTAAATCCATATCTTCAGAAGCGACGTGATAGGTGTGGGTGAGAAACAGATCAAAATGTATGTCCTTATTTTTTACTCTAAATCTCTGCTGTCATTTTCAGATGTGAAAGTGAAACTAAACAGGCACCACAGGTGACTTTCAAATGTAAAAGTGAAAGTGGAGATTTAAAGTAAAATCTGTTTCTCACTCACACCTATCATATCGCTTCTGAAGATATAGATTTAAACACTGAAGTCATATGGTTTACTTTTATGTTTCCTTTATGTGATTTTTGGAGCTACAAATGTCTAGCCTCCATTCACTTACATTGTATGGTCCTCAAGGGCTGAGATATTCTTCTAAAAATCTTTGTTTGTGTTCTTCAGAAGAAAGAAAATCATACACATCTGGGATGGCATGAGGTTGAATAATTGATTAGAGAATATTCTATCCCTTTTAATAATGAAAGTTTAAAATGTGGAATGTTCTAGTAAAATGTTCATTGAAACTTTAATATGCTTATTTAAATACCATTTACATACATTTGTTAAGTAAAAGTTACTGAAATGTTTAAGCTGCATTTACTCTCACACTTCAATATTATGTCATAAAAATTAAGTAGGTTTTAATTAATTTGTTAAAATTCACTTAGAAAAACAGTGAGATGGCATTATTCAGTTGATTATGTTGCATCGGTACCCATTTTTACCCATTTTGTTTGGTTATTCATTATGGCCAACACCAGCATTAACACAGGAAAATTCTCAACCTGTGAAACTGGTAAACGAGTGTCTATCTCATTCTAGTGGTCCTCCTCAAAGGACGCAAATGACCAGCGAAAATCTAAACTAATCTAATTTGGGAAAATCTAATCTAATTGAGAGGCCTACAAGATGGCATTCAGCAGACACAAAATGTAATTGGATCTTTTTATGAGGCCCAGTGCCCCTCAGTAGGTGCTCTCTTAAATCCAAATTGATTTATTGTCAGCCGGGGGACACCTGTCACATCTAAGTGTCTACTGCTGGGGCAGGAAGAGTGCTTGCACTACACCGATCTATAGTGATGACTATCAGAGTGATGACTGAAAGGTTAGGGGAGCAGAACTGAGTTATGGGTAGTCTAGTAGAACATGTGGCTCAGCTGGATGCAGATTGGTAACACTATCTAATTTAGGGTGGTGTTAGTAAGGCTTAATTACAATGTGAACATCACTGTTGATGCAGAGGATGTGTAAAGGAAACCACATCATCCGTCTTTGGTTTAAACCAAGAATAATAGTCAATATTTTGATTTTGGTGGCAGAGTGTTGAGGAGAATTTACAGGCAGAGGATCCAATGTCTATTTGATTTAATGCTGCTGGAAATTATGCAACTGATAGGTCATAATTTAGTCACCACATGGCAGGAATTTCTTGGTGGTGTCTTGGTGTGCCACAGATGTTGTACATGAGTTTTATTTCTTTCTGAAGAATACTTCTGAAGAATGCAATTAAATTATACGTATCTTGTGTACCATCCTAACATAAATTAAAGTTTTTTGTAATGTTTTTTTTTTTTTCTTCACATACTTTTAAGTAGGCTTGTATAGTTTTATAACTTCTTGTGTTTATCAGTGATAAGTAAAGGAATGAACAGTCATGGTTTGGTTAGCAAATATTAACAAACTCTTTTAAAAGTGTCAAAGTTAAAAATTTAACCCAAATAGAATCAATCTCTCTCTCTCTCTGTGGTACATCAATGGAGAAGAAACCCCTCCACTGACATCCTAAGGACTATGTAAAAAGAATAAATGATGTGGAAATAAATATGTAGCCTGTTTGCAGTCTGCTGAGCGTATAGGCCAGAATTGCAATATATATAGAGAAGACTGGGCTACTTGTCACATTGGGAAGTTGTCACAAGGGCTATATCTCAGTAATGATGAGATTTGCAGACCAAAGTCCAATTGCACAGATGTGTGTTTCATCTAGCAGAGGTTTTTTGTATGTTGGCTTCAAATACCTAGTTCTAAACCCACTTAAAATATAATCATTTTTTGTGTGAATTCTAGTACCTCCAAAGTAAATTTGTAACTATTATCATATTTTGTGACATAGCTCTTAGGTAAACAAGTGAACCACTGGCATACATTAAGGAGAGGGTAAATTATATTATATAACTTAGATTCTTACTAAAAGGATTAAATATGTTCTTAGGATAAAGATATTTTTCATTAAAGTCGTGTCAGAATGTCATGTCACATATTTATTTTAGCTGTCACTTGTGTTTTAAATGTCATAAGTTTATACAATTTATAAATTACAGTATTTTTTAAAGTCAAAACAATGATTTGCTATTTTTGTACATTTTCCATTTTTATTGTTTCAAGAATGTTTTTCTGACTCAAAATTATTTTACTTTTTACATTTTGCTGAAAAGCCTGTAATAGGCTGTTTAATGCAGGTGTTGAATTAAAGAGAGGTGTATATTTTGTATTGGTGGTGGGGTGATAGCGGAACTCATCCCCCCCTAATGTTCACATGAAATTTATGCCATTGGTTTAAATGGCATTTTCCGTTGTGAGAACTTACCCCACAAATATGGCAACGCACTACCAAAAATGATGAAAAACAGCTTTTTTGTAGCCAAAACTCTAAGATATGTGGAAAGCAGATATTGACTTTCAAAAATATACCTACCCTGAGAAATATTCACTGGAGTAAAAAGTGTGCAGTTATATATATAGTATTTTGGTGAACCATCTCTTGAAAATATTACGTTGATAAGTCATAAAACTAATTGTCTGGAATTTTGCTTTAGAATTCATGCAAGCATAACATTCCAGATTCTATCCCAAGTTCTCTGCGGCTGCTCTGCACGAGTTTAACATACCATAATTACATTTCTCAGTGGATGATTGCTACACAATGACAGTGTGTTCATGCAAATAATGTCTTTCATTTCTCACCCTGATTCACCAGAGAGAGGCTTTCATCTCCATATCTGATCTTGACTGACCACAAAAGAGGCTTCGCTTTTATATATATATATATATATATATATATAAAACATCTTGTACATCTGAAATTATTGTTGGCTGAATGTAGCCACAGCAAATAAACACCCATGTGAATAGGTGCAGATGCGATTCCTCAGAAGTCGTCTTGCTTCATCAAAAATTCAACATGGCCCCTCAGGCATTTCATTGACATCTTTTCTTCGATTCCCTTGATGAAATTCAGAGATGAGAAAACACAACAGTTTTGCTGTTTGGCCTCAAATCCCACAGGTGACTCAAAACATGGTAATAGATTTTCTCTCCCAAGGGGAAGAAGGGATGAGATTTTTCCCCATTTCAGTCGAAAGCTGGCTTCACCTATCAGAAAGATACATTGCATTTAGCAAGCCAAACAGCAGGGCTGAATACAGAGGACAGTTGTTTTAGGGGGAAGTACAGACAATCAATACAGTTAGGCCCGGGTTCAGATGAATTCACAATTTAAGCCACACAGCTAATTAAAGGAAAGAGAATAAAATCAATTCAAATAGTCCCCAGTACACTGTCTCTACATTTTTCGCCCACACAGAGATTTGTAATTGGATATTAAGGATGAGAGATGGTTTTAGGGTTAGGTTCAGGGGGTAGGGGGTGTTTGATGATGTAAGGGAAGTTACGAAAGGAAGAAAATGGCAGAGGAAAAGAATAACCACAGCTGTGTCCGAAATCACTCCCTATTCCCTACAATACTGTATGTCAAAATTAGAATGAGCTTTATTGCCAAGTATGCTTCCACACAAGGAATTTTTCAGGATGACAGAAGCTTCTAGTGCACAAACAATACAACAACAAGACAGAGATGATAAAAAAAAAATAGAAAAAAAATAAAGTGAATAAAAAGTGTATATATATATGTATATATATGTACATATACAAATCTGTTATATACAGTGCAAGGGAATGTAATGCAGAAGAGGTAGGATATGTTCAATAATATATTTGACTAGGCTGTGTATTGCATGTAAATATAGTATAATTTTTAACTGTTCATGAGATGGATAGCCTGAGGAAAAAAAAAAAAAAAAAAAAAAGAACTGTTCTTGTGCAAGATGGTTCTGGTGCTCAATGCTCTGTAGCATCGTCCAGAAGGCAACAGTTCAAAAAGGTAGTGGGCTGGGTGAGTGGAGTCCAGCCCTTTTCCTCATTCTGGAAGTGTACAGTTCTTGAAGGGAGGGCAAGGGGCAACCAGTAATCCACTCAGCAGACCGAACTGTCCTTTGTAGTCTCCTGATGTCCAATTTCATAGCTGAACCAAACCAGACAGTTATTGAAGTGCAGAGGACAGACTCATTGACTACTGAGGTTGAACTTCCTCAACTGGTGAAAGGAGTACAACCTCTGCTGGGCCTTTTTTGCAGTAGAGTCAATGTGGGTCTCCCACTTCAGGTCCCGTGAGATGGTAGTGCCCAAGAACCTGAATGACTCCACTGCTGCCACAGTGCTGTTTAGAATGGCGAGCGGGGTCAATGTTGGGGTTTTCCTCCTACAGTCCACAATCATCTCCACTGTTTTGAACGTGTTGAGGTCCAGGTTGTTATGACTGCACCAGTGAGCCAGCCGTTCAAACTCCTTTCTGTATGCAGACTCATCGTCATCTTGGATGAGGTCGATGACAGTAGTGTCATCTGCAAACTTCAGGAGCTTGACAGAGGGGTCCTTGGTGGTGCAGTTGTTGGTATACATGGAGAAGAGTAGTGGGGAGAGCACACATCCTTGCATATGTCCCTGGTCTGTCCAGATGTTGCAGGATGATGCAGTCCCATATTGACTGTATCACTGCCAGACTTGTTTGCTCTATAAGCAAACTGAAGGGGATATAGAAAGGGTCCAGTAATGTCCTTCAGGTGGGCCAACACCAGTCTTTCAAATGACTTCATGACCATAGACGTCAGAGCGACGGGTCTGTTGTAATTAAGTCCTTTGATCTTGGGTTTCTTTCGGACAGGGAATATAGTGGAGCATTTTAAGCAGCAGGGAAATTCACACTGCTCCAGTGATCTGTGTGAAGATGGGGGCCAGCTGGTCAGCACAGAATTGCCCTGTGCTTTCCTTGACTTTTGTTTCCAGAAGACCTGGCACGCCTCCTCTTCACAGATCTTAAGTGCAGTGTGAGTAGCGGGGGGGTTGTCATTGATGAATTTTAAATAAGTCCTAGTAGGAATGCAAATATCATTACAGAATCTGATATATGATGTCACAATATCTGTGAGCTTGTCCAGATTAGTGTCTGCAGCTTCAAAAACACTCCAATCACTGCAATCAAAGCAGGCTTGTAGTTCCAACTCTGCATCATTGGTCCATCTCTTTACAGTCTTTACTACAGGTTTAGCTGATTTTAGTTTCTGCCTGTAGGTCGGAAGATGAACCAGACAGTGATCAAAGATTCCCAAAGCTGCTCTAGGGACAGAGCGATATGCATCCTTTAATGTTGTGTAGCAGTGATCCAGTATATTTCTGTCCCTGGTGGGGCATGTAATGTGCAGTCTGTATTTTGGCAGTTCACGGGTGAGGTTGGCTTTGTTAAAATCGCCAAGAATAATAATAATAATAAAAATAATAAGTGAGTCTGGGTGTTGTTGCTCAGTGTCTGTGATCTGATCAGCCAGCTGTTGCAGCGCTGCATTCACGCATGTATATGGAGGAATATAAACGCTCAGAGTAAACAAGGAAAACTCCCGTTGTGAACAGAAAGGCTTATAGTTGATAAAGAGCGCTTCCAAATTAGGACAGCACATCTTCTTGAATGTTGTTACATCTGTACACCAACATTCATTGATGTAAAAGCATGTTCCACTGCCTCTCGTTTCCCCGTTAACTCCGCAATGCGATCCGCTCTGAACAGCTGAAAGCCCGGCAGATGTAATGCACTGTCTGGAATGGCTTCACTTAGCCAGGTCTCTGTGAAGCACAAGGCAGCAGAGTTTGAAAAGTCCTTGTTTGTACGGGTGAGGAGATGCAGTTCATCCGTTTTGTTAGGGAGAGAGCAGAGATTTGCTAGATGAATACTTGGCAGTGCTGTTCGAAAGCCACACTGTTGGAACTTGACCAGCGCCGGCTCACTTTCCTCGCCTACATCTCATAGCGGGCTTAAACAACACAGTTGCGCCTCCGACTAAAACGTCCAGCAAAATGTCAAAAGTCAAAAACAGGGGAAAGATTGTCTGGTATGTGCTGCCAAAGGTTCAGCAATTCGTCCCTGGTAAAACTGAATGGGACAAAATTACTAAACACAGGACAAACAAAAACAAAAGAAATGGAGAGCTCCTCACCGAGGCAGCCATCTGTGGCACCTTCTTCCAGATACCACAGAATCAGAATGAGCTTTATTGCCAAGTATGCTTACACACACAAAGAATTTGTCAATGTGACAGAAGCTTCCAGTGCAAAGAGAATACAACTGTATATACAGACATAAAAACTTATACATTTAAAAATACTGTATATACATGTAGTGACAAAAATAAAAAAAATAAGATGTAAAAGATAATTAGAAATATACAACAGAGCAATAATTTTGTTAGAATATTTTATATACAGATATACAGTTATGTGCAGGTGATGTAATGTATTGAAGAGGTAGGATATGTTAAAGAATATAAATGAAATATGGATATAAGTAGGAATGGATGGATTGAATATTGCACATAGTTGTACTGACAAAAGGAAAAGTATTTGGGGTCAGTTTTAACTGTTCATGAGGTGGATGGCCTGAGGGAAAAAACTGTTCCTGTGCCTGGCCGTTGTGGTGCTCAGTAGCGCTGGTCAGAGGGCAATATTTCGAAAAGGAAATGTGTTGGGTGAATGGGGTCAAGAGTGATTTTACCAGCCCTTTTTGTCACTCTGGATGTGTACAGTTCTAGCAGGGTGGGAAGGGGAGCGCCAATAATCTTCTCAGCAGTCCGAACTATCCTTTGAAGTCTTCTGATGTCTGACTTGATAGCTGAACCAAACCAGACAGTTATAGAAGTGCAGAGGACAGACTCAATGACTGCCGAGTAGAACTGTATCAGCAGCGCCTGTGGCAGGTTGAACTTCTTCAACTGGCAAAGGGAGTACAACCTCTGCTGGGCCTTTTTCACAATGGAGTCAATATAGGTCTCCCACTTCAGGTATATAGAGCACTATATGGGATGTCAGCCATTTTTTTTTTTTTGTGCTGTTCGAACTCTGAGTGAACAATTTAATTTCCTAGAATGTTCACTCTACCCACATTGCACTCTGATTTATTGTGTACTTACAACCGATGTACACATGCAATATTAGCTAAAATCCATTGTGGAGAGGTTAAAAAAAAAATTGCATTCAATAATGCAGAAGTCTGCACTAGCTGTAACTGTGACACTAAGTTTTTTTTATTTTTATTTTTTTATACAAGGGATTTGTGGACACAGTAGTGTGTTTAGATTCGAGACAAAATTGTTTTTATTTTGAAGTGAATGTTAAAATTAAGAACTGGGACAAAAGACCCTCAGTGGCATGTTGTTGCTGATGTTATTATTATTGAATATAATATTTATTTTAATTCATTGGTGTTATTGTTTAATAATTTAAATCTTTAGATTACATTTTGAAAATCTTCACTATTCATTGCAACCAGGGCTCGAGTTGAGGGGGGATGAGAGGATGCCATCTCCTTTGTTGCAAGAAATACCAAAAAGCATCCCCCTTGTATAGACCCCCTTACCATCCCCTTTAGATCAGTTGTGTCATGGATTACTTAGAATGAATCATGCAAGTAAAATATTTAATCTTCTACATTTGATAAATAACAGATTTTAAATAAGATTAACTGGTCAGAATTAGATTTCGACCTGTGGGGTTGCCAGATTTATATAGGTGAATTCCCCCAATTAGATCTTGCTACTTGTATAGTTTGGAAATGTTCTGCCAGGTTGACGCTTTAGTCAGGCAATCTGGCAACCTTAAGCACGCCAGCTCTCTCTCCACTGCGAAAAAAAAAAGGGCGCTTTTCTGAAATCACTGGCAAACAGGTATGTCGGAGTTTGGCGATGGACAGGGTTGGGAGGGTTACTTTTGAAATTTATTCCACTACAGATTACATGCTGTAAAAATGTAATTTGAAACATATTCCGTTAGATTACTCAAGGTCAGTAACGTATTCTAAATACTTTGGATTACTTCTTCAGCACTGGTAGATTTTTTTCACTTGTTTTGACTATAAAAACTCTGCCAGTACAGTAAGACAAAATACACATGTTAAAAATACATTCTCTGATAGACCTAAATATCTTATGCAGTGTTGTTTCTAAAACAAGATAAATCAAATTGATCTTGTTTTAAGGATTCAAGATATTTTTACAGGAAAATACAAAAATCATCAAGAATATGATTTTCGCCCTAATATCAAAGGTATTACAAGAAAAAGAGAAATGATCTAACGTGAATTTTCTTGATAAAAAAAAAAAAATGTGATTGTGCCTGGTAACATGTGCATGTAAAATGGCTAGAAATAGCATTTTAGCTTAGCGTAAAGCTGACAATTTATCACAAGGTTTATTTCTATTTCTTCTGCTCCAAACTTACTTCTCTGTCTGCTCGTATGAATGTAACACTTCATAAGAAAGTGTTTCACCGCTGTCCAAAGTACATTTGAATCGCATCATTTATATGTATAAATGTTTTCCATCTGAAAGGATTAAATATTAAATGAAACAAATGACAACAAAATGCAAAGTAATCTCTTCGGTAATCAAAATACTTTTTTTTTTGAATGTAACTAAACCAGTGGCCAACCTGTGCTTAAAAAAAATGCCTGCACAATGGAAAAATAACATACAAGCATGTACAGATGTAAAGAAGACTCAAATGTGAAAACATCCATAGGGACTTTCAAACGTTTGGAAATCCGATTCCCGCACCACCGAAGTCATTTCATAACTACTTTGCTGAATTTGCTCGTCTAGTGAGAGGACATTTTTCTGCACGCACCGTGAGTGAGGGAAGCACACCAGCCTACGGTGAAATGAAATGTTTCTATCTGCTTTAGATATCCTCTTTAAAATAATATTTGTACTATTCTGTTTAAAATATGTAACATTAATATGAGTAAAAATATAGAGCCAAACGTAAATGTGTAAAAATTATGAACAGTTTAATGGGGGGAAATTTAACGGACTAGTAATTCCAGTGTCGACTAGCAGAATAAGAACAGTTTAGTCGACTAGTCTCGCACATCCCTAAATGCAAGTTTTCAAAAGTTTCACACGCTTTCAAAAATGGCCAAGAGAACAGTTCATGAAAATATTTTGTCTCTTTAAAAAGAGAACAGAAAGATATTGCAATGACGAATGTACAACATGTACATGGTTTTAATTAAAAAAAAAAAAAAAAACCCATCCCCCCTTTTTTTTTTTTTAACAAATCAACCATTGATTGCAACATTGACTAACTGAGTGGCATCATTCAAAGTATTGCTACTATGAAATCCCTTCAATTAAAAATATGGGTGTCTAAATATGCACATATTCATGGGCCTGTATTTAATTCATAGAATAATTGTCCCCGTTTTTTTTTACTTGTCTTTCATTATTTAGTTATTAAATGATTCAACTAAACTGTGAGAATACATATTGTGTAATTAAAATTTTGTATTTTACATTAAATGACAAATATATTAAGAATGATAATGTATTTTGTACTGTACATTTGTAAAAAAAAAATCATTAATTTAAATTTGAACTTTAGCAAATGCTTCCATTTATTTCCCATGATAATGTATTAGATGGTGCATCATCCTGTACATGCTAAATGTACACTCAGTCAACAGTTTATTAGGAACACTGGTCCTAATATAGTGCCCAACGTGGTCTTTTGCTGTTGTAGCCCATCTGCCTCAAGGTTCGATGTGTTGTAAATTCTGAGATGCTATTCTGCTCACTACAATTGTACAGAGTGGTTACCTGACTTACCATAGCCTTTGTCAGCTCGAAACAGTCTGGCCATTCTACGTTGACCTCTCATCACCAAGTCGTTTCTGTCAGTAGAACTGCCGCTCACTGGATGTTTTTGGCACTACTCGGAGTAAACTCTAAAAGACTGTTGTGTGTGAAAATCCCAGGAGATCAGCAGTTACAGATCTACACAAACCAGCCCGTCTGGCACCAACAATCATGCCATGGTCGAAATCACAATTTTTCCCCATTCTGATAGTTGATGTGAACATTTACTGAATCTCCTGAACCATATCTGCTTGGTTTTACACATTGCACTGCTGGCACACGATTGACTGATTAGATAACTGCATGAATATTATGCAATGTGAAATCCACAAAAAGAGGTAAGATTATATTCCTATTTGGCTCCTAAACTATGGAATAGTCTCCCTAACATTTATAAGGTGACAAGAAAGTTGTGCTTTTAAATGATATGGCAGGTCTTATCAACAACTTCTTGGCTGTGTGGTCCCAAGATGTTTTGCAAAATGAGTGGAGGAATAAAGTGTTGTAATATTGCCATGTACTACTGAGATTTTTTTTTTTTTTTACAAAAGCTATAAAACTGAATTCTGTGACAGTAGGTTGAAAGTTCTTTGGCTAAAACCCATCTGTGCTTAACAAAAATGGAACAACTGACCCCAGTGGCCAAATCTGGAATTGTCATTGAAAGTAAAGGCACATGGGAGTAGTTATATTTTTAGTTGTAAGTGATGTAATACAGTGAACAAGAATGCACGTTTTATAAGTCTTATGCCCTAACCCAAATCCCAACCCTAAACCTAACAGTCAGTGGAGTTCCTCCATCTTTAAGAATACAAATTTTCATAAACTAGAGCTTTCAGAATTAACACGTACAATTAATTAAAAGTTTAATGCATTAATTTTTCTTAAGCATGATTAACACACTTTCCGTTAATGCTATAATGAGGCTGCCTTAGGCAGGGAACAAACCTGGGTCTGCAGTGCTCAAGTGTAAGGTGTTTACCACTGAGCTAACTCCCCAATAGTTAAACCAAAGAGCAGGAGAGCAATGAGCCAGGATACTTGGGTTTCTTACCAAAAATATAATATTTACTCAGAAAAAATGCAAAGTACAAATAAACAAGGAAAGCCGAGCTTCCACAAAACAGAGAAACAAAATAGACACAAGGGTCAAAAGGTATAATAAAGAGCAACCTTAACTTAAGAACTGGTCACAGGAGGCACAGAGTACATAGCCTCAAGACAGAACACAAAGGCAGGGAACAAACAGACTTATAAAGGTCTAGGCACAGGTGAAGGGAATGAGGGTTAACGAGCAGAGTACTGAACAAGGTTAGGGACGTTGGCGCCATCTGCGGGAGTGGAGAGAACAGAGCTCAGGTATAAGTGCCATCTGCAGGCCTGGAGGGAGCATGGTATAGAAGGCTCAAGGAAAGCACCCCCTGCTGGTCAGGAGGGGAACAGCAACCCAATGTTGCGATCTTTACAAATACAGCATAAACCAGCATAAAAACTGGTTGGAAGGGCACAGCCTTTGCTCTGTGTCCACCTGGATTCATTTCACTGAAGCACACACCACAAACAAATACACAACAGCGCTTACCACAGAAGCACACCAAGTCTTAACTATCACCAAAATGCAGAATGAGACATTGTTGTCTGCAAGTGCTTTTCCCTGTGGAGTTCAAAGCATTGCTGGCATTGACACTCTGATGTGAATCACGAATGCAGCTTCACAGCTGCTGTAGGAAAGCGGATAGTCACAGTCTACCAGCAGATTAATATGTTTAAGAGACTGAATGCCCATTGTAAAGAAAATGCAACCTATGTGGGGACTAGTTCTTTCACTCCCACTTAGACTTTGGGACATTTTTAATTTTACTTCAATTGGAGCTTTTTTAGTGCATTTTTATCTTTTTACTGTAGAAGACTTTGTTTGGAAAATGGCAATAAAGCATTATATTGTTACATATTGATTTATTTTCTAAGATGGAAATAAATGCATTTTGACAGGAAAATAAATATATATGGTGTCAAATTTCAGCATTTCCAAAATCGACAAAAAACGTATGTGATTAATCGTGATAAAAAATGTAATTGACTGACAGCACTAATAAAACCTAATTTTACTAAGCAAATGTGTCAAAAGGGCCATTCTTCCGCCTGAATATATCATCCCTGACATGCAAGCCTACTTATTCCTGAGTTTAATAGTTAGCCTTTATGGATGCTTTATGGAAGGTGTTTCATATCATAGCTGTTGAAGTATTGTTTATTTTATCATGGCTGGAATGTTGTATTGGCCAATCAGCATCTAGAACTAGAACCTGTTTTATAATATACAATTGTAAAGTAATGGCCTGAATCAAGCATGAATGACTGGTTCTAAAATGCAAGACAGTTATTGAGTGTGTGACCAATACAACCCATGGATTAGTGCATAAATCAGTGAGCAGTCTTTGAAAAAATGGACTTGATCAGACATGACTAGATGGTGACAGGATGACATTTGTTTCCGACAGGAACATATGACTCCCACAAGCCAAGAGTCAATGGACACAAGCATCCCCCATACCCCCCTCTCTCTTTTACCCTCGCTCCCTCCCTGTTTTTTTTCTTTATACAATGACCACCACTGTTACTCCATACAGACAGACAGATCTGATATGTCTGTCTTTTTGTGTGCCTCTATGGAAACCATGAGGCACAAAAAAAGAAACTACACATTTATCGTAAATAACTCCCCACTGGCTGTGATAGAAAACAATAAAACATGAATCAAATTACTAGATTTTTACATTGTCTAAAGAAAATATGAGTAATGCTCACCCGCACTATTCTAGGGTGTTCTGGGTGGTTGCAAGGGCATTGTGAGATGATTGCTACGGTGTTCTGCATGGTTTTCAAAGCTTTCCCATGCAGTTACTAGGGTGTTCTGGATGGTGGCTAGGGGTTTTATTGTAGAGCACAACAGTGCCCGAACACTTTTCCACAGCTGTCTTGGTGCAAAAGTATTTTTTCCATTAATTTTTTCCATGAAGATTTCATAAAGTCCTTCTTTAAAGAGTTCTAAGCTATGGACCAAACCAACCAGCTCTGAAATCAATCACAACATTACAACTTTGATTTGAAGCAGAAAAGTATTTGAAAATTGGACAAAAAAGACAAAGGTACAAGACTGTGTACTTAACATCTTTCAAGAGGGCATAAACTACACTTCTATTAAGAATTGCAAATTCTAATTAATTGAATGAAAAATTATGGAAAATATAAAACTATTGATTTATAGTTGTTTGTTATACTGTACTGTAAGTATAGAAACAATATATTTAAATTTTATCGCTAAATATTCAGATTCAAACTCGATTGCATCATTCGCTGTGCGTCATGAAAGTGGGCAGTTGCATCTGGGCTCTTTTGACGCGGTTTGTTTGCTGCGGTTTTCTGATTTATGGATCATTGCTCTTCAGCAACATGTGTAGTGTAGTTTTTATTTTGCTTTTACACACAATTTTTGGATAAGAATTTGAAATAACACAGATTGATGGTGCAACAGCAACAAATAACATCAATTAACAACCTCGGAGCTCACAGTGGGTCTGTCTGTAAAGGTTTATAAGTTGTTAAAAATAAATTTGTTTATAGAGAAAATGTATGGAATTTCTATTTCCGGAACCCGACTGTTGCGCTCTATAGGCCCAAATCAAAAGAGTCCACTAAGTGTCTATAATATTCTGGTCCCTACAGTACTGTATATTGCTCGGGTCTCTCATTCATTGTAAGAAAACGATAATTTTTTGCCCATTTTTTAGGTCTCTGTGTGCAAATCGTTAGTCTGATTACTTAGAAAAGTAATCACAACACTCCTTCAAAAGCCGCACAATTTGTAAATGTAGTAATTGCACTTGAGCAATAATAATATTGTTTTAATGACCATTATTGTACCACTTTTGCTGGTTCTCAAAGCTGATGCTTAAGCTCAAAGTATACTTCGCCTGTCAGCGTTCCACGACAGTCCGCGCACAGTCGGCGTGATGTAAATTTCATCATCAGGAGTGTCCGCGGCGTCCGCGCACAGTGTCCACATGCAGCACATTTTTAATGTCCGCACGGACAAACGCGCAAGCGCAAGGTTGACTGTTGGATAGAAGAGTCCACTAGGTGGCAATACGCACAGTTGGGCTGTACTGTCAAGCAATAGTCGAAGAACATATTCTTCTCCATCGTTTTGTTGTTGTTGTTCTTGCTTCCTCTAATGGCGGATCCTCAGTTTTTCTTCTTATTTATCCTTCAGAGCGGATTTCCTGTAAATGACACGACTCGGAGCTGCCCTCTAATGTCTGGTAGCATATAACAAAGCAATTGTACTGCGCATGTGTCGAACGCGTCCATTTGCGCTCATCCGCGTGAGGTATACTTTCAAAGCTGTGCGCACACAATTGTGCACGAGATGGAACGGAACGCGCAAAGTGAAGTATACCTGGGCTTTTAGCAGTAGCCTGTTGCATGTGGATTAATGGGAGTTTAGGTCACAGACTGCATCAAAGTAATTTAGATACAAAGTTGGTGTAGAGTGAAAAATTTAATCTTCGTTTAGAGGTCTTTGGAAAGGTGGTGTGAAGTTCTTCATTGTTCCTCTTGTACTACTTCCTCTTTTTTCCTCTCCCAGCTACTGCCACAACTGCTTACAAGTGCACAGTGGTTGCTATGGAAATGAAATCTAGGTGGCACGCAGGAAGTTCATTAGCTATCCAACTGCATATCATTAGAGCATGTGTAGTACTCTGTTTTGAGGGTGACAAATATAGGATTTATTTTCAGGCACAGCCCTTGCCTTTAGCACATTCATCAGTTTCTTTGTTTTCTCAGTGCATTCCCACTCAAATCGCATGCAAACAGTCTGCATCTGCACACTGTCACTCTAGAGAGGTCTTTTAGTTTCAGGGGCCTTTTAATGCTTTTAAATATTGCTTTCAGATCTCTTTGCTAAGAGATAATCTTGATGGGCCTTATGTGTTTATTTCAGGCTTTAGAGATCCACATTGGGGTAAAACAAGCTCACAAAGGGGCCGACTGATAAATCTGTCAGGGTGGACAAAGTTGCCTGTCCCTTGCGCTCAAAAACGTCTGCTTGCTCACATAAATGCAGGCAGTGTTGCATGAAATTTGCATGTGCCTCTTCTTCGCAATAAGGCTGGCAGCAGTATGGGAGACAACAGCACAGCATGTGCACATTAAAAACAATCTAATCTTGGATTCTGTGTATGAGAGGCAAACAGTCAGATGTATGGAAGATGAAGCTATAGCTATATTTGATAAATTTCAAAAGAAAATGTGAGTGGTGCTTGCCCATGCAAAAGTTGTTGCCACAATGATAGGGTGTTCTGGGTGGTTGCTAGGGTGCTGCTATGTGGTTGCTAAGGTGGTCTGAGTGTTTTTTTTTTTGTTTGTTTTTTATCACATTGCTACACGGTTGCTCGGGTGTTCTGTGTGATTGCTCACTGGCCAAGTAAAAAAAAAAAACACATTTAGTCACTGACATTCTAGTTTCAAGATATGTCATTGTGAGTCTTTGGGGTTTTTTTTGCCCGATTTTAAAGACATTTTTCTTAGAGATTTCTTAGAGACATAATGGCAAACTTCATTAGGGGTTTTGAACAAACCCTAACCCTAAGAATGAGCAATAGTAAAAGTGATGCTAGCCTTTGTCCATTTTCTTTGAATGGACCCGTATAACATTGTAAAAGTGCAATAAAATCACAGCCAACACCTTATCATAGGTTTGAATCATGGATAGGAAACCAAACAGACTTGGCACAAATTCTTTCTCTAATAATATGGCAGCCTGATAAACTCTATCACGAAATGAAATTAGTTTGTTGCTAAAGTTAATTCATTGCGGTGTAGCTTGTGGCAGCTGTAGAGATAGGCAGACATTCCCGTTGCCATTCCGATGACATCAGCATGCACCCTGGAGCAGAGGAGACATGCCATTTCCTCCTCATCAAGACAAATAAAGTAGTACTTTGATGATATCATCCAGACGAGTCCCTCCTGTCTGACACTGTCAGTTACATCAACAAAGCAGAATCGCATTCCCCACTAATCAGGCTCCTGTCTAAGCTGTGCGTGTGTTTGTGTGCATCTGTTTGTATGAGACAAGGAGGTCTAGACTGACTAATGAATAAACTATGCTCAAGAGAATCCTATTTTAGTGAAAGAGTGTTTCTTTCTGCTGATTGCATGTTCAAAATATCGTGGAATGTGTGTAATTTGAAGCAAAATGTGTGTGTTGTGCAATTTTATGCTTGTTTTGTTGCAGATTATGCATTGTTCATTGCAACAGCAACAAGTCAATAATGAGGTGGAAGAGCAACTGAACAGATGTTAGCGACTGAACAGACGTTAGCGGAATGTCTGCAAGAAGGTAACTAAGTAAAGTATAATTAGGTTTTGTTGTCATGCTAAGCCAAAGATTTATGCCTATCAGGATGCTTGGTAAACACTCTCACTCCTATACACTCTCAAAATAGTCCTTTTCAATCTATTTTTAAGATTTACATGTTTTATAAGTATGAATCTGAATTGAATAATTGTTAAATGATGTCCATATTATAAATTCTGAATAAATGTGAAGAATTTAATTAAAATTAAAGAGAACTATGAACTTTTAAAACTTAGTAAACAAAATTTAAGGTTTAAACAATACATTTTGGTAAATGGCAAAGCAACTACATTTGCTTTGGCATTATCTGAACAAATTTTACACTTGGCAAAGCATATTTAAATAAATATAATTTAAAACTTTAGTTAAATCTTAAATGAAAATAGAATAATTTTTTTGAGTGTAATTTAAAAAAAATATCACAATACTAAAATATTGTTTTCATAAATGAAATTTATTAATTTTAATTTAAACATTGTAATATATATATATATATATATATATTTATATATATAAAATATCATTTTAAAATAATTTTCACAACTTGTTATTTTTTATTTTTTTCCTTTTCTCCCCAATTTGGCATGCCCAATATCCACTGCTTACTAGGTCCTCGTGGTGGCGCGGTTGCTCACCTCAATCCGGGTGGCGGAGGACAAGTCTCAGTTGCCTCCACTTCTGAGACAGTTAATCCGCACATCTTATCAAGTGGCTCGCTGTGCATGACACCGCGGAGACTCACAGCATGTGGAGGCTCATGCTATTCTCCGCGATCATGAGCACGAGGAGGTTACCCCATGTGACTCTACCCTCCCTAGCACCCGGACCAATTTTGGTTGCTTAGGAGACCTGGCTGGAGTCACTCAGCACACCCTAGATTCGAACTCGCGACTCCAGGGGTGGTAGTCAGTGCCAATACTCACTGAGCTACCCAGCCACCCCCCCCCCCAATCCAATTTTCTCTACTTTAATTATTTTTATATTTAATTTTATAATTAAATAATTTTATACATCTACATGTACAGTGGATATAAAAAGTCTACACACCCCTGTAAAAACACCCTGTTTTTTGTGATGTAAAAAAATAAAAGATAATTTACTAGAAAAATTACAACCTATGCAATGCCACTGAAAACCAAAGTGACACATTTCAGAGAAAAAAAAAATATAAAAATAAAAAAAACTTAGAATAAACTAACTGCATGAGTGTGCACATCCTTAAACTAATACTTAGTTGAAGCACCCTTTGATTTTATTACAGCACAGTCTGTTTGGATAAAAGTCTATTAGCTTGGCACATCTTGACTTGGGAATTTTTTCCTCACTCTTCTTTGCAAAAATGCTCCAGATCTGTCAAATTGTCAGGGCATCTCCTGTGTATGGCCCTCTTCAGGACCCCCCACAGATTTTCTATAGATTTCAGGTCTGGGCTCTGGCTGAGCCATTCCAAAACATTAATCCTTTTTTTTTTATTTTTTTTATTTTTTTTTTATTTTTATTTTTTGCTGAAGCCATTCTTTTGTTGATTTGGATGTGTGCTTTGGATCATTGTCATGCTGAAAGGTGAAAGATCTCTTCGTTTTCAGCTTTCTAGAAGATGTCAGAAGGTTCTGTGCCAAAACTGACTGGTACTTGGAGCTATTCATGATTCCCTCCACCTTCACTAAAGCCCCAGTTCCAGCTGAAGTAAAGCAGTCCCAAAGCATGATGCTGCCTCCATCATGCTTCACCATGGGTATGGTGTTTTTTTGCTGATGTGCTGTGTTGTTTTTGCGCCAAACTTACCTTTTACAATTTTGGGCAAAAAGTTAAATTTTGGTCTCATCAGACAAGAACACATTTTTCCACATGGTTTTGGGAGACTGGATATAGGTTTTTGCCAGGCTTGGATGCTTTTTTCTGTCAGAAAAGGCTTGCATCTTGCCACCGTGCCCCATAGCCCAGACAGATGAAGAATACGGGAGATAGTTGTCACATGTAGGGAGCAACCAGTACTTGCCAGAAAGTGCTGCAGCTACTTTAATGTTGCTGTTAGGCCTCTTGGCAGCCTCCCTGACCAGTTTTCTCTTTGTCTTCTCATCAATTTTGTAGGGACGTCCTGTTCTTGATAATGTCACTGTTGTGCCATACTTTCTCCACTTGTTGATGACTGTCTTCAGTGTGTTCCATGGTATATTTAATGCCTTGGAAATGTTTTTGTAGCCCTCACCTGTGCGATAGCTTTCAACAATGAGATCCCGTTGATGCTTTGGAAGCTCTTTGTGGCCCATGGCTCTTGTAGTAGCATGCAACCAAGAAGATGAGAAAAGTCCCACAAGAACAGCTGAGATTTATTTGGAATTATTCAGTCTCACTTCAGGTGAAGACAGGCGTGTACTATTTCACATGAGCTTGATGATTGGTTGATTCTGAACACAGCCACATACCCAGTTAAAAAAGGGTGTGCACACTTATGCAGTTAAGTTATTCTAAGTTCTCTCTCTCTCTCTCTCTCTCTCTCTCTCTCTCTCTCTCTCTCTCTCTCTCTCTCTCTCTCTCCGAAATGTGTCACTTTGGTTTTCAGTGGCATTGCATAGGTTGCAATTTTTACATTAAAGGTGTAAAAAGTCTGATATGATTAATCTTTTTAAAAATATACCATAAACCTGCTTTTTTAACAGGGGTGTGTAGACTTTTTATATCCACTGTACATTTATTTAAATAATTTTATAAACAGTTATTTAATGTCAAATTTGACCGAATTTTAGCAACAACATATGCGTTGGCATTAATTGAACACATTATATACTTGGAAAAACATTTAAATAAATATAAATAAATAAAAACATATTTTTTAATAATTTAAATAATTTAAGTGTATTTTTAAAAAGTCACAATTCTATTTTTTTTCCATTTATTTTAACAATATAAATCAAATAATTGTATACATTTAAATAAATATTTATTTAAATAATGTAAACATATTTATACTTATTTTATTCGTTTTTATATTTAATTTTATAATAAAATAGTTGTATACATTTAAATATATACATTTTTATATAATTTTATAAACTTGTTTATTTTAATCAAAATTTGAACTTTTATTTATAGCATGAATTTTCTATCAGTTTATTGTTGACAGAGCGTATTTGTCTAACTTTAGATTTCTAAAAGCAAAATCACAGGTACTGCGTGGCAAGCGTTCAAATCAAGTTTTCTTTTTAACAAGCACTTTGTTAAAAGTTGGCATGTGCTGCCCTCCTGTGTCTAACACTAGCATAGCTGGTCCGGAATTATTTCATGACGGTATCAAAAATTTTTAATGCACTTTCAAGTCTTGGGCGCCGCCTATTGGTGAAAAACAGGTGACGCAAGTCCCTAATGAGAAGTGCATCTGCAAAAAATGACATTACAGATGCCATACGTGTTATAAAAAAGGCACACACACACACACACACACACACACACACACACACACACACACACACATATATATATACACACACACACACACATATATATATATATATATATATATATATATATATATATATATATATATATATAATTATTATTATTATTATTATTATTATTATTATTATTATTATTTTATTTATTTATTTTATTTTTTATTTTTTTGCAGTGTGTATTACTACCCTACAGTTATATGGGTTCAATGAAATTCCTAGCATATTTGATAAAAAAAATAATAAAATAAAATAAATAATAAAAAAAAAACAGGTGACACAAGTCCCTAATGAGAAGTGCATCTGCAAAAAATGACATTACAGATGCCATACGTGTTATAAAAAAAGGCACACACACACACACACACATATATATATATATATATATATATATATATATATATATATATATATATATATATATATATATATATATATTATTATTATTATTATTATTATTATTATTTTATTTATTTATTTATTCATTTTGCAGTGTGTATTACTACCCTACAGTTATATGGGTTCAATGAAATTCCTAGCATATTTGATAAAAAAAAAAAAAAAATACTGAAACATCATGATATGTACTCAGAAAAACTGCTTAACATTGATGATTTTACAAATGGACCACAAAACTTTTTTTAAAAAAATTAAAAAGTGCAGCAGGCACTTTTAGAAATAAACAAATAAAGAAATAATTAAACATATCTATAATCTACAGCACCACAGGCATTGTAATAGCTTTATCTGATGACTTCAGTCGCAAATTACATCTCCATTGGCATTCAAGTCCCTTTGGGTGCCTCACTGTACACATTTCACCCGTTTCTTTCTTGAATGTATAATTAAGGCCCATTTCTGTGTGTGTCAGCATAGGCTCCTCCAGAGGAGCAATGGCCTACTGCCTTAATGGTGCAGCTTTTGGTCCCGAGAGAACTGTTTATTGTGCCTTTCAGCAAGCACCATGTCCTTAATTACTTCAGTCTGGGTCATGTCACAACAATGAAACCCAGCATGGGTTTATACCATGTGATACATTGCATTGGGTGCAGTTCATTTTAATAGAGCTCCACACCAAAGAAACAGTCATTAGTTATTCATACGCTTTCAGAATGAAAGCTTGGACTCTCTAGCCACAGTTACTTAGAATTACAAGGGGCTGTAAGAATAAACATTAGCTTTTCTAAACATCAATGAATTAATTTGTTTATTATTTGTGAATTCTGAAACAGGCAATGATTTTTTTTCTTAATGTACAGTTCTGCTCATATGTTTAAATACCCCTCGCAGAATCTGCAAGAATTTTAATTTAAATATATTTATTTTAAACTAAATGTGATTAAATAAAAATACATATATATATATATATATATATATATATATATATATATATATACATACAGGTGCATCTCAATAAATTAGAATGTCGTGGAAAAGTTCATTTATTTCAGTAATTCAACTCAAATTGTGAAACTCATGTATTAAATAAATTCAGTGCACACAGACTGAAATAGTTTAAGTCTTTGGTTCTTTTAATTGTGATGATTTTGGCTCACATTTAACAAAAACCCACCAATTCACTATCTCAAAAAATTAGAATATGGTGACATGCCAATCAGCTAATCAACTCAAAACACCTGAAGAGGTTTCCTGAGCCTTCAAAATGGTCTCTCAGTTTGGTTCACTAGGCTACACAATCATGGGGAAGACTGCTGATCTGACAGTTGTCCAGAAGACAATCATTGACACCCTTCACAAGGAGGGTAAGCCACAAACATTCATTGCCAAAGAAGCTGGCTGTTCACAGAGTGCTGTATCTGAGCATGTTAACAGAAAGTTGAGTGGAAGGAAAAAGTGTGGAAGAAAAAGATGCACAACCAACCGAGAGAACCGCAGCCTTATGAGGATTGTCAAGCAAAATCGATTCAAGAATTTGGGTGAACTTCACAAGGAATGGACTGAGGCTGGGGTCAAGGCATCAAGACCACACACAGACATGTCAAGGAATTTGGCTACAGTTGTCGTATTCCTCTTGTTAAGCCACTCCTGAACCACAGACAATGTCAGAGGCGTCTTACCTGGGCTAAGGAGAAGAAGAACTGGACTGTTGCCCAGTGGTCCAAAGTCCTCTTTTCAGATGAGAGCAAGTTTTGTATTTCATTTGGAAACCAAGGTCCTAGAGTCTGGAGGAAGGGTGGAGAAGCTCATAGCCCAAGCTGCTTGAAGTCCAGTGTTAAGTTTCCACAGTCTGTGATTTGGGATGCAATGTCATCTGCTGGTGTTGGTCCATTGTGTTTTTTGAAAAGCAAAGTCACTGCACCCATTTACCAATTAATTTTGGAGCACTTCATGCTTCCTTCTGCTGACCAGCTTTTTAAAGATGCTGATTTCATTTTCCAGCAGGATTTGGCACCTGCCCACACTGCCAAAAGCACCAAAAGTTGGTTAAATGACCATGGTGTTGGTGTGCTTGACTGGCCAGCAAACTCACCAGACCTGAACCCCATAGAGTAGAGGGGTATTGTCAAGAGGAAAATGAGAAACAAGAGACCAAAAAATGCAGATGAGCTGAAGGCCACTGTCAAAGAAACCTGGGCTTCCATACCACCTCAGCAGTGCCACAAACTGATCACCTCCATGCCATGCCGAATTGAGGCAGTAATTAAAGCAAAAGGAGCCCCTACCAAGTATTGAGTACATATACAGTAAATGAACATACTTTCCAGAAGGCCAACAATTCACTAAAAATGTTTTTTTTTTATTGGTCTTATGATGTATTCTAATTTTTTGAGATCGTGAATTGGTGGGTTTTTGTTAAATGTGAGCCAAAATCATCACAATTAAAAGAACCAAAGACTTAAACTACTTCAGTCTGTGTGCATTGAATTTATTTAATACACGAGTTTCACAATTTGAGTTGAATTACTGAAATAAATGAACTTTTCCATGACATTCTAATTTATTGAGATGCACCTGTATATATATTATATTTATGTATTTTTTATATATAAAGCTTATTATGATACTAATATAATATATTCATTATATAAATATATTTTAATTTATTTTGTTTTGTTGAACATATTTCAATATATGTCATGCAGCTTCTTCAGGGCAGTACTAAAATAAAGAAACTGAAGAAAATTTTTCAATCATCTCTCTCTCTCTCTCTCTTTTTTTAATGCTAAACGTCTTACAGATTCTACAAGGGGTATGTAAACTATATTTATTTTGATGCATTTCATTGGATCCTTAAAAAGAAAACCCTCATGAAAATTGTGCTTGTTTGAGTTACTAATTTTCAGGCTTAGAATAGTTTAAAATTCATTATTAATCTTAGGTTCTTGCGACTTTGTAAAACAAATATAAAATCAACTTTGGACCACAATATCTTCAAAGCACTTCTGATGTGGCAGATGATCAGGAAAAGGTAGGAGATATAGGAGTGGTTGTGTCCCTATCCAGTATCAATGATGCCACCTGTCAGTGTATGGGTAGTCTCATACCTAGTACCATCTGCTAAAAATGTGCTAAATTTAGCAGCCATTGTTCTTAAGGCAAAATATTGAAATATGTGGAGTTTATTAAGTGTGTACAGAAAAATTCTGCCTATAGCTTGGAAGCTGACTGCATTTGTAGTTTTTGGATTACTTATAGATCATGAACACAATGCTGCTGATTGGCCTACTACATTTAGAGATTATGTAGCAGAAGTAATCATATTATATAAGTAGCATATAAGTATTCAGACCCCTTCATTTTTTTCACATTTTGTTACATTGCAGCCTTATGCTAAAATGCTTTAAAAAAAAAAAATCACATCAATCTACGCTCCATACCCCATAATGACAAAGCAAAAAAACAAACAGATTTTTGATGACTTTGCAAATTTATATACACACACCTGTCTATATGAGGTCTCACAGCTGAAAATGCATATCAGAGCAAAAACCAAGCCATGAGGTCAAAGAAATTGCCTGCAGAGCTCAGAGACAGGGCAGTGTTGAGGCACAGATCTGGGGGAGGCTACAAAAACAATTTGGATGCATTGAAGGTTCCCAAGAGCACTGTAATTTCTTAAATGTAAGAAATTTGGAAAAACCAGGACTCTTCCTAGAGCTGGCCGCCTGGCCAAACTGAGCAATCAGGGGAGAAGGCTTAGTAAGAGAGGTGACCAAGAACCCGATGGTCACTCTGGTTGAGCTCCAGAGATCATGTGTGGAGATGGGAGAAACTTGCAGAAGGTCAACCATCATTGCAACACTCTACCGATCTGGGCTTTATGACAGAGTGGCCAGACAGAAGCCTCTCCACAGTGCAAGACACATGAAAGCCTGCTTGGAATTTGAAAAAATAAAGCACCTTGAGTGAGAAACTCAAGATTCTCTGTGAGAAACAAGATTCTCTGTTCTGATGAAACGAAGACTGAACTGTCTGGCCTCGGTTCTAAGTGTCATATTTGATGGGAAACCAGGCACTGCTCATCACCTGCGCAATACCATCCCAATGGTGAAGCATGATGGTGGTAGCATCATGCTGTGGGGGTATTTTTCAGCGGCAGAGACTGGGGGACTGGTTAGGGTTGAAGGAAAGCTGAGTGCAGAAAAATACAGAGATATCCTTAATGAAAACCTGGTCCAGAGCACTAAAGACTGGGCCAAGGGTTCACCTTCCAACAGGACATTGACCCTAAGCACACAGCCAAGACAATGCAAGAGTGACTTAGGGACAACTCTATGAATATCCTTGAGTGGCCCAGCAAGAGCCTGGACTTGAACCCAATCGAACATCTCTGGAGAGACATGAAAATGGCTGTCCACCGACGGTCCCCATCCAACCTGACAGAGCTTGAGAGGATCTGTAGAGAAAAATGGCATAAAATCCCCAAATCCAGGTGTGTAAAGCTTTTCGCATCATACCCAAAAAGACTTGAGGCTGTAATCGCTGCCAAAGGTGCTTCATCTAAGTACTGAGTTAAATTATCTTAAGGGTCTGTGATATTTCAGTTTTTTATTTTTAATAAATTTGCGAAGTTATCAAAAATCTGGTTTTGTTTTGTCATCATGGGGTATGGAGTGTAGACTGATGTGAAAAATAAATAAATAAAGCATTTAAAGCATTTTAGCATAAGACTGCAGCATAACAAAATATGAAAAAAATGAAGGGGTCTGAATACTTTCTGAATGCACTGTATATATCCACTAACTGAGCACTTTATTAGGAATACCTGTACACCTACTTATTGATGTGATTATCTAATCAGCCAATCATATGTCAACAGTGCAATGCATAAAAGCATGCATATATGGGTCAGGAGTTTTAGTTAATGTTCATATCAACCAACAGAATGGGGAGAAAATGTGATCTCAGTGATTTCATCTGTGACATGGTTGTTTGGTGACAGACAGGCTGGTTTGAGTGTTTCTGTAGCTGTTGATCTCTTGGGATTTTCATGCACAGCAGTCTCTAGAGTTTACTCAGAATGGTGCCAAAAAACAAAACAAAAAAACATCCAGTGAGTGGCAGTTCTGCGGATGGAAATATCTTGTTGATGGGAGAAGTCAACAGAGAATGGCCAGATTGGTCATCGTTGAAGCTTGAAACAGATGGGTTACAACAGCAGAAAGTCACGTCGGGAACTTTATTAGGACCATTGTGTACCGATTTTTTGCATTGTGACATTATTTACAGTACATTTAAGCACATTTTATCCCCTATTCTCATTACTATAACATGTCTGGACATTTTACTTTTATTATTCCCATTGTTTTACATGATGGTTCTCATTTTTATTTGATTTATTCTGTATTTTATTACATTAATAAAGATGCTGTTGTACAATGATATTTTTTTTTTTTAAAAGGAGTGAAAATGAAAGACAGTACCAAGAGAGTTTATGATGTATGAATACTTTAAAATTTAAATAATATATCTGTTTTTGTTTGTTTCTTTGTTTGTTTGTTTTTAATTTTGAAGTGATGAGAATTGGGGGGTAAAATGTGCATAAAAACGTAATAATCTAAAAAAAAAAAACACTGTAATGGTCCTAAAACAGGCTTCATTTTCTATGTGCAAAATGAAATTTCTTATTTTATTTTGGTGTAAAATACACTCACGTGTTTGGTGTAGGAACACCACGGTCCTAATAAATTGCCCAAAGTGATCTTCTGCTTTTGTAGCCCATCCGCCTCAAGGTTCGACATGTTGTGCATTCTGAGATGCTATTCTGCTCACTACAATTGTACAAAGCGGTTATCTGAGTTACCATAGACTTTCTGTGACCTCTCTCATCAACAATGCGTTTTTGTCCGCAGAACTGCAGCTCAATGGATGTTTTTTTTTTTTTGACACCATTCTGAGTAAACTCTAGAGACTGCTATGTTTGAAAATCCTAGGAGATCAGCAGTTACAAAATACTCAAACCAGACTGTCTGGCACCAACAATCATGCCACGGTCGAAATCACTGAGATCAAATGTTTTCCCCCATTCTGATGGTTGATGTGAACATTAACTGAAGCTCCTGACCCGTATCTGCATGATTTTATGCATTGCACTGCTGCCACATGATTGGTTGATTAGATAATCACATGAATAAGTAGGTGTACTGGTGTTCCTAATAAAGCGCTCAGTGAGTGTAGGACCAGGACATTTTCTTGATAGTTATTGTGAGAATCACCCAAAATATGATAAATGCAATTTTTTCATGTCTTTATAACATGGCTCTCTGGAATACTTAATTCTTATTGTTCGATCATGGTGTTCTGTAGTCAGATATTTTTGCGTAATTACCTCTTAACTGTATAACTGATCGTTGTCCAAGTTTTCTACATGATGTGCTAGTTTCATGTCTCTAGTATCAATCTCTTTGTTATCTTATAACACAAATCAATTCTTCATTTCTTATATAATGTGACTAGGTTATTGAACATTGAACTTACTTATAATTAGTGTTGCGTTTCTTTGCATTTGTATAAATATATCTTTACATTGGCTATAAAACCATATGCTTTTATGTAGGACCAATGTTGTCCCAACAGCATTGGACAACAACACAACTTAACTCTAAAAGAACATACAAGGCTTACTTCAGTGTCCCTAACAAGACCAGCAGAGTCTGCTGTTATAACAAGCCTAATGGTATATTGGTCCAAAATTGGGCTTATTTTGAACTGAGTGAAAATGAGAGCAGGGGTTTGATTAATCTATGAAGTCAGTGTGAATGGCAGGCTAGGCCATCAGGGAAATGGGATACCGTAGAGAGAGAGAGAGAGAGAGAGAGAGAGAGAGAGAGAGAGAGAGAGAGAGAGAGAGAGAGAGAGAGAGAGAGAGAGAGAGAGAGAGAGAGAGAGAGAGAGAGAGAGAGAGAGGAAAAATCAGGGAGCAGGGCTTGGCTAGAAAGCAAAGGAAATGACTGTTGACAGTCCCTCTCCTCATTAGAGGGGTAGTGGCAGGGCTTGGCGGTGCATTCTGCTGGAATATGTCTCTTCTGCAGCCCTTGAAGCTCTCTGAAGCCCACTGGCGCACTGCGGCCATGTCAGGCGCAGAATGAAAACATGGCTGCCCTATACCACTGCAGTGTTTTGACAGTAATTATCCACACTGCTAAAAAGT
This sequence comes from Myxocyprinus asiaticus, assembly GCF_019703515.2. Classification (NCBI taxonomy): domain Eukaryota; kingdom Metazoa; phylum Chordata; class Actinopteri; order Cypriniformes; family Catostomidae; genus Myxocyprinus; species Myxocyprinus asiaticus. The sequence goes on from NC_059352.1 coordinate 11,958,108, forward strand.
TTGCGCATAACTTTGTTATTTCTGCTTTTTTACTGCTCATCATTCTATCTTTCTCTCTTTGTCACCCCCTTGAGTTTTAGTTTACTGACTACGACGTGAACAAGAAGATAAAAGTAAAAGTGAGTGTCAGGAGTTGAGACAGGAACAGTGGGACTAGGGGTGATGCATCAGAGCAGATTTGCTTAAGTCAAAACTACATGAGCAAAAAACAAATAAAGTGTCAAAGTAAAAGGTTTTGAGTGTCCGGAGAGGTCTAACAAAAAGAGACTGTAGTGTTATCTTGTCAATGTGTGACCTTACATGTTCACTAGTGTGGAGTGAGTAAAGCATGAGTGGGCTGTGTCTGATCCCACTCCTTAGTTCCTTATGTCTTGACCCGTCAGTCAGTATATTGTGAAGACAAATGGGGGTACTAGTAAGGGCGCTGATCCATTATACATTGGGACCATGATTACTCAATTATCTGCGATATGAATATGAGGTTGTGCTTTAAAATGTAGCTGGTATTTACCAACATGGCTGTACCGTAGTGCATTTGTGCTGTAGTTTGTAGCCTAACACATTTGTGAACACATTTGTAACGACATGAGGGAAAGTGAATGTTGAATTATTGTTAATATGCATTCTACCCCATGAAGCACATTTTTTAGTGTAAAGTGCCATTATGATAGAGGACATACTGTACACAAACAAATAAATATAATAAAAAGTGGTGTTTTTTTCTTCGAACAAACAGAACACTCAAAAATACCTAAAAACCATGTGGTATTCATGTTGTAACATCTAAAATAACTGGTTATATTATTTAGTTTAAAATATTATTTAACATTACTGAATCTACCTGAATATGGAAGAGCAGAGTGCCAATTAAAAAGAATGAAGAAATAAATTATCAATCAATTAATTTGAAAATTAAAAACATGAATAAATAAACAAATTTAGAAATGGACAAATAAATAGACACATTTAAATGTGTTTATTAAATTCATGTTTAAAAATGTAACTATATTAACAATAAAATTGTGCATTAATAAATCATGTATTTAATTTCATGTTTAAAATACAATTAAATGTAACAATAAAATAGCACATTAATAAGTCGGTTTTCAAATTCAGTTTAGCTTTTGTAAGTTTTAATGGTTCAATATTTTTTTTTTTTTCATTTGTTAATATGTTTGAGAAATGACAGCAAAACTTACTTATTAAAACAATATTTATTTAAGAGTTTAGTTTGAGGTTGTTTGTTTCAAACACAATTCAAATGTATTCTGTGTGGTCTTTTCAGTGTTAAAGGAGGCTGTTGCATCATTTAAATGAGTTACTACATTCCAACGTGGAAATTTAACTATATATGTCCACTTTCACAGTTATCACAGTCGTTGTGCATATCGCCACCTACTGGGCAGGGAGGAAAATTGATAGTAAAACAGGATTTAAATATTGATCTGTTTCTTACCCACACTTATCATATCACTTCTGAAGTTATGGATTTAACAACTGGAGTCTTATGGATTACTTTTATGCTGCCTTTTTGTAATTTTTTGAGCTTCAGAGTTCTGGTCACCATTCATTTGCACTGAATGGACCTACAGAGCTGAGATATTCTTCTAAAAATATTTTTCTGTGTTCAGTAGAATAAATAAAGTCATACACATCTGGAATGGCATGAGTGTGAGTAGATGAGATAATTTTCATTTTTGGGTGAACTATCCCTTTAACTGTTTGATTTCGTCTTCTTCCTGTCCCAAAGAAACCAAAAATCACAGGACTTAATGACTACAGACCTGTCGCCCTGAAGTCTGTGGTCAAGAAGTCATTTGTGAGACTGGTGTTGGCCCACCTGAAGGACATCACTGGACCCTTTCTAGATCCCCTTCAATTTGCTTATCGAGCAAACAGGTCTGTGGATGATGCAGTCAACATGGGATTGCATCATATCCTGCAACATCTGGACAGACCTGGGACATATACAAGGATCCTTTTTGTGGACTTCAGTTCGGCTTTGAACACCATCATCCCAGCTATTCTCCGGATTAAATTACACCAACTCTCTGTTCCCATGTCTATCTGTCAGTGGATTACCAACTTTCTGATAGACAGGCAGCAGCTTGTGAGACAGGGGAAATTCACTTCCAGCACCTGTATAATCAGCACTGGTGCCCCCCAGGGATGTGCGTTCTCCCCACTACTCTTCTCCCTCTACACCAACGACTGCATCGCCAAGGACCCCTCTGTCAAGCTCCTGCAGTTTGCAGATGACACCACTGTCATCGGCCTCATCCGAGATGATGATGAGTCTGAACACGCTCAGAACGGTGGAGATGATTGTGGACTCACCCCAACACTCTCCCCCCTCACCATTCTAAACAGCACTGTGGCAGCAATGGAGTCATTCAGGTTCCTGGGCACTACCATCTCACAGGACGTGAAGTGGGAGACCCACATTGACTCCATTGTGAAAAAGGCCCAGCAGAGGTTGTACTTCCTTCTCCAGTTGAGGAAGTTCAACCTGCCACAGGCGCTGCTGATACAGTTTTACTCAGCAGTCATTGAGTCTGTCCTCTGCACTTCAATATCTGTCTGGTTTGGTTCAGCTATGAAATCAGATATCAGGAGAATACAAAGGACAGTTCGGACTGCTGAGAGGATTATTGGTTCACCCTGCCCTCCCTTCAAGAACTATACACTTCCAGAGTGAGGAAAAAGGCTGGAAAAATCACTCTGGACCCCACTCACCCAGCCCACTACCTTTCTGAACACAGAACCGTCAGGCACAGGAACAGTTTTTTCCCTCAGCTATCCTTCTCATGAACAGTTAAAACTGCCCCATTGAGCAAAAATTAATGTGCAATATACAGCTTAGTCTTTTTATATTATCCAACACATCCAACCTCTTCTGCCATTACATTCCCTTGCACTATATATAACCGATTTGTATTTAGATTTGCACTACGTATGTGTATGTGTGTATGTGTGTGTATGTATGTGTGTATATATATATATATATATATATATATATATATATATATTGTCTATTGTGTATTCTTTATATACTTTCTTTTCTTTTCAATATTTTTTTATTTTTTTATTCAATTTTTAAATATTTTTTAAAAGTCTTGTTGCTGTTTTGTATTGTTGTGTACTGGAAGCTCCTGTCACCCAGACAAATTCCTTGTATGCGTAAGCATACTTGGCAATAAAGCTCATTCTGATATATTTTTTTTAATGACAATGATCTTAGTACAGACACCTCCAAAGCAGTAGACCTGGTGTTTTCATTGATTGAGCATATTTCTTCTGTACCAGTCAACACGTACTGTAACAGTGTCCTTGCAATGTTGATCCATTCTGGTCCTTGAGAATACGTACCTTGTGCATGCACGTGAGGAACCTGGTTAATTTATGACAATGGTGACGCAATAAGCACCAGGTGCACCATAGAACGCGCTGCCAACAGAGCTCTATTTTCACACCCCTGCTCTTGACCACAAGCTCTTTTCTGGACATGGGCCAATAGTAGGACCTGGGTGAAACTGATCGGAAGGAACGCAGATTCTTAGCTATTGAAGGTAAGACATAAAAGGACAGAGGGATAAAAACAGCATATGTAGAAATGTAGCATTAGAAAGAGGAGTGCATGTGCATTTTACAATGGCTTTGAACAAGGTTTGTCGAATAAGAATTTATATTCAACTATATAGTAGATATGTTCCATTTCAAACATACCATATGTCTTTAACCTTGTGCGACCCCATGTCCACAGGCATGGACATTGTATTTTGGCTTCACTATATGCGACACATAATTTTAATTAATGTAAACCAACTGAATACTGTTCTCAAGAATCTAGACTGTCGTTTAAGGGTTAAACTTCTGCTGCACCGAGTCACGTGACACAACAGCTTGGCATTGATTTCCTTGAAGCACTTCTACGGGCACAGAGCCAACATAAGTGCCTCTGGTAATAAACCTCTTTACGTTTTTTAATTAAAACCTGTTTGGGTGTAAAGAGCAGCGTCTCTAGTTTAGTTTGATATGATGCTTTTAGTTCATAAAATTGTTGATAAAATGATGTCAACATACGCGGAAATTGGGACAATATTCCCTTAAAAGTTGAAAAAACATGTTAGTTATTTTGAATATTTATTAGTTAGTTAGTTAGTTGCATGTTTATTAGGTGCTACTACTTACAGATCAAAAGAGAAATGGAAAATGGGAGGTACTGTAAAATGGATTACAATAACCTGATCTGGGAACAAACCCTCAAGCCAAATCCTAAAAATCTGACCATAAAACAAAATTTGCACTCAGAACTGAAAGGCCATAGAGAGCACAAAAACAAATAATTCAGAAACATGTTCAAAATTATAAAATAAAAGGCTTTCTGCAGTGCTAATCAATCAACCAGCACAATTTTAACTTGAAGATTTCAACTACAGATATTTTTCAATGAGAAACTCTTTAAACACTACACTTCAAATTTCATATCCCTGCGTTAAGATTGATGACTACTTGAGAAACATCTGCTCTGACCACAGCTTGTATGGAGCTGTGTGAGTGGCTCTTATGTGGAAGTTTTCTTTTTCAGTAATAGCTGATACTGCAGCATTGCACCCCAGATCTGTGAGTCTGCACCTGTCTCTTCACTAGGCACTAAGGAGGAACGTCACACTATTTCAAGCTCTCACCAAGCCAGTGAAGCACCCTTCAAACCAACATTACTCCCTCTGTAACAAGACACAGGTGCAGTATGACTGTACTACTAAAGCCAATTAACAGCGTTGTCTGCTTCAAGAGATTACTGGAATTTCGATTGTGCTTAACAAACCATGGCCAGATTTGAGTCTGTGGCCTTTGATATTGAACGAAACTGGTCATATGACTTAAATCCCATGCACCAACTCACTGTAGGACTTAATAGGACCTTGTCATGGTGCATGTATATTTTAATGCAGCACAATTACATAACCTTACTACTCTCAATATGGTTGGACTATAGCTGTAGAAAACCTTTCTTTAGTTCTATTTGTATGCTATATAAAGCCATGCAGCGACTGCCCACTTCCATGATGCACTGCGAATGATGAAATCAATCGGAGTCGGTCTCCCTTCACTCTGAAACATACTATACTGATATACTTACATCTGAATATTTTGAAATAAACTTAAAATATATTGTTTATACACATATACTGTACATTAAAGATGCTAAGTACACAGTTTTTCAACTGTCTTTTTCTCCGATTTTACATTTTTTTTTGTTTTTGGCTTCAAATCAAAGTTTGTAATGTTGTGATTCACACTGGAGCTGTTTGGTTTTTTCAAGGCTTAAAGCTCTTTTTTTAAGGATTTTATACGCAAAAACATTATGGGAAAAATACTTCCGGAACAAAGACAGCTGAAAACATGGGCACACACTGTTGAGCTCTATAGATGTTCTCTGAGCATCTAAATGATAAGGGTTAGAGAATATAATTTTAGTCTCTAAATGGGGTGCTGTATTATTCATTGAAAAATCTGATGTACTGTATGTCTCTCAAATTGCCATTGTATTGTTTGATGTTAAATCAAGGCTAAATTGAAGCCATTAGCACAATGCAGTTAGTATAATAGCAGAATAGCTACAAAGCCAGTGCCTTTCTTCCAAGCATGATGTAAGCATTCTTCCATAATTTAGTGTTATTATTTATGCTTCTATCCATTGTGAATTCTGCAGTTATGTCTGAACAAAGAAGGGGCGGTTTACACAAGATGCAGACTTACGCCCGTGTCACATCGGTGATTGGTGCGTGAGCAGAGGATCCCACAGTGGAGGGAAACCTTAGCTCCTCCAATACTGTGGCTGGTTGAAGGGAATTTGATAACGTTTTTGCCTTTATTGTATCTAGGCATAAAAGATGAGCACCCTGGAATGTATCTACAGCAGGGATGCTGACAGAATAAACCTTTTCCCTGGTATTTTGAAAATGGGGAAAAATGTATGAACATAGGGGGAATGTTTATTTGAGAAAACTGATTCGCCACAACGGCCCCAGCATTCTTTATGGGTGGACAACGTGTGGTGCTAATGTTCACTATGTGTGTGCTTGATGAACGTTGAATTCTGTTATGCGAGTCTTGAGACCTTTGGTCATGGAGACAGGGGCTGAATTCGGAATGTGTTTTTTTATTGTTCGCTCCCCAGCGTAAGCTGCGGGGGGAAACTGAACTATATTCTGGCTGTCGGGTGTTCGAGGTGTGAAACATGGCAAACTCAACCCGATGCTGTCAGAAGGGAAAACAGGAACGACACAGATATGTTTGTATGGTCCGGTTTCGCTCACCAAATGGGAGCTCACCCTTCGTTTCACTGCAAGTCTGTCAGGCTCGCTTCTGGTGTCCTGCCGGCCACATAAATGGAGCCGGTCCAACATCCAAACGCTTTCGCGGATGCGCCCGTGATGGCGAGAATGAACGAGGGTGACAATCCTTCTGAGGGGGTGCAAAACTCGTGTCCGGTGCCTTATGCGGTCTATTCAGCGGGCTATTCTCTCTCTCTGTGAGGAAGCATCTGATGGAACGCGGCAGTCTGCTGTTTTACAGAGCAGAATTTTTCCACCACCGACTGGACTGCATCACCGAACAGTCTGGATTGTGACACAAGGGTGTTCATTAGAAAGGCCTTGTCCTGGTCATGAATGTCTGTGAGCGTAAGCCACAGATGCTGTTCCACCACCACGAGGCCCGCCATATTCCAACCAACTGAACAAGCAATATGTTTGATAGCACTTAGTGCTAAATCAGAAGCTCAGCGCAATTCCATGATGGCCTCAGCATCCAGTCCAATTCCCTCATCTAAATCCCTCATAAAATGGTAAGCTTTCAAAACTGCCAGCGTGTGCAAAGCCGAAACTGCCTGGCCCGAAGCCTGGTAGGCCTTGCTCAACAAGGACGATGTAACCCTGCACGGCTTCAAGGGAAGAGTAGGCCTCGATTTCTATGTGGTTGCTGAAGTATATCCGTGGTAGGAAGCTCGGCACACATTAGAAAATTCAGAGACCGATTGATTCGTGATCCTGGCCAAGTAAGATTGATCCCAGGACTTCAAAATCTCACAATGGAGGTCGCGGGACGGTTTACAAGCCGTCCACCACGTCACTGAGTGATAAACTAGCAGCTGCTTTCTCTCCCACGATCGCGAAATCAGCTTTGGGGCCGTCACTTTATTCTCTCTCTCTCTCGTACTAACCACACACACACACACGCGCGACCCCTCACAAACATTCTCGCACACATTTTTGGCTAGTAGATAGCTTCGTGATAAAGCTCAGCTTTGTCCCTAAGCTACCATTGACTGGTTTCTCTCCGCCCACATTCGTGGCCATATTCTCTGGCCGGAAGTCTCGCGTGACATACTCTCCACGAGAGTCATGTCCGCCATTTTGTGCACGTCCCTCCTTACACACACACACACACACACACACACACACACACACACACACACACTCTCACAAACACACCCTCATGTGTTATAGGATTATTTTGATTTCCATATCTAATCATATCACTGTTTAGTTTGTAGTTGTAAGTCGGAAGTTTATTGACTGCATTGTATTAATTATTAATTGATATTACTGCATAAATAAACTTTGTTATACTTCAAAGAGAAGTGTTTTGGTTTGTTTTGCATACACCTGTGTCATGCTGACGGGATGTCAGTGCTCGGATTCAAGACTTCATTCATTGTTTTTTTTTTCCCGAAAATCGATATTCTTCGGATGTCAATTTTCCTAAGAAAACAATCTAATACTGAGACTGTTATACTATCTAGTTATTAGTCCCTGATTCCAGGGTGGTGCCCCATCAATATTAATCCTTATTAATATTCTATTGATTTTTGATCATTGATAATTATCTTTGATGATTGTTGAATTTGAATGATCAATAAGCTAGTGTTAATTTTAATTAATGTTTCATCGATGTTAATGATTAGTGATTATCTTTGATAATTGTTGATTTAAAGGATTAAAAAACTAACATTGATTCTCATCAATGTTCTATTGATTTTAATAATTAATAATTATCTTTGATAATTATTAATTATTGCTAATAACCAAACCCGCTCCTAAACGTAGCGCACTACATTTACTGGAGCCCCATATGAGGTTTTAATGAGTTAGATTCAATTAATTAATTTAAATATTAATTAATAACTAAAGAAATGATTATCAATTATTTCTGATAGTAACACTGATCTAAACAACCAGTAAAGCCCTACACCCGTATGCTGTGAATTATGGCGGGAACCCCAAGCCACAACCAGTGCCCGCTCCTGCCACAGTTAACGAGCCAGTGCCCGCGCCTGCCACAGTTAATGAGCCAGAGCCAATGCCTGTAGCCTCGACCGTCCCAGAGCCAATGCCTTTAGACTCGACCGTCCCAGAGCCAATGCCTGTAGCCTCGACCGTCCCCGTAACCACGCTTCCTGCTGACTGGAAGAGGAGAAGGAAAAGGACATCTTCTCTCCAGTTGCTGCCAGTGCTCACGACCACGGAGGTCGTTCCCCAGTTTCTGCCCGTACTCACGACCACGGAGGTCGTTCCCCAGTCTCTGCCCATGCTCACGACCACGGAGGTCGATCCCCAGTCTCTACCCATGTTCTCGACCATGGAGGTCGATCCCCAGTATCTGCCTTTACTCTCTACCACGGGAGTCACTTCCCAGTCATCCACAGCTCTCAGCCCCGAGCCTCCCATGGACTCTTCCCTCGATCCTCCCAAGACTCAGCCTTCCACGGCCTCATCCCTCGAGCCCTCCATGGCCTCGTCCCTCGATCTTCTCATGACTCTGCCGTCCATGGCTTTGCACCTTGAGCCTTCCCTGGCTCTGCCTCCCATGGCTCTGCCTTCCAAGTCTCTGCCCTCAGAGTCTTCAACAGCTCCACCCACTTCCCCAGAGTCGTCTCCTCCAGCGGTTCCACCTCCTGACCCAGTCCCTGCCCTGTGACTGCCTCCCAGGCCTCCTGACCCAGTCCCTGCCCTGTGGCCATCTCCCAGGCCTCCTGACCCAGTCCCTGTCCTGCAGCTGCCTCCCAGGCCTCCTGACCCAGTCCCTGTCCTGCAGCTGCCCCCCAGGCCCCTGGATCCATTCCCAGCCCTGAAGCCACTCCCCAGGCCCCCAGATCCATTTCCAGCCCTGAAGCCCCCCCCCCCCAGGCCTCCTGATCATCCTCCTTGGATCCTTCTTCACCTTCTGCATCACCGTACACTCTTCATATGTCTTTGGGGCGCCAGGAGTCATCCTTTAAAGGAGGGGCGGGGGGTTATGTCACAGTATGTCTCCTTCATGTTTTCCTAAGGACTCTTATTTTGAAATGTTTCCCCGGACTACATCTCCCATAGTGCACTGCCCTCATCACTGCCATCTGTTCCTCATCTTCCTCACCTGTCTTCCATTCCCTCATTAGTTCCTTTTTGTATGAGTATCCTCTAGTTTTGCCCATTCCTTTGTCAGTCCTTGATGTGTTACCTTGAGTTATGTTATGATGTTTAGCTTTATTGTTTGTTCCACTCCAGCGATTGTTATTAAAAGATTTAAAGTATTTACTCCTGTGTCTCCTCTTCCACTCCAAGAGCCCAGCATTACAATAATTCATTTAAACAATAGCACCAATAATTTTATTGTGAAAATTATATTTGTAACATTAACTTATTCAGTCCCTGAGCAATTTTGAGCTACCCTTTAAAAAAAAAAAGAAAAGGTAGCTACTGTACACTACAAGCTATTAGCAATATGGCCTTAACCACATTAATGCATCACCATTAAAAATATATATAACTATTATAATTAACATTTGGACAGATGCACCATTATGTAAAAAAATAAAATCAAAATCAAAAACATACTGGTGATCAGCAGCATTTAACTAAATATTCAGCAACAAATAAGAAGACGTGATATGATGTGGAGGGTATTCTGCCTGAAACTCAAATGAATCATCCTTTAATACCATTCATCTATGAATTATCCAAACAAATCCATTCATTAAAATTATTTGGACCTCCCAGTACCTCATATGTGGGAGAGGATTGTTTGGGAGAGCTTTCATATACATGAATTGTCTAAACAAACCTATTCACTAAAATAAATCAACATTTTAATGATTCATATGATAGAGCAGTTTAGGGGAGCACGTTTGATCAGTTTCTTCTCCTTGAATAGTATGCAAAAAGTTCAAAAACAAAGTGCTCATATGTGTGAAAGCATCTGGAAGATGTTCCAGACACGTTAAATTTTTCTAGGACAGTCAAAAACCGAGACGATCCTGGAAATGTCACACATGTCACAAACAGATTTGCCAAATCAAAGATATCAAAGTCTGAAATCAAAAGTCAGAGATTTCAAAATGAACCTGAACATTCCACATCAAATTCTTCCTAGATTCAATTATTATTGTCATCCATGATAGTTTTGTAGTCCTATACTCTACTACACTAAACTATATGTCAACAATTGTCTCATTTTTATCTATTTTTTGTTTTGCATAAGGAATTTGAGGAGAAACAATGAGACTTAGTCAATATTTAAAATAAGCATGAAAACTCTCTTGAACCTCTGAACAATAAAACGTTCTTCTGTGAATTCCAAAACAGATGACAAATACATGTTTTATATAATGTGCAACAAAGACAGTCAAATTCCTTTATATTCTTTTATCACAAGCTTCCTGTCACCAGTTTTTTTCTGTTCTTGCAGTTCCACAATGTTTGGAGACAGATGTAAGCTGCAACTTCACTCAGTTATATCATTCTTTTATCCACCTAACACGCTGAAGAAATGACTTCGCAGCTGTTTCACCAGAATAATAACCATTTCCCATTAAACATAGAAGAATGATTTCACATAAACAAGCCTAGACCTGTGTAAGTGCAGAAACATTGCTGTGATTTAAAAGGACAAAATGGAGTTGCCTGAGAAGATGGATTGCTGGTACATAATCGTTTCTTTTTGCTTTTGTAATTGATCAAAATGGTATCGGTATGCTATCGCTTTTCAGATATGTGGATTTTAAAAGCTAGTGTATGAATGAATGTGTACACTTATCATTACCTCCAGGACATGCACAGAATCCAAACCTGTCAGCAGTGTTGCAGGTATTACAACAAAATATGTAATTTAACATGTCAGTGCGAATGGGGAGACTTTGAGTAATGGTATTTGAATAGACCATGCCTGCTGGAAAAAAACAAACAAACAAACAAATAAACAAACAAAAAAATATCTTATGGTGGTTAACTGGTCTCCAAGTCTCCCCAAGCTATATGGCTGGTCTGTTTTGCTGGTTTTAGATGGGTTTTGGACACTTGTCACCTGGTCAGCCTGGTAGACCAACTAAGAACAGGAAACCACCTTAGCATGGTTTAAGCTTTTTTTCTTTTTTCTTTTTTAACAGGGATATTGCACAATGTGCATTCTCACACACTCATGCTCGCCCAGCTGGCTATTCCCCATGATGAATTGTAGGGTTATTTTCAGTGCTTTCTCTTGGCGGAAACACCTAGCACTGATTGGGGATCAGGTCACATTGGCACCCGAGATCAGCACATCTAGTATGAGTCTGGGTGAGCCTGGGCTCCTTGGCACTGGGCAAGCTGCTAAGGTTGCTTGTATAGGACACCAGATGGAGGGCTGCAGATCCCTAGTACAACTGACTGTCTGGAAACTGAGAAAAGACCAATAGGAGGCCTCAACAAACCACTAAACATAAATTATAAAATTTACAAATATGCATTTGCCAGACACCTTTATCCAAAGTAACTTACAGTGGTAACGCTTAGCAATAAGGTTCCATTTATTAACATTAGTTAACAACATAAGTTAACATGATACTAACAATGAACAATATATTAACCATTTATTAACCTTTGTTAATGTTAATTTCAGCATATAAATACTGTATATAGGCTGTGTCTCGTTTGGAAGGATGCATCCTCCGGAGGTCACATTTGTCAGCCGCATACGTCATCGAGGCTGTCTCTTTTCAGAAAAGCGAGTAGGATACTTCAAATGCAGCCTTCAAATGCGACCTTCTTTCATGGGAATTCGGAGGATGCATGAGGTGTATCCTTCGTGGGCACTCACAACCTACAATTCTTTGCTTCAATGGAAATGTCTAAAAAAAAATACGCCAATTTGCCTGTAAATATGATGTTCAAATGCAAGGAATGTTAATTCCCAAGTTGAAGTACCTCAGTAGATGGGTGCAGAGTATATAATATGTATAATTATATTAATATATAATTAAAATAAAGTATTAGACTAAAATTACACATGTAAAATCTATTTTCTTTTCTCTTTCCATCATTACAACTCTCCTAAAGTGTACCTCATACATTCCCTTCCAGAGGGACTTTGTTCCCTTCTCACTCAAAGCGCTCACGCTTGTTAAAGAGTGGCGTGCTGTCATAGCAACCATGTTATTTTCCATTTCCGTTTGTCCTATGAAGGCCGTTTCGTTTAAACGAGGCTTGTTTAAAGGAGGACACTCGGTATACTGCAGCCTTCAAAGGATACATCCTACCTAGCATGCAGCCTTCCAAACGAGACACAGCCATACACTCACTGAGCACTTTATTAGGAACACCTGTACACCTACTTATTCATGCAATTATTTAATCAGCCAACTGTGTGGCAGCAGTGCAATACATAAAATCATTCAGATACAGGTCAACAGCTTCAGTTAATGTTCACATAAACCATCAGAATGGAGTAAAAAAATTGATCTCAGTGATTTCAACCCCGTGGCATGATTGTTGGTGCCGGATGGGCTGGTTTGAGTATTTCTGTAACTGCTGATCTCCTGGGATTTTCACACACAACATTCTCTAAAGTTTACTCTGAATGGTGCCAAAAACAAAAAAACTTCCAGTGAGCAGCAGTTCTGTGGAAGGAAATGCCTTGTTGATCAGAGAGGTCACTGGAGAATGGCCAGACTGACAGAAAGGCTACAGTAACTCAGATAACCACTCTGCACAATTGTAGTGAGCAGAATAGCATCTTGGAATGCACAACACGTTGAACCTTGAGGCGGATGGGCTAAAACAGCAGAAAATCACGTTGGGCACTTTAGTAGGACCATAGTGTTCCTAATAAAGTTTTCAGTGAGTGTATATACATACATATACAGATATATTAAAGGGGCGGGTTTACCCCTTTCTCTTCGGCCTATTGATAAGTTGAATAATTTCACTAACAATTGTTATAATCAAAAAATTAAGCAAGAGTTTTATGGTATTTAAGTTTTTTTAAAGAATAAACCTGTCATGTGTATTTTGTTGATTCATGTCTTTTATTTTGAAAAGTTTAGTTTCTTTTCCCTTGTCATGTGATTTCATGTTTTCCCTCCATGTTCATGTGTCATGTTTTCCTTGGTTCATTGTTTAATTATCTTGTTAGAGTTCTGTTTGTTCATTGGTTTATGTTCTCCCATGTCTTGTATTTAAGCCCTCATGTTTGCATTGTCTAGTTGCCAAGTATTGAATGTGTATGTGTATAGTAACATTGTTTATAGTCAAGTCATGTTTATAGTCAAGTCATGTTTATAGTCAAGTTCATGTTTATGTTTTATGTTTCACGTTTGTAGTTAGGGTTATAGGTTATCACGTTTGTAAATAAACTGCACTTGGGTTCTCTACACTTCGTCATTATCATCGTCTTCATCATTGCCAGTGCCAGCATCGTTACAGAATACTTGACCCGCAATGAATCCAGCAGTTTTACTTCTGCGCCTACATCAGGGGAATCGTCCCCTGGAGGACTATGTTGAGGACTTCTGCGGTCTAGCCTGCCAGGTGGACTTTAATGAGATTGCCCTCAAAGTCTGTTTTAGATTTTGACTGAATGAGTCCATTTCTTTTAAGATGCCTGGCGGTCACAGTTCCCTCAGTCTGGCTCAATATATCGACCTCACCCTACAGATCATTGGTTCCACGTTCACTGTGGGGGAGGTGGATGCCGAGCCAGAGTTCCACGACATGGCCGCCGCCGAGCCAGAGTTCCACGTCATGGCCGCCAAGCCAGAGTTCCACGTCATGGCCACCAAACCAGAGTTCCTCATCATGGTCGCTGAGCTAGCGCCATCTTTTGCTCCATGCCACGTCACAGCAACGCCTCAGCCTGCTCCATGCCACGTCACAGCAACGCCTCAGCCTGCTCCATGCCACGTCACAGCCACAACTGAGCAGTTGGACCTGGAGTTGGTTCCCACCCTTATACACACCCTTAGTTCTCCTGAGCAGGCAAGGGGAACTTTCGGCCCTCCAACCCCGCCTGGACCCTGCGAGCCCTGGACTTCTCCTTGGCCTGTCGGTCCCTCGACATTGCCTCAGATCGGAGTTCCCTCGGCTCCACTGCGGTCCTTCAGCCTGTCGGCTTTGCCGGGGTCCCTTGTCCCTCTGGCTCCTCCTTGGTCTGTCGGTCACCTGTCTCTGCTTTGGCTCTCCGATCCTCTGGCTGCGTCTCATCCCTCCGATCCATCAGCTCCACCAGGGACCTCCTTCCCTACGGCTCCACCTTGGTCCTCAGTCCCACCGGCTCCACCTCAGTCTTCCAATCCCCCAGCTCCTTCTTGCTCCTCCGAGCCTCCAGCACCGCCTTGGTCCTCCCTGCCATCGGCTCCACCCTGGCCCTTCGAGTGTTCGGCTATTTTCCGGGCACAAAGTTCCATGGCTCTGCCGCTCGAGTCTCTCACGGCTCCGCCTTCCATGGCTCTGCCCCTCAAGCCTCTCATGGCTCCACCCCCCACGGACTCTGCCCTGGTCACATGCCACACGCCTCAAGACACACCACCCCCAGCTCCCTACAGAACTTTGAATTTATGAATCATGTTGAATTATGTCAAGTTTTACGTGTTTTGTTTATGTGTTGGGGCGTCGGGAGCTGCCCCTTAGTGGGGGGGATATGTCATGTATTTTGTTGATTCATGTCTTTTATTTTGAAAAGATTAGTTCCTATTCCCTTGTCATGTGATTTCATGTTTTCCCTCCATGTTCATGTGTCAAGTTTTCATTGGTTTATTGTTTAATTATCTTGTTAGAGTTCTGTTTGTTCATTGGTTTATGTTCTCCCATGTCTTGTATTTAAGCCCTCATGTTTGCATTGTCTAGTTGCCAAGTATTGAATGTGTATGTGCATAGTAACGTTGTTTATAGTCAAGTCATGTTATAGTCAAGTTCATGTTTATGTTTCACGTTTGTAGTTAGGGTTATAGGTTATCATGTTGGTAAATAAACTGCACTTGGGTTCTCTACACTTCGTCATCGTCTTCATCATTACCAGTGCCAGCATCGTTACAAAAGCACAGTATAAACTGAATTATTTTGTAATACATTTTTTAAATCAAAAGTTGTATTTGTTAACATTAGTTAATGCACTATTAACTAACATGAACTAACAATGAACAATAGTATTTTTAGGAACTAACATTAACAAAGATTAATAAATGATGTAAAAAATACTGTTAATTATAAAGTTTGTGTATTCCCTAGGAATTGGACCCATGACCCTAGCATTGCTAGTGCCATGCTCTACCAGTTTAGCTACAGGAAGACAAACTCTGATGACCTAAAAACATACTTTGTTCTTTATTCTCTCATCTGAAACAGTGGTGTTTTTTGAAGATTCTGCCAACAATCAAACCACAATTTAATCATATGAACACTCTCACTGACACAAACAGTACAAACCCTTCTTTGTACTGTATGTCCTTGTGGGGACTGCCCATTCACATCTATTTTTCATTTATTTGTATGCATTTTGGCAGACACTTTTATGCAAAGTGACTTGCAGGGCATTCAGGGTATACTTTTTTTTTTCAGTTTGTGTGTTCCCTGGGAATCAAACCCATGATTTTGGCACTGCTAGCGCCATGCTCCACCAGCTGAGCTACAGGAACATATTTTAAGGATAAGTGTAATTTTGTTATGTTGAAAATATGTTCTTCTATATCAGTTTAATATGCAGAGAGAACATTTGTAGGTTGACTTCCTCAAAGAATATAAAGAGTGGCTTTGATGTGCTTTTAAAACTGCTTTTTTGGATTGAGCTGCCCAACATGGCATAAGTTTGGGGTGCAACTAACTGTACAAAGCTGTTTAGATGGGATTTGACTAGTTTTAAAGTTTAAACAAATGCCAAGCCTTCAGTATTTAAATTTGTTGCATAACTCATCCTGCAAAATGTATGCTATGGACATTAATGATATCTCAAATCATGGGGGAGCCAGTAAGAAACTACCTAACAACCACCCAGAACACCCTATCTACCACCTTGCAACACCATAGCAACTGCAGAGTTGTAACCACCCACAAAACCCTAACATTGTGGCAGACACAATCAACCGCCAGTTGTAAATTCTGCCACCAGCCAATTGGTAGTGTATGATTTAACACCAATCATAGTGTGTGTGTGTGTGTGTGGGCACACATGTGCGAGTAAAGTGTTCCTGACAGTGTGCCCACTTTTAATGAGAAACACCTGGCCCTCATTCATAATGGAGGGCGGATTTCATATTAATTTGGTGGCACTTCTGTCTGTCTTGGGTGATGTTCAACAGTTGTACAACTCCAGTCTCAGCCGCATAATAAAGCACACTTCCCTCTTTTTTGAACCCAGAGATGGGATTTTCATTGTTCATTTTCTCTGGGTATTGAAGGCTACCACCTCTATAATGTTGACATTTTTGCCAGAAAAGCTGCAAAACTTGGACTCCAATTTCACATCTGATATCTGGAATAAATGATGCATGTCTGCAGAAATTTGGGGCCTAAAACTGTCAGAGCCAGGATTCGAACTTGAGTCTCTGGCGCAAGAGTCTTAATTTCCACCACTGAGCCACAGTAGGGAGATGAATCTGACAGTCAGACGTGTTCTTAAAAGAACTCAGAAGAGTTAACAAAAATAGCAAAAAGGGTACAAAAAGCAATTTCTTACTGACAACCACAAAACAGAAAAATCTTTCGTCCAAAAAAGGATCCAAAAGGAGGAAAAAATATTCTCCAAAGAACTGGGGAAAAAGACACCAAATAACAGCAAAAATAAACACAGGGAAAAAACAATCCAAAAGGCATTCAAAGTTTAGTACTTAGAACTAGAGCAGACTTACGGCAGCAACTGGCTAGGAACATCAATAACCAAGCAAAGAAACAAAAGGAAGTGATCAGCTTAAATACACAGCCCAGAACGAGGCACATGTGAAAACAATAACACACGATACAATGGTGGGAAACTGAAATGAAACACAATGAGGGCCTCTAGTGGCCAAAATATAACATTAAAGCAAAAAACTCT